>NC_060888.1:13214268-13531768 GCF_014805685.1 Silurus meridionalis
TTGGCCTGAATATCCATCAGTTTTCTCACTCTGTATGGCTGCACTGTGGAAAATGGAAATCAAGGGCACTGTGTCAGATACAAAAGCATTTCTGGCAACAAACTGCTTTATACATTTCAGTAACTAAAAAGACTTACCATGCTCCTTCATTGTTAAAAGGTACAGCAGGTGGCAGGCGAAAGGACACTAAAACAAACAATTACTTATGAACCTGTTGATCAATGATCTGCACATATTTTATATGGCATGTCATAAGATATGGGCGATATGTGTTCTGTTTTGTTGATATAGGAAAATATATTAACTATACCAGATTTTCTTCAGTCACAAAGCTGAAAATAAAGCCATAAATGGATCTCAGCCGGTCTTTACAGTCAATTAGGTCAAAAACGGTAAGAACCCAGCGGAGAAAAAGGACCTTAAAAAGAAAATGAAAAATAGACCGGGTATGTTTTCTGAGCAATAAATATGTACACATGATTGTGCTAAAAGCTGCGTGCATAGACTGCTACCTGAGCATTAATGTTCATTTTTCCCACACACAGCCAAGACACACTTCGTACAATGGCTTCCTGGGGCACTACTGAAGCAGGGATCAAAAACTTCAAAATCCGTAAACAGGTCACTCCTCCTGTGTAGTCATAAGACAAGATTAGACAATAACTTCTATTTTATCACAATCTAAAGAGATGATGTTAGTTGTTAGATTGGTTAAATATCAAGTTTGGAATTCGGATACAAAACTGAACATTATAGAAGAATGCTCTTACCTGCACGGAGGCTAAGTGCCAAGTCCAGAAGCTGCGAGATCGCATCTGGTGGTAGACCTTGACGGAAAGCAACCGTCTCCACCACCACCAAGTTCTTTTCTAGTTCATTATTGCCTCGAACAACTGTACCTTCCTGCACTGTGGAATACAAATCAAATCTAATGATTCACATGGGAACATTTTTATTCTAAGCCACTAGACTGGCTGGACTTGTTAAATGTCATTAATAACCAAAAGTGATTCAAGAGATTTTAAGGATCTGCCTTTAAGGATCCTGCTTTCTTATCATTATACTTGTTTGTTCATTTATTTTTGAGCCTGTGAAAATGTACAAACTCGTTACAAAACCATCGCTATGGTGTACAGCGGGCAAAATGCGCCCAACTGTAAAGGCTCTGTGTAAAAACTCATTTTAAATAATTTCTACTACATTGATCAGGATCCTGTGCAGGTTTTAAAAGCAGCAATCATTCAGCAAGCAGAATTTCTACACCATGTCTGTGTGCAGCATCAGCAGTTGATAAAGTAGCATTTCTCTTCTCTGAACAAGATTTGCCGGAAAAAAAAAAAAAAAAACACTCGCACCCCTGGTTTATTGCGGAATTGCATTTGCCACATAACTAATTTGTTTCGCTGATTTTCCTGGTATCTCGTGGACAGCATATACTCACTATAAATGTGATTCACTGTTCTGTATTGCTACGACGTTACACAAAATTTATCTCGCTATATTCTTGCAAATGTTTTGTGTGTGCATTTAAAGTGTGTGGGAGGATGATTTACGGCTTAAACAATTGGGAAAACAATTAAATAAAATACGCTGCGATAAACAGGGGATCACTGTAGTTGCTTTGGCTTTATCAACATACATAATATTTTGCTCATAAACTCTGTGATGACTAGCATTTTAAGAGTTCGAATAGAACAATTTCACTCTTTTGGTATATTAGAATAACAACAACAAAAATTTCACAGCAACAACAGTAGACAAAAGCAAGAAGCTACTGTAAGTTACATGAGTGAAAACTTAATACAAATCCCTTTCTCTAAACAGTGATTAGCATGCTCACAAAGGCCATAAAGGCTATTTTATTCTAGAAAGTTCTGTGTAAATCCATATGCAAATGCTTTCTGTAAACAGTGAATAAAAGGTCACTTGTCCTCCAAAAGTTTGTTCCCAGCAAAAGTGTTGGCACCCCAAGAAATGTAAGCTCTAACTTTTAGCAAGGTATCAGACCTTAATCAGCTTGTTGGCGACATGGCTTAATCACAATTAGTAAAGACCAGCTGATAAAAATGTTAAAGCTTTATAAATTCTCTGACTTTTCTGGCGGCCCTAAGTAGCAGCCCAGCACTCAAAAATAAGAGTAATAGAGTTTTTCAGGTAGGAACATTTCTTCATGTTCATAATATAATTGGAGATGGCAGTAACAGTAATGGTGGAGGACAAGTTGAGGTGGGAGAAGAAAACAAACACTCGCACCCCTGGTTTATTGCGGAATTGCATTTGCCACATAACTAATTTGTTTCGCTGATTTTCCTGGTATCTCGTGGACAGCATATACTCACTATAAATGTGATTCACTGTTCTGTATTGCTACGACGTTACACAAAATTTATCTCGCTATATTCTTGCAAATGTTTTGTGTGCATTTAAAGTGTGTGGGAGGATGATTTACGGCTTAAACAATTGGGAAAACAATTAAATAAAATACGCTGCGATAAACAGGGGATCACTGTAGTTGCTTTGGCTTTATCAACATACATAATATTTTGCTCATAAACTCTGTGATGACTAGCATTTTAAGAGTTCGAATAGAACAATTTCACTCTTTTGGTATATTAGAATAACAACAACAAAAAATTTCACAGCAACAACAGTAGACAAAAGCAAGAAGCTACTGTAAGTTACATGAGTGAAAACTTAATACAAATCCCTTTCTCTAAACAGTGATTAGCATGCTCACAAAGGCCATAAAGGCTATTTTATTCTAGAAAGTTCTGTGTAAATCCATATGCAAATGCTTTCTGTAAACAGTGAATAAAAGGTCACTTGTCCTCCAAAAGTTTGTTCCCAGCAAAAGTGTTGGCACCCCAAGAAATGTAAGCTCTAACTTTTAGCAAGGTATCAGACCTTAATCAGCTTGTTGGCGACATGGCTTAATCACAATTAGTAAAGACCAGCTGATAAAAATGTTAAAGCTTTATAAATTCTCTGACTTTTCTGGCGGCCCTAAGTAGCAGCCCAGCACTCAAAAATAAGAGTAATAGAGTTTTTCAGGTAGGAACATTTCTTCATGTTCATAATATAATTGGAGATGGCAGTAACAGTAATGGTGGAGGACAAGTTGAGGTGGGAGAAGAAAAACAAACACCTGCATAATAATGAACTTCATGAAAGAGTCATCAAATGAAAACCTTTCCTGGATCCTTAACACAAAATTCTGCATCGGAACTAAACAATTAACAAGTCTGATAATTTTTGTATACAAATTCAGTAGACTAATGAGGCGAAGATAGAACTTTTTCTCTACAGTGAACACAAATGTGTGGTTGGAGGAAGAAGCGCATAGAATTTCAGGAATAACACCTCTCCATCTGTTACACACAGGGGTTGATTGATCGTGCTTCGGCCTTCTGTTATAGCCGGGGAGACAAGGAACATTTCACTAGTGGAACTGAAAATAGATTCAATTAAATGAAATGCAAGAACATTGCAAAAGCAAATGTCACAACCTCTGCTAAAAACTAGTAATAATAATAACAATAATAAAAATAATACAAGAAGTGAAAAAGAGGGTTGCTTCTACTAGATGGCCCTCAACACTTCTACATCCAGAATAGATTACAACAAAATGTCCAAGACAAAGTTTTAGTTCACAGTCCGTGGAGAGACAAAAGGACCACAAACACTTTCCAACTGCACAGTGTCCTTAACTTTCATGCAACAATAAGGACACATAATAATCCACATCCTTCTCTTCCTGTCATCCCTCTTCTCTCTTTCTTTCTCTCTCTCTGTCTGTCAAGTTAAACATGCTCCTGAAGTTCCAGAATTCCGAAGTAAGAACGGGGGCTTTGAGGATGGATTTGGACTGTAGTTAATGTCAACAGTTTGCTACACTGACTCAGGACTACAGTTTGCTTCTGATCACATCACTGTACCCCACAACATTGTCTTTCTGTAATAAATGGACATTTGGTGCAACCCAGATGAAGATGGGTTCCCTCTTGAGTCTGGTTCCTCTCAAAGTTTTTTCCTTATGCCATTTTGGGAAGTTTTTCCTTGCCACAGTCTCCACCGGCATGCTAATCAGGGACAAACTTACACTTATTAAGAACATATTCACCACATTATCTGTGTAAAGCTGCTTTGAGACAATGTTCACTGTTAAAAGTGCTATACAAATAAAAATAATTGAATAATAATAAAAAAAATAAAAAAACAGGCAAAAGAACAAGACACCCATTGAAATGAAGAACTGGCACCAAAAAAAAAAGCCAAAGGTGGTAATAAAGTTTTGACCATGCAGGATGCCCAAACATTTGCTTTAAGTGCTTTTCATTTTGAAAATGTATCATGTTTGCCTCCACACTTTTCACAGAATTGACAGTTTGACTGCCATTGCATTAACTGGTGCATGTCCCATTAATATAAATGTAGAGAGAAGGGGTTCATTTATACTGATCAAAATGTGCAATGACTCAATTTCAGTCCGAGGCAGTGTTTTCTGGTGCAAACTCATCTTGATTGTACCAACAGTGGAGAAACATGGGACCAAATGCCTAAATGCCCACCTTTTATTGGCAATAACTAATCCAGCAAACGGAAGAGTCATGAATGTTTTCATGCTGAAATGCAAATGAAAGTAGTAAAACAAAGTAGAGCTTCCGATGCTGCGTGCAGTCACGATGATCAGATGTCACACTGCACACTGGAAAGGAACTCCAAGGATCATCTTCTCTGTTATACATTATTAATCTGGGGAATTAAACACCAACCCCTGCTGGGCAGATATTAATCAGATGGAGGATTTTCAGCACAGCAGCGAAAGAAAGTGTGGTGTGTTTCCATGACGGCATCTTTACTCAGAAATAAAGAAGTTTTTTTGACCATTCAGTGATTTTAGATCTTTTTAATCAATTTAATTGATCTGTATGGTGCATTTAACAATGGACATTGTCCCAAAAGGTTATAAAACACAATGCCTATATGTTGAACCCTTATATATTTGTTAACCTCTAATGAGCAAGCCAGTGGTTTCAAGTAAACACTCCCTTAAATGGTCTGATGAAGAAACGTTGTGAGAAGCCACTCACAAGGGAACCCATCCTCACCTGGGTGACACCGATGCCCATTCATTCTAGCTGAATGTTTATTGAGGTGTGCAGCTCAGAGAGGGCTTCCTTAAATGCAACTGTTTATACAAACTACAATTTTAAGCCACTGCAGAGATCGTTTATATTAAATTGCAACTCACACCGATCCTGAAAGTTCTTGAGTTGCTCAGTTGATCTTTAGGCTGTTCGTGTGAAAGCATCAACGATACACTCATATTAATGCTGGGATCAGCACTTATTTCATGCATTTATGGATAAAGGACACCACAATTGTATACAGCCCCATTGTATATTTATACTGCACAGAGAAAAAAAGGTTGGATCGAAAATAAAACCACATTTGAACGCACCAAATTTGCTGCATGGGGAAAACTAGCTACTTCTCATTCAACTAGAAAACAAAGCGTTACATCCACTTGTTCTTGCGAACTAGTAAATAAAGCTAAACCCTGACTAACTAGATTCCTTAATAATATCGCCACATGGTTTGCAGAACTACTCGGTTCTCCAGGGTTCCGATTTAAAGACGTCAGAAAGCCCCTTGAATGCCATCTCTCCACAGCATACTTACCGTTCGAAAGATACTTCAGCGCGAGCTCGAACGGCTTGTTCTCGGCCTTCTTTCTCAGATGTTCCGCCACTCGTAAACTCCGATTGTTCAATGCACCGCTGGAAGCCTCTGATAATTCACTGGACGCCAAATCAGGCAGATTAGATGAATTCGCCATTGTACGTGCTACATAATTCTGCGTGTTTCCACCCCCTGCGCGATGCTCCTCTGTACTCGGATTCAAATAAAACTCGAACTATGCGCGCGACCGTTTGGACATGCGCATTTGAAAACTTCCGGTTGTACCCAGCTGCGCCACCCAGTGGTCAAAAAGCAGTACCACCGTGACCTCTTTGTATTGTTTACAGTACAAAGTGAGACACGAGTCTCACTGGGGATTTTTTTTAATGCTGCAACGCAAAAAAATAAATATCCGATTCATTATTTAGTTATTACGAGAAAAAGATCTAGTTACGAGAAAAATAAATAAATCCTGTCTTGTAGTCTTGTATGATCGCGCGTGTAGGTGGCGCCAATAACATGACAAATACCTACATCATGTCCTCATTCCCAACACCACTCAAACGTCTGATAAAAGAATATAAGACTATCAAACTACATAAAATAAAAAAGCAGATGAACAGTTGTATTATAGAATTTCCTAATGTAAAAAAAAACGAAACATTTATTAACTATACAGACCAATGACTAGAATTTCCTGAACATTAAGTTTTGTTTTGTTTTTTAACTCTGTAGGGTTAAATTATTTCACAGTACATTGTATAAAATTGTGATTTTTAATGCTATAGTAATTATACAATGTGATATTGTGATTTGTGGTGAGAGTAGGGAGCAGGTTGAGAAGAGCCTGGAGAGGTGGAGGTACACGCTGGAGAAAAGGGAAATGAAAGTCAGTAGGAGTAAGACAGAGTACATGTGTGTGAATAAGAGGGAGGGCAGTGGAGTGGTGCATTTGCAGAGAGAAAAGGTGATTGTTGTTGTTGTTCAGGTACATGGGGTCAACAGTGCAAAGTAATGGAGAGTGTGGTTAGAGAAATGAAGAAAAAGTGCAGGCAGGGTGGAGTGGGTGGAGAAGAGTGGCAGGAGTGATTTGTGATAGTAGAGTATCTGCAAGAGTGAAAGTGAAAGTTTATAGGACTGTGGTGAGACACGATGATGTATGGTTTAGAGACAGTGGCATTGAGTAAAAGACAGGATGTGGAGCTGGAGGTAGCAGAGCTGAAGATGTTGAAGTTTTCTTTGGGAGTGACGAGGACAAGATTAGAAATTAGTTTATTAAAGAGACAGCGCATGTAGGACGTTTTGGGGACAAAGTGAAAGAGGCCCGATTGAGATGGTTTGGACATGTGCAGAGGAGGGACATGGGTATATCAGAAGGAGAATGCTCAGGATGGAGCTGCCAGGAAGGAGGAAAAGAGGAAGACCAGGGTGGAGGTTTATGGATGTGGTGAAGGAAGACATGCAGGAAGTTGCTTTGAAAGAGACAGATGTAGAGGACAGAGTGGTATGGAGACGGATGATCCGCTGTGGCGACCCCTAATGGGAGCAGCCAAAAGAAAAAGTAAAAGAAGAAGAAGAAGAAGAAGAAGAAGAAGATTTCCTAATGTCAAACAATATAATTAAGATCCCAAGTTCACTGTGGGACATTTTAAATAATGACCCCGGAACATGATACTATTACATTGCAAGCAAATTATACTTTTCATATTATTTTCTATTATTTCTGGCTTCTCAAAATGTATAAAAAAAAAAAAAAGACTAATGCATGTAAACTCATTTTAATATGTTATTAGGATGTGCAAAAACATTTTTTGCTATAAAGCCTATCCAGGAAATTTGTAATTTTATTCCCATATACCATTATCACCTTGTTTACATATACAAATACAATTTACATATACAAATATTTAAATCTTAATTTGAGGTTTAATGTTTTATCATGTTAAATAGAAATAAGGAACAGTGATAAACAATAGAAGTCTCTTACAAAAACACATGGTCTAGCCTAGTTCAGCAGGTCAGAGATTTTAAGTACCACCAGTGTAAAAGCCCTGATGATTAGATTAGTACAGTAGGGAAATGTAAAGTGTTTATTTTAGTACTTAGAGTAAAGGTAAATGTTTATTCAAGACTGGGTGCCAAGACTAAAAAAAGAATCTTGATGCATGCCGTGCTTATATACTGAGAGACGGTAGGTTGACTAAAGAAAATATTTTTCATAGAAAATAACAAGCAAAAATTTTACAAATTTAACCAGAAATAAAAGCACTGCACTAACATGCACACCATCATTAGGTAGTAATGATTTCATGAACTTTTTTAATAATAAAATTGAAAACATCAGGCAAGAAATCCAGACGGTTAATATAAATCCAAATTATTTTACAAGTAACCCTGTAGACAGCAGTGTAATTATAACAGACAATCAATTACAAAGCTTCACTCCTATTCATGAGAATGACTTAATTTCATTAATTTCCTCATCAAAATCATCAACCTGCATTCTCGATCCCTTGCCTACAAGTTTCTTTAAACAGATAATTCCAGAGGTAATTGAACCTGTTTTAAAAATAATAAACTCTTCCATTAGCACTGGTTATGTACCTAAATCCTTCAAACTGGCAGTTATCCACCCCCTAATTAAGAAACCTGACCTTGACCCATGTCAGCTGTCCAACTACAGACCAATATCAAATCTCCCCTTTATATCCAAAATTTTAGAAAAGGTTGTAGCACAGCAGTTATGCTCACATCTACTTATGAATAACATTTTTGAAATGTATCAGTCAGGATTTCGGCCTCATCATAGCACAGAGACGGCGCTAGTTAAGGTGGTAAATGACCTGTTATTGGCCTCTGATCAGGGTTTTGTCTCTTTACTTGTTTTGCTCGACCTTAGTGCAGCTTTTGACACCAATGATCACACTATACTAGTTGCTAGACTTGAGAACGTTGTTGGAATAAAGGGAACAGCTCTCTCTTGGCTCAGGTCTTATTTGACTGATCGCTATCAGTTTGTTGATGTAAATGGTGAGTTCTACACACTCTCTGAGGTAAAGTTTGGTGTTTCTCAAGGATCTGTCTTAGGCCCACTGCTTTTCTCTTTATATCTGCTTCATCTGGGTGAAATTATACATAAACATGGTATTCACTTCCATTGCTATGCTGATGATACACAGTTGTATATTTCAGCAAAGCCAGATGAGAGAGATCAGCTTAACAATGTTAAGAAGTGTGTAAAAGACATTAGACAGTGGATGCTTGATAACTTTTTTCTGCTCAACTCAGATAAGACGGAAGTACTTTTACTAGGACCACATGCAGCTAGAAGCAAACATTCCGATTACGTAGCATCTCTGGATGGTGCTTCTGTTTCAGCTTGTACGGCTGTCAAAGACCTTGGTGTTCCTCAAATAACGAAGACTACAGCAGGGGGCAGATCTTTCTCTTATAAAGCCCCACAGTTATGGAACAGCCTTCCAATCAGTGTTCGGGACTCAGACACAGTCTCAGTGTTCAAGTCGAGGCTGAAAACACATTTATTTAGTCAAGCCTTTAAACAGAAGATTTTTTCTTAGGTAAAGGCGCAGATCTGGAGGGAACATGGATGTAAAGTGTTTGGTGAACTGGGATATTTGTATGCTGTCGTCCCCTCACATTCACACGTTTACTCAGGTTCGTTGACGATGGTGGGGTGGGTCGTCTCTTATCCCAGAGATCCCTCATGTCTGTGTTACCTTCTGGTTCTCCCTTGTAGTTATGCTGCCATAGCGAGTCTTGCCGGAGTCCAAACTGCACAGTGATATTAACTTTCATACAACAATAAGGACACTTAATAATCCATATCCTTCTCTTCCTGTTACTCTCTCTCTCTCTCTCTCTCTCTCTCTCTCTCTCTCGGTCGAGTTAAACATGCTCCTGAGGCTCCAGTGACCACTGTTCCTGCTCCTCTCCCCTCCGTGGATCTTCCCACTTCGTCCACGCCTGCCTCTGGATAGTGTTCTCTTCGACTGGAGGCCACTCTGTGCAGCTTGGGACGGTTTCTCATCAACGCCTTGGGTGGTTATATGAAATTCCGGAGTAAGATCATCATCACTGTACCCCGCAACATTGTATATCTGCAATAAATTGACATTTGGTGCAACCCAGATGGGGATAGGTTCCCTCTTGAGTCTGGTTCCTCTCAAGGTTTCTTCCTTATGCCATCTCGGGGAGTTTTTCCTTGCCACAGTCGCCACTGGCTCACTCATCAGGGACAAACTTACTTATAAAGAACATATTAAATTTTAATCACCACATTATCTGTGTTGAGCTGCTTTGAGACAATGTTCATTGTTAGAAGCGCTATACAAATAAAAATCAATTGAATTGAATTAAAGTGGTGCTGGAGAATCGGAGGGAGCCTGGTGCAGTGCAGAATTAGAGCCAATACCCAAGTAAGTGCTGGTGTGTTTTTGGCTTTGTAGATCAGCATTTTATATCAGATGTTGTCAGTTTACAGGAAGATAAAATGGCTGTAGCAATTGGATAGTGTGTTAGAAACTGAAGAAGCTGCAATCTGGGTTATTTGTGGAGGCCGATGTGGTGAGCAGAGGCAGACCTGACTGGAGTGAGTTGCAGTTTGGGGTTGCTTAAAGGGCCATTGTGTATAGAAATGGCTGGATTCCCCTAATGTTGTGAGGCATAAAGGACAGTCGGTTGTCTGTGGTTAAGCAAACATTGTGTGCCGCAACAGGGGGAGATTTGAGAGTTGTTGAGATAAGAAAATCTTGAGATGGTGAGATATCTCTAGAAAGGTACAGCAGCTTATTGACATCCAAGCAGAAAATGGGTGTAAGAGGGATCAGAGGGATGAGTTGGGTGTTATATGATCTTACCAAGAGAGAGGGAGAACAGATGCAGGGGGAGAGGAAAAACAAACCTAGAGGGAGAATAGACCCAGGGCCCACCTCAGAGGTCACAATAGTGCAAGAATCTGAGAAAATATAAAAGTAATCAATAAAATGTGTGTTCATCGGCTGGAACAGTGATAACATAGTGGCTAATGTGCATTAGTTTGTGTAATCAGCCAAATTATTGTCTTCAATATTGTAAGCTTACCACTTGATTTTGCTTCTGTGGTGTAGCTAATTTAGTCTTGCCAAAGAGTGTTTATTTAATGTTCTGTGCTTCTTTTTATACAAAATATTAAATATAAATTACTGATATTCACTCAGTCAATGGAAGGATATAACACATGGAAGTGACACAATAAAGCAGGTTTGTTTGTATTTAGAGTTATATATGTATATTTAATGAGAAGTGTGCAATAAGAAGCTCATAGAGGCTAAATACAGAAAGTCTGATCACAAAACTGAGGTCCAGAAACCTGGAAAAATGATAAAATAATAATTAACAAAAATGTACAGAGAAAAACATGCAGGAAATCAGTGAGCTCAAAACGCCCACAGACTGCCATCAAACTGCATGGCTTCCCATACATTCTAAAGTTGATCTAGTTTATATTGTGTGCAAGCTGGAAATGAGTGAATAGTTTCACTGACTCTGCAAGATGGTGGGCCGTTCTAAAGTGATTGGAAGCCTCCGGCAGCAGGTTGTCCAGATGAAGGCCAAAAGGATGACCCCATCATCCATAGCAAGACAAGTTGGTCGTTCCAAATCTGTGATTTCAAGAATATTGAATCTTTACAACATCACAAACTCATTCAAGTCCGCCAAGAAGGCTGGTCGTCCACGGAAGACAAATACAAGAGAGGACAGGATACTGCGGAGGATCTCAAACAGGCTGCTGGAATTGCTCACCAGTTCAGCGCTGAACAGGGTAAGGATCTGTCTCGTCATACAGTGTCTCGACGTTTAAGAGCATTTGGACTGAAAGCCCACTCTGCAGTGACCAAACCTCTCATTAGCAGAAAGAATCGAAAGGCTAGACTAAGCTTTGCTAAGGAGCATGTTGTGTGGACAGAGGAGAACTGGTCCAAAGTTCACTTCAGCGATAAAAGCAAGTTTAATTTATTTGGGTCCGATGGGACATTATGTTCGGCGACAAACTGGAGACAAACTGAACCCAAAGTGTGTAAAGAAGTCAGTGAAAAGTGGAGGAGGAAGTAGAAAATCCTTGGCGACAAAGTTATGGCCAAGAAACCCACTACAGTCACCGAAACTGTGGAAGAGACTGGAAGAAGAGTGGACCAAAATCACACCAGAGCAGTGTGAGAGACTAGTGCTGTCCTGTGGCTGCAGATGTGCTGAAGTCATTCAGAGCAGAAGCCTGTACACTTCCTACTAATTGCTGACTGTTGTAAACTTCAGAAAATATTTTTGTAATCTTTTTCCATCCTACAGTCATTGTTGTTCTCTAATTTTGATCAGTGTGTTTTCTGCAAAATAATGTTTTTTTTTCAAATGCCTTAGTTAATTTGTGGAAAAGGTGTTCTGGTAGCATGGTATAGACAGGACAAAAACTCCTTAAACTGTTGAGCAGTGAAGATGACATTATTTCAGAATTGTTCAATTGTTTATAAATTGTTCTCTAATTTTGATCGCCAGTGTATATATGTGTGTCTGTGTGTGTGTGTGTGTGTGTGTGTGTGTGTGTGTGTGCCAATAACTTCAGTCTGCCTCTGTTCCAATTATTTTCGTTTTTAGCACATTTTAGCATGACAGCATTTTCCCCTTGTGTTAGCCATTTTGAAATCCTCCATTTCAAAAATATCACTGGTGTCATATAACAGTGACAGTGCTATTCACTGTTTCATACTTAGGTACACAAGAGCATCTGGTTGGCCTGCAGGCAAAAGAAGTCAAAGACACCTTCCCATGTACACACACACACACACACACACACACACACACACACACACACACACACACTGCAAAATGATGTACTGCAAAATGTTTTATCACACCACACCAGGCCGTGAAAATAATAAAGCAGAATAGTTCACCGGAAAGATGAATGCTATTACAGTTTCTGTAAATGCAAGTGTAAATGATTATAACCATTTATTAACTACATCTGTCAACAGATAATCCTCTCAATGTTTAAATGGGTATATAATTGTAGTTGTTTGAAAAGGAAGTGTCCAGCAATCCTGTCTGAAACCTTTAACTGCTAGCACTGCTTCAACGAGTCCTGCATATGCTGATTTCTCTTCACTGTCCACTTGCCTTCTGTTCACTCAAAATGTCTGCTGATGACATATTTACAAAAATCTTCAGCATGATAGCCCTGATCTTTTTACCAAAGTAATCCTTGTATTTGTTTTACAGAACAGATTTTTATTATCGCAATCATCAGACCCCGAACCTTAATTTTTTAATTAGAATATTATTCTTACTATAAAATGTAAATCATTGATATAATGTTTAAAAAAAAGATGCAAAACATATAGGGCCCCAGGTGTGATTATTAAAGACATGCTGGAAAACTTTGTGCAAGAAATAGCATGTTGTAGATGCTCACTAAAGTTTCCACAGAAAAAATTATTAAACAACAACAACAAAAAAAATGCTGTTAAACATCCCTATCACTAAAGTGGTTTGATAATATGTAGGTGGAATATTTAAAGAGACACAACTAATCAGCTTCGAACAGGTACACCATGCAAGGACCACATCTAATATCTCTAATATATCCCTGAAGGGGTTTGTTTTCTTTTTAAGCTTTTCAGTAATATCAAATTCAAAATTCATACGATATACTTAAAATCAATTTTCAGCTTTTTAGTAAGTGAAATAATGATTGTATAACACACACCTGGACATGATTATGGTCATGGCTAAAGCAATGTCCATGTTCTTTATCCACTTCTTTTCATTGCAAGTTTTCAATCTTAACACTGTCTTCTAGCATTTTCAGCCTAAAGCGACTTGGGGCTTTATTTTGCGTTAAACTTTAAGCCAGTCATGGAGTATGCAGCATCGATCACTGTGAGTGAATTGAGATCTTGAGTCATGCAGTTGAAAAAAAAAGTAGAAACTTATCTTATCATACAGAGTACAGGCTTACTTATATTTGCATTTGAACAGGCTTCTGATATAAAAAATGCAATTCAGAAAAGTCACTCTCCAATTCTGAATCATCCAAACTACCCAACCACCTCATCAGGGATTGGACAGTAGAGATTAATGCATATGGATGGGAAACTGACGTGAGCTCCAACATGTCTCACAGCCTCTTTCCTTTTGATTGCTCTTTTCACGCAATCCATACCATAGTACAGAGTAGGCACTCTTGAATAAATAGCAAACACAATACAAACAATGGATAAACACAGAGAATGAAACCAATGTAGCTTTTAATTCAGTAAATCATTAAAACAGTTTATATCAAAACTGTCAAAAGTTTCCTTCTAATTGGTCTGGAGGTGTTGATTCATTTTTTCAACGACAACACAACTTGTACATTATTAACAAGTTTTATATAAATGTGCTTGTTCGCAACTTACATGCAGCGAGTTGGGTGATGGACACTTTATATAAAAATAAAAACAAAAACACACATTCATGCAATCGTTGATATGGTAAAGCTCTTGTCAAAACTTTGTAACAGTCAGTTTTCCAATATGGGAAAGTCTTTCACTCTGAAGGCTGTATGGTTTCTTGGGACTAAAACAAGCTGTTCTTTTCTTTATGAGAAAAAAGACTGGCAGCTTATAACTGTTATAACTGTATATCTGAGCATATTTTGTAACAGGAATGAACTTATCATAAGGACACTCCACAACATTAAACATAAGTATAATAAAGTATATAAATTGTATTAAAATGCTTACATTGGCAAATTACTGTGGCATAAGATAGTATAGAATAGCTAGGGATGTGCGATTTAAAAAAGAATCAAATTCAGTGTGGTGTACAAACCAGGAAATCTGAAATGTAATATTTTAGGGTTCTATATGTGAACTATTCAGAAAACATTCAAGAAAATTATTTTTATTACATTTAATTTGATCCTATTTTTTAAGTCCCACAAACAAATACAGGAAACAAAAAGAACATCATAGCAACAGCATCAATTGTAGATGTCACTGCTGCCAATAAGCCTAATCTTGTTATAAAATTGTATTCATGTACTAGTCCTGAAATTTTCTTGAAGCTAAATAATCATATTTATGAATCTCCTCCCGTCTTACATGACAAACAGAAAGGAAGCTACTCTTTTACTAAATAAAATCTACTTCAGACTGTTTACTATTTCAACCTTTTTGTGACTTTGAAGCTTTGGATCATTTCCAAAATCGAATGTTATCTGCTGGTTAATGTAATAATTCGCTATAAATCCTACAACTATTTAACCACTCATTCTTGAAATACAGTATTAATGTCAGACAGACAAATGGAGCAATGGGGCAAATTGTAGACAGTCAGAAAATGGGTTTTGAGCTCCTGAACTTGAATATGTAACTAGCATCTGTATGAACAACAATAAACCTAGTTGTGACCTTGAATCAATGTGAATTTCCAAAATCTAAGTTGGCATAAATCCTACAAATATACAAACACTCGTTCTTTAGATATGATGCTAACAAGACCCTCAGACAGATGTAAAAAAACACCACTGCTTAGTGCTTTAGGCGTAATTGGGGGGAAATGGAAGCACGGGAATCCCCTGAATGCATTTTATCTCCTGAACTTTGAAACATTTTTCGCACAATTTAAAATTAACGTCCTTTAAATTAAATGTAGAGCCCTTTAAATAAATTCATAATACGACCAGTGGTTTATTATAATGAGGTTAATACAGTATCTGAAGAATGAGGATATCTTTATTGAACACAGTGACAGTTACCAAATCAAATGAAGTTGACAGAAAACACTAAGGAAATTGTCTCTTTTATAAAAAATAAAAAAAAATAATAAAAAATGTAATAATAATAAGAAATAATGAATTAAGTTAATGGCCCAACACAAAACAACAAATCTTTTATACACAAACACGTACATTTTCATCATGTTGTGGTTTACAATAAAACCACAAAGTATCATGCTCTGAAATTTTTTGACATCCTATTCTGAGAAAAGAGAATCTTAAATCTTTTGCATTGCATCAATGTTAAATGTTTTGCAAGATGTTACTCATTTCAGGGTGTCAGAAACAGAAATAGTCACAATAATAAGCGCAATAATAGTAAAAACTCCCTTAAAGCCAAGTTTAGCATTTCATAGGGCAGAATAAAATAAAATCAAGTTAGACAAAAGGGAGCAGGGGTTAACATGAGCAATCCTAGCCTGATTATTCACTCTTAGGAACAGTGTTTGAGAATGAGGTTTTCGAATTAAAGCCTAAAATATGCTTGCATGGACATAAAGACTGTAAATCGTCTTTTGTGGTGAACACCTTTTACTTGTCTCAGCAGATACGTTATTCAGGAAATGTCCACACTGCTTTGCATTTCCTACAGTCAGAAAAAGCAAAGCTAAGAAACTTTGATTTTGTTCTTTTCCTGAGCATTGACCTGTTCTTCTCGTCGCTCCTCTCTCTCAGGCCGATCATCACTCTGGCGTGCGATCAGGAGGCGGCAAGTGAGCAGGATGCCAAACACCAGTGCATGGGCGTAGCGTTTTAGAGGATCACCAACGAGCTGATGGAAGAAAAGCACAGCCAGCATGACCAGCAGCAGCAGGAAATTTGCAACATCCTTCGGTTTTCCAGGCACCAGCGTCAGGACCACGCCGCACGCCACTTCCACAGTGCCGATGATCTTGCGCAGAAGCACAGAAGTGATGCCCAGCTTCTTCAAACCTGGCAGGGCCTTTGCATAACTCTTATATGCCCTTTTCTGAAAAAATTAACAGAAGTATTGTTGAATGAATGAACAACAGAAAAAGAAAAGCAGCATGGCTTTAAATGTGGTAGATGATGAAACATGCTGATGGACTGAAAAAGTAAAATGGTTAAAATGTTCGCTCTGTTGTTCAAGGTATTAAATAAACTATTCCTACAAACTCTGTGACTGACTGCTTGTGACTATAGAAGGTTGCAAATCCCACAAAGGGACTAGGCTAAATCTTCATCCTTTGATATAGCCATCTTCTCCAGGTTGGATTTCATCTCCTCTATGGGTGTTTAACCTTTTTATTATTATTATTATTATTATTATTATTATTGTTTATTTTGTTTTATCCTTTTGTTGGGTCAATAATATAATCCGAAAAGCTACTGCTTACTACACAATAGCACAATGCAAGCTCGAACATGCAATTTAACACGCACTATAAGCAATTTGACCGTTTTCTCCATAACAAAGGATCGTTTAATACACTAAAAGGTACACATTTCTGTTGTTTAACTCGCTACTGAAATGGCTCATGATGAAATTTATCAAAAATCAGTTCCCTTTCAGCAGCATCCGCAGGTGCACCAGAGAATTTGCTCGAAGGCGACGCCATTGTAAAAACGCTCCGTTTCCAGCAAACAGTCCGAGCGGAGCTCAAACACAATACTGTGCTTCATGTAACTCAAACGACGATCCACTTGTATAAAGTTGTGATATATCTTACAGCATATGCAGTGACAGTGTTTTGTAGGAGGTAACTTCTGATCTGACGAAGCACTGTATCAAACAATAGCTTGGACCTGAAGCTCATTACAGTAATGCGGCTCAGAGGGCAGCGGTGCAGCGGGTTTATTCAGTATATGCTCGATAAAGACATTAAGAAGACAATAGCTAAACATCTATAGTCCAAAAATAATACATTATTCCGTACTGTATAACTGTAGATCATTCTAATTACTCTTTCCATTTCGCATTTCAAACAAGAAGCATTTAAAGCTCATTAAAATGAATGAAAATTCGTATCTATACCCAACCGCAGCGTCTTTATGATGCAACGGAAGAAACCAGTAAAGCAATTAGAGTCACACTCACCATTTCACTGTAGGCATCTTTACTTAATCGTGGCGTGAGTTTAATCGTTCCCATGAAGACGAAGAAGAGGCCTAGTGCAAAAGAAAGGGCGACGATGGTTACTGTCCTCGGTGAGGCCATATTCGGTCCGCACTGCCAAAAGTCCAGGTCCGTCTAACATCCGCTGTGTTCGCTCTCCTCAGTGTCCTGATGAAGATGCTGAGGGGGAGGAGCGATCCCAAATCAAACATGGCGGCACGCCATCTCGGCCTCACAGACTCCCGACTAGAGGGCGACATCGACTACGTTACGTTTGGTTTAGTTTAAGAAACAATGCTTTCAAAACATTTCCAGAACGTTTACACGCGGTTTCTTATCCAGATGAGAGCTGTCAAACCAGTTTTATTTATATGTATAGCACTTGGGCAATGGACAATGTCTCGAAGCAGCTTTAGAGAGATAAAGAGGTGATAAAGTTGGAATGTATAAGCTTACTGCCTTTAAGTTCTCTCCGCTCCTTATAAGTTCATGCCTAATGAGCAAACAAGTGGAGACTCCGAAAAGAAAAAACTTTACGAGGAAAAAACTTAGATAATATCCGATTATTATAGTTCCATCATTGTGATGGTGTGCTGTTGGACACTTACATGCAGAACTGTTCATGCAAACTGCAGTCCTGAACCAATGTAGAAGACAGTTTATAATCATTACATACAGTCCACATCTATCCTAATAGTTCTTCACCGATCTTTAGGCTGTTGATATGGAACCATCCCCAGATGCACAGAGTGGTCTCCAAATGAACAGAACTCCATACATAAGTTTTTTCAACTATTTTATCAATGAATGAAAGATTTAAAATAGGTAGGTAGACTTTGTAGCCTTTGTATTAAATGTATACCCTGTATTCAATGTAAATGTTTTAGCTTCCTTTTTAATATACACAATGTCACTACAAACCTATACAGGGCAAAAAGGACATGGATTATACAGTTTCCTTTTGAGATATTGTGACAGCAAGGCTAATATTTCACGCTAAACGCATTCTGATATTTCTAAATGTCTGCAATAATTGTAATTAGAGAAAAATGCATCCAATCTATTTGGAAGAAGCATGAAGTCAAATCAAGACATTTGCCCAAAACTCTGTCAGCACAAAAAAGGACTTCATTAGGAGGAAAAAAGTAGAAGATTTTAGGATGTCTGAGTCAGTTACATGTAGTTCATATCAAAGAAATGAACCTGAAAGAAGAAACAGTTTGTATTTTTGCATATAAAATGTGTATTTCTATGTTTTGTATGAAAAAAGGAAACAGTAGACAAAGAACAAAAGGCTGACATGAGTTTTTGTAGATGAGAAATTTTTTCACTTTGGTAGTTATTGTGACAAATTATTGGGTATAATTTATAATTGGGTATATTCCATCAGCGTGGAGGAGTACACATCATCAGTTAGCAGCTACATCAGCAAGTGTGTTGATGATGTGACCATCTCCAAGATCAACACTATCACTACACGCCAACCAGAAGCCGTGGATGACAGCAAAAGTGCGTGCGTTGCTTAAAAAAAAAAGAGACTCCGTCTTCAGTGATGCCTCCCTCCCAGACTAGAAGACTAAAAGGTGCCACAACGTGGAGCCAAGGAAGACCACTTCTTCTCTTAATGACCGGGTGCTCTGTCTATCCACAGCAGAAGTGAGGAAAACTCTATGTGAAGCCAACAACCTGTCTCTGAACGTTGAATAAAAAAACCAAAAAGATAGTTGTTGATTTCAGGAGAGTACAGAACGACCATTCTCCAGTGATCATCAAAGGATTCTGCTTGGAGATCGTCAAGAGCACCAAATTTCTTGCACTGTCTCAGATTACAAGACTCTACAGAGAATAGTAAGGACAGCTGAGAAGATCATTAAAGTCTCTATCCCCTTCATCATGGACATTTACACCACACGCCGCATCCGCAAAGCCAACTGCATTGTGGATGACTCCATACACCCCTCACACACACTCTTTACCCTCCTGCCATCAGGAAAGAGGTTCTGAAGCATTCAGGCATCACCTTTAGACTGTGCAACAGATTTTTCCCTCAAGCCATCAGGTTCCTTAACACACAGAACTGAAATGAAACTGAAACTCACACATGCACACTCACTCAATTGTGTGTTACTGGACTGTAAAACCAGAACTCAACACACATTCATTACTCATCTAAATCCATTCCACCACCATTTATTATTTATATTTTATCATATTTTACTGTTTACAAGCTGTTTTTGCACCTCTCGACTGCTGCTACCACTGTTTTTGCACTGCATTGTGTTTGTTCCTTCATGTTTATAGTCATTTATTGTCCTCTTTTGCAAATTACTGAATAATCAAAGTATACAATAGGTTACTGGTCGGCGCTGTTTTGTGTTTTGTGTGTCTGTCTCACACAGTCTTGTGTTGTCTGTCTGTTTTTGTCTGCAGTGTTTGCATTAGGTTGCACACGATGCACTTTATGTGGCAAGAACTCTATGTTGTTTATGCTCTATGTTGTTTAATGTAGCACCAGGGCTCTGGAGGAATGTTGTACTGTGTCACCTATCTGGTAGAAATGACAATAAAAGCTTCTTGACTTGACTTGACTTATGTTATTGTAAACCCATTATGTAGTAAACTTCATTTACTAATTTTATCTGACACAATTTTTAAATATGCATGTGGCTTTTGAGGAAGGCACTTTGGTGTAGTGGTTAGTAGCGAATCCACACACCCTATAAAAGAGCTATACAAACAGCAAGGTTTGGGCCAAAGAATGATACAATATCATCACATGAGAAGATACAGGTGAATAAGGAAGTCATCAAGTTTACCTCTGATACAGAAATAAAACTAAAGGCTTTATTAACCTAGACATAAACCTCTGCTTTAAACATGTCCATGAAAGCTATATATATAACCACATTCAGAATGAGTGACCTTATTTACAACACACTTATCATGTGTTTTTTCTAAAAGTATGTTTAAATACATGCAGAAAAATACACGATTATGGCATAAGTATTTACATTGGTAAGTAATGATTGTAAGTTCATTTTACATTGTACATGTATACATGTTAGCTTTTTATTATGAAACTCAATGCCCAAGTGGGCAACACTGATATATAAAATTTATAAGATATAAATAATATAAGATAATCATATTATGGTTATTCTGAGCTTTTCAGACATATGAGGCACTGTCATTGAAAATTAAATGTATGCCTAGAACCCTAGAAATGTAAATGAAATGAGTGATTATTCAGGTTTTACAGATATAGAAAATACAACAAGGACGCACATTATGCTTGTCATGTTTTTATTCAAACAAAAGCTTGGCAGAAAGATTCATATTAGCAGTAAATGCTTTTAATAATAATAATAATAATAATAATAATAATAATAATAATAATAATAATAAATTAAGCTTATTGAACTGATCAAATATACTATAATAACATTATAATAACAAATCAATCATGTAAATTAAAGAAATTATACAAATATATCATATAAATAAACGATAATAATAAGTCCACTATACCCTCTAAAATGTAATTGTGAAATAGGTGATTGAAAATAAACTAGGAAGTTTCTTTCAGGAGAAAGCATACATTTTGATTACAGTTCATGAAATAACAACTTAATTGCAATTAAACAATTGGTGCTAAAAAAGAAAAAGCAAAGCAAAAATACATTTTCTGAAATGTCTCAGTGAGAAGCTAACCTGAAAAATGTTAAAATATTTTCAATATTGAAAATATATATTTTTTGAAGAGAGTAGAGCCTCCAGTTTGTTATAAGCAGTTTTATATATACAAAAAAAAAGACTCAAATGAATATGCATATGTGGAAATTCATGTCTTGGTGAAGATGCCTAAAGAGTTTTGTGGTCCAGTACCTTCATAAAATGTCCTGCCATTGCATTTCCATTCTTCTCACTGTTCTGGCACCAAACTCTGATCCTGTCGAGCTTTTAAAGCCAAAATGGCTTTTCTGTAAAGATCTATCAAGAAAACAGACAAATAATGTGAATTAGTCTGCTGAGATATTAGATTTAGGATGCTCACCCCAGAACATATTTTAGGTCTAGGAAACACCTGAAGGTTCCTTTAATTGAATTCTGGCATGCAGCCAAAAATGCAGCAAAAAATCATGTTTTAATTAACATACACTATATTGACAATAGTTTATAGACACCTTGTCATAAGTATAGTATGTGCACTTTGAGCATCACATTCCACATTTAGTCCCAATTTGCCCAATTTCCTATAATTCCTTCCACTCTTCTGGGAAGATAGATTTTGTGAGTGTGCTTGTAGACATTTATGTTCATTAGCCACACGGGTGTTAGTAAAGTCAGGTACTGATAATATTAACCCTAACCCTAACCCAAAAATGTAGAATAAATGTCTTTTCATAGAAGACTGCAACATGTAAACAATTACACACATTGTTACCACAGTTTTGTTAAACTAAGCATGGCACTTAAGGGTAATGCACATAAAATCAGGCAAATATAGTAAATATAATCAGACATATAGACTCAATTAATAGCTTATGCACAATAGCTATATAGAAGTAATACAGTTGATGAGCTCTGGTATGTTGGGCTACGTTTTCTAACTTAGAAAGCTGCTAAAATGATTTGTCACAACAATTACTCTTGGGCAACATAGAGTGAAGAGAAAGTGAAAATACAGTGAGACTCACCAAAAGTGGCAGCAAGATCAGCAGGCTGTCTATAATTTACAGGAATTTCTTCTGTGTTGATCTTGTTCTTTCGCTTTCCTTTTATCACTTTTTTCTTCTTTTTACCTGCTGTAGCATTGAATCAAATTGAAGTCAGCCCATCATGCCTATTATTGTCTTAAAATGATTCTAAAGTGTAATACTGAGTTGAATACCTTTAGAGGGTATGGACTCCTGGGACTCAGGCTGATCTAAAGTCTCCACCTTTGATTTGGGTTTCAGCTTCCTTTTTTTGTGTCGCAACAAACCATGACTGTCTGTTTCCTCCTGACTGCTAACATTATTTTCTGCTTCATTTCCCTCCACTTCTTTTTCTTTACACTTTTTATCTAAGTCATTTCTGACACTTATTGCTTTAATTTTAACCTTCATCTTCTTTTTCTTCAGTTTCTTTTGAAGGGAATTCTCCTGTAACCAAATGATGTATTCTAGTTTAGAGCATTCAATTAAAAATCACAGAACAGTGTGTGTGTGTGTGTGTGTGTGTGTGTGTGTGTGTGTGTGTGTGTGTGTGTGTGTGTGTGTTGAGTTACCTTGGTTGACCTAATTGTTTGGAGTTGGTTCCCATTTTTCTGTTCTTCCTCCAGAGGGCACTGTGCAAGGTGACTGTCTGGTTTACTTCCTTGATGTCTGTAGATGCCAAAACATTTATTACACACTGAAAGCCTTAGCACCTAGCACACTGTAGCTGGTTAATACCGTATATATATCTCTCTCACACACACACACACACACACACACACACACACACACACACGCTGACACCCTGGTGAAGCCTGTCAGTGTCTTTAAAATATTAGATGCTTACGGCTTAAGGGACTTTTTTAATTGCCCTCTAAGGTACTAAGTACCATTTACACCTGCTCCATAGAAAGCATCCTGACAGGCTGATTAAAGCACCACAGCCTACTTTGGGAACACCACCAAGCAGGATAGAAAGCACTAAGCTCCCAGACCTGCAGTCTGTCTACCGCAAGCAATGCTAAGCCAAGGCCAGGAAGACAGTGAAGGACCTCAAGCATTTAAACAATTGTCTACTCGTTTTTTTGTTGCAACCCAGAAAGCACTTCCTCGTCCTAAAAAAAACAACACAGGAAGAATAAGGAAGAGCTTCTTCCTCTAGGCCACTCAGATCCTGAACCAGGAAAACACATAGGACTAGACCTTGGATTTGTTTACACAACACACACCCTGCATTCCTGTTAAAATTCTACTTCATATGTGTAAATATTTGTGTTAGCAGTTTCACTACAAATAACTCAGCATTGCATTGTACATACAACTGCACACAACCGCATTTTATTTCACATATAGTCTTTGTTGTTGTTGCTATCTGTCATTCATATTCCTTATATTTTTATTATTTTATATTTTTTATTTTCCTAACTATACTATAACTTGCTGGTCGATGTAAATTCCTCTGTCAATGCTACAGTCATAAAAACATTTCACTGCACATCATACTGTGAATGTTTCTATGTTACCAAAATGTAAGACATTTGCAAGAGTCTTTGAAAACAAAAGGTACCTTTGAACATTGTTTTTCTTCTGAATTTTTTCAGCTTTTCCTTTTCTTTCTCGCTCCTCCTTTACTGGTGGTATTCCACTGTCTCTATCTATACGAGTACAGAGATCTGGGTAGTCGAGGCACACAGCCCGTAGCAACCACCTTAGTCCTCGCAATGTCTTCCTGTCTGACCATCGCCGCAGGTCCATTAAGGCAGAGCATGGCTCCTTTAATGTGAAAAAACTTTATCACTGCTCATGTAATTTCAATAATTAAAGAGCCAAATCACATCTCATAAGTTTATGAAATATTAGTACCTATATCATTTCAGACATATTTTCAATTTCTGCCAATATATTTTTTGTTATAACCCAATATGTTACTCACAATGTGGCACAGAGACTGGCTCTGATTGACCAGCTTCTCCAGGGATAGGGCTTCAATCAATTCACTTCCAAGTAAGGCATTCATTTTATCTTGTTTATTGGCTAATCTGTAAAGAGGAACAGTCTGTGGAAATGAATTCATTTGCATGTAAAGGAGACCACTTTTAACATTCATTTTTAAATAATTTTAAAAAGCATTAAACATTTAAATAGTATCTAAATAATGGCTTACACTAACAGGGGCTTTCCAGCCACTCTATGCTGTCTCAGCATCTCAGTCAGAAGTTCTTTGACCTCTTTCATTCTGTGTCTGTCACTGGAGTCCACCACAAAAATGACTCCATGGGCCTCACCATAAAATTCCCTCCAGCATGAGCGAAACTCAGGACTTCCACCCATATCCAGCAAATTCACTAGGAAGTTTTCGAACCTTAACTCATAACGGACACATCCATGAGTAGGACTCACTTCTCCATGGGGAGCTAAATAAAAAATAGACATAAAAAATATTGTGAACTTCATCATTATTTAAATGTAGTCGGGGGGAAAAGTACACCCTCCTGGTTTTCTTTTTTTTTTGTTAATCATAGTCTTATAAATAATTGTGTGATTTCATGAACTTCTATAGAGAAAAAAATAACCTCAGATGACAATATGTAGTCTTTTTGCAGAAAATGGGAAAAATAGGTACACCCTATACTCAGTATAATGAATGGTTTATCATTTTGGAGAAATGTTACCCATTCAGGTAATTGATGTTTAAGGATGCTCATTTACAGCTGTCTTAAGATCCTGACTTTAGAATTGAATGGACTTTGACCTGTCCATTTCAACATAATTATTTTCTTTTTAGCAATTCTGATGTCAATTTGCTGGTCTGAATGGGATCAGTGTCCTGGTGAATGACCCAATTCCATCTAGCTTAAGTTGCATGGTTCCAATGACTAAAGGCTTTCCAGGACCTGTGGCTGCACAACAAGCCAAGATTATAACCTATCCACCACCATGCTTGACAGCCAGAATGAGAGACTTGAACTACTACTTCTCTGTGGTCATGGCTGATGTCCTTTCTTCTTGCCATGATGTAGATACACAGTAGTGTGCCTGCAAACCAAACTGCCAGACGTGTTTTGTCTGCATGGCATGTGAATGTTGTTTTACTTTTGGGAGAAAACAATAATGAAAACATATTGAAATTTGGTTTTAGTCACCTAAGGTTACTTGTTCCTAATTTGTAACAGCTGTTGATTACCTTCTTTTATAATTTCTTATCTTTTCAAGATTGCAAGATATTATTCATTATTTGATATTTACCTCTTAGCATCCCCCGGATACACATTGTCTTTCCAGCCTTGTCAAGACCAACCACCACCATAGTAACTTTTCTGAACAAAGAAAAGAGGTTTAGGTAATTTCTGGTTTTCTCAGTCTAATATTAATATTATATATCTCCATTTACAAATTTTGGCACTATAACGGAACTAAGCCAAAAAAAAGGAACCCCTTGCTGACATAACTGTGGCAGCTTTGCAGTGCCAAGAGTAGCCCAGAGCCACATTCCAGTATGTTTCGAATGAGCCAGTAAACACCAGTGAAAATAATACCCAGTACTGATTTTACCTCATGGGTTGCTGCAGTTTAGAAACCCAGTTGCAACAGTTGCTCATCAAATTGAACATATTGAGTTGAGGAAGGGAGCACCATCTTCTTGATTCAAACCTGAGTACGGATTATAGCATAAGTTACCCTGACAGTCTATTGGACTGTTGGTTGTTGATTAGATATCTACTTAGCTAATTACTTATATACAATTCTTTATAGTTAATAGGATTTTACTTCACTGCTTAAGACATATCATAATAGCCACATGCTGTGTTGCCTTATTTAATAAATGTAATAAACAATCTTTAAGCCATAAGCATCACTTGTAAAAATGTATCAGTTGCATTCATTATTAATATGCAGGAGTGAAACATATCTTATTTACATATTTATCATATAGACATTATATAAGAATTAATTATAACTAGAAAAAAATGGTCACTAAAGCTGATAAATCTATAGAGATAAACATATATATATATATATATATATATATATATATATATATATATATATATATATATATATATATATATATATATATATAATGCATTTAAATTTTTAATCAAGTACAAATAAAATGTACATAAAGGTGAGGTAAACACAACTACAGTAGCACAAAAAATTAAACAAATATATATTATATACAGATATTATATAGGTTTATGCTTTTATAAACTACCAATTTACTTACATTAATATGTCCTTATTTATTTGCATGTTTACATTTTCCTCGTCTGTGGCATTGTGCAAAGTGCAACGAAATCTTAATCTGGCTCAAATTATTCCTGTAATCCTTTCACCTCATTTGGGAGGAGCCAAGTAGGCTTATAGTTCCTACTAATCATGTGAACTTCAGGGACATCTGCTCTCCTTATTTAGCAGGTAATGGTTTGTTTATCTGACCCAAATAGAGATTCACTTGTAATAAAAAAAAAAAAAAAATACAGTGTTACAGGTTTCATATGAACTCTAATTCAATTCACTTACAGCATTTATGAATTATATGATACCAGGTAATTGCCATATTGTGGTATGTTACTGTTGATAAAGGCAGTGTAAAAACACCTGGGAAAATTTGACTGGACAAGATGGCACCTGACTGTAAACAACCACCTTACTGGTGATCTCTTTTAACAAATGAACTGTCTATTTGAGAGTTCTTGTCTATGGAATTGACCAATAACTATGCTGTGTGATGTTTTGTGCATTCCTCTTTCATTACTTGAATGCATTTCTACAACTTATAAGTTAGAACATGTTTAGGGGTGTGTGTGTGTGTGTGTATATACATTCCAGAGCTTTTCACAGTCTTTGAGTTACATTTCACTAATCTTAAACTCCTGTGAAGTAAGAATTACCTGGATATCTAGCTGTTCCCCCTTGCAACATTGTCCCACATTAAGGGATAACTTATTATTTGTAGTATATATCATTGTTTGCTTCATCTTATCACAATTTGCACATCAATCTATATGTGCTTTTTAGAGCTGTTCCCAAAGCCTGTTCCCAAAGCCTGCAATATTTTTCTGTAATCTATTTATCTGAGATATCTGATATATTTTTTATGAGTTGCTATAGAACTTTATAGTATCCTTCAGCTTTTAGCAGGAAGTATTCTCCTACTCTTCATTCCAGGCATGTTACATCCCCTTTTCTAGCTTGTGACTGCTTTGATCTGTGCTTTTGCTCCTTGGCTGGCTAAATTGAATGTGTATAAGCAATACTGGAACTGTAGTCAGGTTACAATTACAATTATGGATACAGCAGCTCAAATGAATACCTATAGATTTTAAGATGATGCAGTGGTGTTGCAGCTGCAGTTGTGTTAGTCTCCTGTTATTATTTTAATTGGCCCTGGTGAGTTTCTGTTGAAAACTATAATCTTTTATTCCCTAATTCTATTATGCAAGCGAAGTAAACAGGAAATGTGAAGCAGCAAACGTCAAGCTTTTTATCAAAAACATATATCATTCATCTTCAGTAACTGCTCTATTGTGGGAACACTGGGGGTAGAGCAGGAATTCACCTTGGATTGGGTTGTCAGATAACCACAATACAACATATGCAACATAGTCAATCATACTCTCATTCACACATTCATTCACACACCCAGATAAACAGCATGGCCAATTTTTTGCTCACTTGGACATAGATGGCTATGGCATTTACAGGATTCGAACTCTAATCATCTGACTAGGTTGAACACCTTTCTACAGCAAGAGGTCATTGTACAAATCTGTTAGTTACCTCAAGAGTGATTATAAGAGGCAAAATGACTGCACATGGGCTAAACTAAGGAGAGACAGCAGCCCCTCTGATTTTTTAACTTGAGCCACCACTCAAACTACAAAAACACAAACTGCCACATAAGAATTTGTTAGAATTACCTCGGTCTGTATAGGTTTCAAGAGTAAATTCTCTTAATTTTAAAGCACAGAAACATTTATACTGTATATTTATCATACCACTGGGTTGAAAGTACTGCATGGCAATGTCAGCAGTGTAACAGGGTAGCTTTATTCTTTATTGCTTTCCCCTATTTGCATTATGCCCTTTGTAATATTGCAAACATAGTGCTAGCATTGAAGTCTACACTAGTGGTACAAAATAATATTTGTCTTCACCAAGTCATTAGATATAATTTAAATGATCTTTAATCATTTCATGTATATAAGTAACAAATCCAAAACAAGATATATGCTAAACCTACATAATGCTAGTGCTACTTTTATAACCTCCAGACTAAATGAATGCATTATCCTGGCACAGCCTGCTGTTTCTTACAAGAATTGTGATGATTGAAAATCTTGAATGATTGCGTTTAGAGCTCATTTAGACTTTGGTGCAATTAAATCATAGAAAACACAGTATTACTTACAATTATGTTTGAAATTAAGAGCATTTCCACATACACAATGCAAAGATAATTTAGGGGATTACGACTAAACAATTGAGACTAAACCAAAGTTTTCAATTTGCTTAAGCATGAAGATTGGACTCTGGAGCTATGATAAAAGGTCATCTGCTTTGATGAGTCCAGATTTACTTTGTTTGAGAGTGATGGGAGCATCAGGGCAAGAAGAGAGATAGATTAAGTGAAGCACCCATCATGCCTGCTGTCTTCCATCCCAGCCTATGGGGGCAATGT
Organism: Silurus meridionalis; assembly: GCF_014805685.1. Classification (NCBI taxonomy): domain Eukaryota; kingdom Metazoa; phylum Chordata; class Actinopteri; order Siluriformes; family Siluridae; genus Silurus; species Silurus meridionalis. The sequence goes on from NC_060888.1 coordinate 13,243,224, forward strand.
TATGATCTGAGGTTGCTTCACTTTGTCAGGTTTAATTTCAGCAAATGAGGTCAGCTAAATAATTAAATATTCAGAATGAACAAGTTTTTCATTCAATCAATTATTCTTTCCTGATTGCATGGCACATTCCAGGTGACAATAGCAGGATTCAGTTCAGGAAGCATTTTTACACACTTCTACCTGTGCTGATTTTTTGAATGATGATCTTCAGAAAACTTCATAATGACTTTGTAAATACTCATAAGAACATGATATGTAGTATGTTTCTATCTTTCCCTTGAGAATAAAGATTTGCTCATATGGTCTCATCCATTCATTTGCTTATTGCAAGGTCTAGAATTCTAAAATCCAGTACAGTGGAAAGCCTATTAAGATAGTCCCTGCCAGGTCAAGGTGGTCCTCTTTCCCATTCTGTTCTTTAGTTCACTTTTCGTTTTTTGGTTTTTTTTTGCAAATCATAATTTTGTTATTTACATTTATGCAATTTGTCAGATGATCTTATCCAGAGCAACTTACAATTATCTGATTTGAACAGCTGAGCAGTAGAGGTTGCTCAAGGGCCCAGCAGTGGCAGCTTTGAACACACTTCTGATCAGAAGTCTAATGTCTTAACATCTTTAGCAACAGCTATATCACAAAGACAGTTTTGTACTAGAGCTACCACCTCCGAAGTGCCTGCTACCAAGATTTTTTTACTGTGATGTAAAATACTAGGCATAACATTGTTATCACACAGGATGAACAGCACTTTTCTTTGCTATAAGTGTCTCTTTATGGGTCTATTCTAAAGATGTTTGTGGCAGAATCAAACTGTGTAAATAAAAGATTTCACTTAAGACAATTTTATTACTAGCCATCAGTATGACAAACATTTTTTGCATGGACTATATATCAGTATGCAGTATCTGTGCTTTGTCTAAATAAGAGCCCTAAAGCATTGTGTTGAACTAACTGGCAACTGGTGGTATGTTTCACATTTCTGTATTTTTTGGGCCACCACTACTGTGCTTTGATTAAATATCATTAGACAAAAAGGTAATTGCACAGGTATACTTGAATGTAGGTCAAGAGGTGCCTTCTTCCTGTTAAATGCCATTAAAATGGCTTCGTCCTGAATGACAATAAGACAAGTGTCACTTGTGAACATTTGTGAAGCAATGGAGGGAGGATTTGTTGCAACACTGTGTTCTGTGTTAAGTTTCTCACCCTCAGTAGAGTGCAATATCACAAGTATTATTCATTGCAAATAGCATATCAGAACTTGAACTTGAACAACTCCCATTCTCAAAAAGAAAATCAACAGAATCATTGTTGTGTACAGTTTTGATCATAAGGCATGGATTAAGCGTGCGGCCTTCACAAGGTTAGATAGGAATGTAACTGTAATTCTACCACTAATTTAAGTAAACTAAGTAAAGGTCACTTGACCTTTATACAAGAATGGCCAAAAAAGGGTGATGTTATGGGAGCCTTGCATAGGGTCATGACAGAACACCCCACGATTTTATAAGAACAACAGACCGCCTAAGACAAAACCACAATAAGATACACTGAATTGGATTTCTGGCCATTAGTTCTGAATATACAGTATGATCTATTTCTGGCCACCAGAGGTCCTTAAAATCAATTATCTTGTTACTATGCTTTGTGTTTCCATTATCTTAGGTTAGTGGGCCATTAAGTTCAAAATAATTGACTCTAACAAGGAAAAAGCCATTAGGCAAACTTCCAACAGAATCTCTCAGCTATGGATGCTGAGTTATTAATACATGGCTGCTGGTAGATTAGTTTCAAATCTGATGAAATTACAGAAGGACAGGAGGGCAGATCCATTTTCCTCTATGCACTCCTGAATATAATGTTGCAAACAACCAAAAAAAAAAGAAAACATAACTGCATTAGCACTGCATTAGCTCTCATAACAGAGCTCCTTCTTCTGTTGGTTAGGATCATCCTGTAGCAGCTGGTCATGACAAAAATAGAAGCAAATCAGTAACTATTGCACCGCTGTTCACACATACTTGTATATCCTACCCAAAATAGTTGCTACAGTATAAGCCCTGCTATTCCAATTTATGATAGCCAAGACAGTTAGAATTCATTTGATCATTTATTATGATTTTTAAAAGCACTTCCTTTAGTATATCTTTAAGGCGATGGTGATGAATCACACTCTAATTCTACTGTACTGTAATAGAAAATGGAAATATATTTTACAGTACATTGAAACTCTCTTCTTTGCATTCACAGCTTCACAGATGTTGGGGTCAGAGTGCAGGGTCAGCTGTGATATAGTGATGCAGGAGCAGATAAAGTAAAGGACCTTAGAGCACTTCTAAGGTTTTTTTGTCCAGTGGCCATGCTTACTATGCAATTTAATTTAATAGAGTGCAGTTTTCCAAACCTGGCCCTGGAGTACATCCTGTCCTGCACTTTAGTGTTTACCTTTCTTTAGTACAATAAATTCATTCACTGAAAAGCTGTTATGTGATTTGCTGAAATAGTTACATTAATTCAGGGAACATGGGCACTGTAGAAGCAGGGTTTGAAATCTATGTAGTAGAGTAATGTATACTATTATGCACCAAAACCTTTTACGAAAACAGACACTCCCAGACACAGAGCAGTGGCCATTAAACCACCACTGGGCCATTGTGTGTGGTAACAAGAGAAGACCAAAGGCAACAAAAGATGCAGTGCTACACTAATAGACCTCAAGATAATATTATATAAATAAATCACATGAAATACAAGCTCTTCTCTACAAGTCCTTAAATGATGTCACGTCCGCTAATAACGCCTAAGAACAAATATCTCTCTGACTGCATTCATTTACTGAGTGTGTATACTTGAGCTGGCATAGACTCCATAAATTTGTGTAAAATCTCATTATCCATTTTAAATTGCGCAAGGTGTTGGCTGAGACGAGATTAGACATGGGAAAATCTGACCTTTTGCAAACATCAGCTAACATCCCAATATCACAAATATTTTACTATCCCAAATTTGCTTACATTGAAATAGCAACCAAGAAATGGTGCAGAATCCTGAACAATAAAATATTCAAGATATTGAAGATTTACTATCTTTATGTCATTTTAAGTGACCAGAAGTGATCCAGAAATCTGACTGCTGCTAAATATGAGGGGTAAATGAAGAGACAAATAAGAGGTGAATCCTGCCACAGCAAAATTACAGCGCAGTCGTAGGAAAAAATGCATTTAGAGCAACAACAAGATGACAGGACAAGTTAGGAGTCATTACACAGTTTGGGAGGACCGGACATGTGCAGGTCTGGACATAGTCAAGCTGTTGCACAAGTACTTCCATATGGTGTACTGTACTGAGGAGAAGAAACCGACGATGGCCTTATGAGGTATTTATCACATGCACTCACTATGTGACTTTGTCAGAAGGTCTCTTGATGCACAAACATGTGCACATGATGGAAATCAGGTGAAGGAGTGGAATAGAACAGCCTTCCACTTGATTCTACTGATATTTGGAATCAAATTGAAGTGTTTTTTTTGTTCCTTTGACCTACCAAGCCACGTGGCTAGAAGTGAGCAGTGTGTTTTTATGACATGGCTACCAGTCTGAAAAAGTGTTAAATATAATTTTGTATTACAATATGTAAATAGAAATAGATCGAACAACATGCTGCTATAAGTCACGTCCAATGTTTTTATTTCGTCCTCATAGCTCTGGCTCTTCGGGGCGTTGCGTTGGCGCTTTAACCGGCGGGCGCAGGGACCCGCAGAAGCGTTCACGCAGCGCTCTAGCGCGCACACGCCCGTCAGGAAGACGCGCACCTGGTTGTGCTGATCATAAACAGCAGACGAACGAAATGGGTTTTGGGTGTTTAGCGCGTCGTTTCATGTGCGTGGTTTCCCTGGCGTGCGTTACTAAAGTACGCGGTTCGATTTGAAATGTTTTAACGGAGGGCGTCTCACTGGAACAACGCCTTGAGAGCGTGAAGACCCCGGACCACTGTGCAGTGAGGAGAAGGAGACGCGCTGGCACCAACGGGAAATATCCCCAGGCTGTTCAGGTCGTGTTTTGCTCGATCAACAAGAACTTCAGCCTGTAAACTTGGTAATGGAATTCTTTATTCGCAGCATGAACAGGATCGTGATTCCTGGTGAAATAAAGCCCAGCACACTTCTCTGTTACACTATGTAAAGCAAATACGCTGGAATATGGAGTTACGATCAAAGCCACGTGAACCAAATTAAAATAAATACATTTTACGGTCAGCACGAAGAGCGGTTGAGCAACCCTTCCCAGCGTTCTGTTTTTGTTTTCCCTTCCAGATTCCAATGTTATTGTTTTTTTTGTAAATCGAAATGAAAAGTAAACACGAGCACCATCCCGAGTCTGTGAACTCGCTGGGCTATACGAACAATATGGACGAGGCGGTGGAGGATGACATCTCTGAGATCGCACAGCACGCGGTCCCGAACGAGAACGAAGTCGTGCTGGTGATCAATCACAGCAAAATCCGTCCCCCGTTCAGTGTGCTGTGGGCGACTGTCCTCTACTGCGCCGAGTTCATCTGCGCCTCGGTGCTCTCCAGCATGTACCACACGAGCGACGACGTCATATGGATGGGCTTGACGATCACGTTTATCCTGGTGCCTTCTGTGCTAACTCAGCTGACCTTAACCTTTGTCCATCGGGATTTAGGGAGAGATCGTCCTCTTGTGCTCTTCATGCACCTGCTCCAGATGGGACCGATCATCAGGTAGAAACAGACACATACACCGGCATGTAGTCACGTGACCAACTTTTCTCATCTTTCCAAACTAGGCCGCCTGTATTCGCGGCGTGTCTCTCATTTTTATGAACTATCAGGCAAATTCAGTTCAGAGTAAAATTAAAGTTACAGAATAGATCAAGTGCATTGGCATCACTTCTATAGATTGGGGTCCGCCCACAGTTTTTCAGGGTCACGCGGGATCGATTAAACCTTAGAGTTCACTCCCAAAAACGTGTATAAATGATAAGAACAGTTAGATTATAGTGGTTGTGGTAGATGGTTAGTGGTTATACTATAGCGGTTATCTGAGAACACATATGTGCACGTGCCATTTGGTCACATGATTCATGTACCAGCTGCCGACGAACCCCGAACGTTCACGTGGTCTGTACAAGCCTTTTGCGAGTGGAGTTCACGCGAAGTCTGCAGTCTGTCCGTGACAGCGGTCTGCCAGGGGTTTCTGATGAGCACCGAAAAACTGTGTCACGGTTATAACAAGCGCAGACTGTATTTTTAGAGGCAGATGTCCTCTGTCCTAGGCAGAGGCTTGGGCCAAGTGTATTCTTATACAAGTAGAAGAATTTGAGTAACAGGGCTGATGCGAGTGGCTCCATCTGCTCTTTTGTTCTGGAAATGCTTGGATGAGCTTTTTCCCCAAAGCACATTACGACTGACTCCAGCTTTCATACTTTGATGATTCAGTATTGTCACTAGAAACGTTCTTAAAATGTTCGACCTTTTTATCGCCCTCTGCAGTGCCAGCTGTGTAACTGCTCCTGTAACACCTACAGGCGTGTTGAGTTCAGCAGAATGGCGCGGTACGGAAGGTTTGGGCATTAGGCGGTGCCTTTGCGTTCTTGTAGATACTTATAAGCTCTAATATATACAAGTATTTGTCTGAGCCTTAAATCGAGCCCAGTGCTCTTTTGAAGAACCTGATTGTCTGACTTGGTTTAGCGCATGCGCACACTCGCACATGGCAGGCTTAAATAGAATTCATTGCCATGTGCTGCTCAGACTGTGTCCAAGTTTGGTTAAAACGAGGACAGTCTGATCACACACTCTCACACTTGAAATGTGCATTATCTCGTTCTACTCTATTGTAGGCTATATGTATAATGATAAACTGGTCCAGTATGTGTTCTTCTTTACAGTACCAGCTTTCATGTTAGTTTCATTTTTAAACTTTGCATATGACTATATAATGCACATTGAACTCCAGTGAAGTCTGAGTGTAGAAATATTGCTTCAGAGGTCCTTAGTTATTACAAGCAGATGTTATGACTACAATTCATAGATGAAGATAGATTTGCTGAACATAGCCATGTGATTTTTCTTCTGGTAAGTTCTTGGCTAGTAGTTTAAACACAACTGACTAGACAATTCAAGGAGGTAGAGAGTAAAACTAGATCTATTCCACAAAAGAAAAAAAAAAAAAAACACATTATGCCAGTGCACTGGATGGCACATTCATAACAGGATGAATTATATTTATTAGTTGAACTGTTATTTAAAGCTGCAATAGTCGATTACTTTCTTTTTTTACTTCTTTCTTCCAATAACTTAGAAGAGTTATAGAACATAGTAAAAACATTGGCTAAAGTTTTTAATCGTACAGAAAACCAGTTTAGAAAAAAAGATGTCCAGTACAGAATGAGGTCTGTGTGTCTGTGAGTGTGTTCAGTTATTTTATTGATGCTGGTCACTTACAGGCAACCTAAAGTTCAGAGGTCGGCGCTTTATAAACATGGGTGTTAACCTGGAATCATAACTGTTAGAGACCTAATCTTGAAAAAAAAAACACTTTTAGTGCTTTTATAAATGAGTGTATGAGTGTAAACTTACTTTATACATATGAAGTGACATATTTATTTATTTTTCATCACTTTAATTAATTATAGACATAATTTATGCCTATTTTGATCGTTTTAGGTCGTTTTTAATTTTTTTTAAGTTCGACCCCTGAAAATATTAGATTGTGAATAAAGAAAAACACTTTTCACTTTTTACTATCATAACAAATATGTTCACATGTACCCAGTGTTCAATATGATTAAAAGAAAGAAAATATATGAAATGGTATTCTGTATTCCTACAGTAATCTCTAAATTACTATACAACCTGTCTGTTGTGATTTATAAATATAAAATAACTTTTCAGTAAACACATAAAGATTGTTTTGTGTTTTTTTTAAATGATAAAAACATTTCAGTTTCCCCCACTTAAATGGAGATCTTTTTTAGTAAGATTAGATTGACTGATGCAGTTAAGTTGCATGCATCAATACAACTTCCTAATTTCTTTTAGTGCAGAATGAGTTTCACAAATTCACCATCATAAAGTTGACATTAACTGAAAGTATCTGCCACCCAGAAACTAACATTTGGATTAGTTTCAACACATGCAAGGTAATGTTGATTAGTAAATTGTAGAAATTGAAACATGCCTTTGCTCTGTATTACAATAGTGTGATTTGTGGTTTGAGCTGCCTGAGAACGCTGTATGCAGGCCTTCTGTTTTTTCACACATCTGTGGCAATGACATGAGCACTGTACTTTATACGGTATTTCACAAAAGTGAGAACACCCCTCACAGTTCAACCATTTTAGTAGATCTTCTCAATCCACAATACTAGAAAGAAATTAAACTTCTATATATTTTAGAGTAGTCAACGTGCAACTTGTATAGCAGTACAGATTTACTGTCCTCTGAGAATATCTTAACATACAGCCATTATTGTCTGAATAACTGTCAACAAAAGTCAGTACACCCTAAGTGAACATGTCAAAACTGTGTCCAATCATGGCCATGGAATTCAAAGCTGCACAGGTTGTTGCTGGGATCCTCTTCCACTCCTCTATAATGACATCATGGAGCTGCTGGAGTTAGACAAAATATACTTTTATTGTCATTTCATAGTACAAATACACAGCAACAAAATGCAGTACAGCATCTACCAGAAGTACAAATAGTAGCAAGTGTGCAAATTGACAAGTGCAGATAAACATGGAAGTATATGTACAGCAATTAAATAAAAACGCTATTGCAGTAAAAAAAATGTGCAGACACTGTTGAAAAAAGTACAAGTAGAAGAGGCTTTCTTCTGGGACGACAGCCATGCAAACTGACTTGTATGGTCTAAGCACTGACAAGCCGACCTTCCGCTTTTGCAACCTCTAAAGCAATGCTGGCAGCACTCATGCTTCTGTTTTTTGAAGCCAGCTTTAGCACCTGGAAAGAAATCTTTTCAATGGAAACCCCTAGTCTTGGATTTGGATGTTGGTACTCAATAACAGCTTTTCACACTCTAGTTTGTTTCTTCAAACATTCAGCTGAAATGCTTTGCTCATGCCTTTTGCAAAACTTTGTGCGTACTTCTCTCTCTGCTAAATATTTTTTTCTGACCTTGTGATCCACTTCATCCCAGAGCAATAAAATAGTATTTATGTGTGGTGACTGGGCAGGCCATTCCATTATGTTCAGCACTCCAAACAACTGTCTCTCTAAAATATGCTTACATATGCTTCGGGTCATTCTCTTGCTGTATGGTGTAGTTGGCTCCAGTTAGTCGCAGTCCAGCTGGAATTGCATGGCATTGATCTATGAAATTGAAGCCATGTTGGTTCATTTTTCCTTTCACCCAGAATAATTCTCCAACCTTCCCTGCTCTCAAACAAACCCAAACCATTAGCTTTCACTTCATGTTTGATTGTGGCTGTGAGGCAGTCTTAATAGCATCCTTTCTCCTTTTCTCTGTCTAAAGCTCCTCTCTTAGAGACAAAATTATAAAATTTCAATTCATCAGTTCACAGACCATTTTCCCATTAATTCACTGTCCAATTCTTGGTTGTCTTTGCCTTTTATCTAGTTGATGCACAGAACCAAAAGGGACCTGCACGTGCATCAAAAACAATACAAGTCTAGGTATTTCCAAACTTTTGACAAGCATACATATATGTATGTATAACGCTTATAGCAATTTCAGCTGAAATTTAATATAACCTTGCTATATATAAAGATCATGAGAGCAAAACCACATTTTAACTGATTCAGCTAACACCATCCATTCAGTACACTCGACTGGGGATAAGCTGAATGTTAGCATCTGCCTGCCTTTATACAGATCTCTATAACTCACTGCTCTAACAAGGAGAGTACTCTTGATGTGGTAAAACGATAAAGTCACTCAGGATAAATCTAGTTGTCATTAAGCTCCAAAGACTATAAATCTGCCCCTGCTGAATGGTGATGCTAATCTGGGAGCTCGGTTACAGGCTTCGACAGACAGGCGTTAGCTAGCTCTGAAAAAATGTGCTGTCTGAAATGTAACACAATTAATTGAAGTTGCTTGTTCTGTACTGAGAGCGCCAGTGTTCCTTACTATTGTGCACGTCTCTTGACGTTAACACTAACGAACTTTAATAATTTTAGATTAAATTTTCTTTGCGTCACTGGAGGTCATGGTACTGGAGCTTTGTGAACATAGGTGGGAATTGGAAAAAGTGTGTGTGTGTGTGTGTGTGTGCAAATGCAAATGTTGAATGCCTCCATTATCAGAAATGACTCACTAATCCAAAACTTTAGCTACAAATCTTACATTTTCTTTGTGCTGACAGACTTCTCCCAGGCTGCTAAACAGATCCTGTTTTACAAAGTAATTATTACTGGTACTAGAACAGCATCTGGATGACATAATGCTACATCATCACCTGTATCCTGTTACATATGTTTGGACCAACAGAGCAACAAAAAGAACTGGCCACATGGATCCTGACCATGTTCAGCTTTAGGCATGAGTCATTAAAGACACAGTTGTGTTGGTGTAATACCAAAGGTATACATGCATGTTTTTTTCACTTGTGGTTTTCCTTCAGAATTGGATTTGATATGCTGTTCTTCCAGTTTTGTTCACACCCTGCACTTAGTCCACACACTGAAATGTTTTTTTATTTTTATTTATTTATTTTTTTTTTATTTCCACTGAAAGGAGATTTATGAAATGAGATTTATGATGACTCATCAGGCTGATAATCACTATGACTAGCAGCTACAGTAATCACACCGAGTATAATAATATGTATAAAGTTTGGTGAGAATGTTTAGCCAGCTGTTAGTCATGTACTTACTGCACCGCCTCACCTGCTACGTACACACAAATTATTTGGGATCAGCATACAAAAAAAAAAAAAGGTTGATGCATTAGGACAAATTTATAGATTTAGAAGTGTCTTCCTTCATGTTGCATGTAACATTGGGGTGTACACTTGTGTGGGGTCAATTAACCAGACCTGTGTTTACATAAGCAGGAATGAAATAATCAGTCTCAGAGCCAGAAACGAAGAGTCTCATGTTTATATTAAAGCTTTTTTTTTTTAAAAAGATTGTGATCAATTAAGTCAATTGGTACTTAAAGCACTTCTGAATCATTTTCACTCATGTACTTATCAGTATCAGTTCATGTGCCAACAAGTGGCAAAATATAGTCTTGGATTGAGTTACTCATGTAGATCATGTCTGACACCTAAGAACCCGTAGCAACACTGGTACTGCAGCTGTGCAAACAACAGGAGAGTGTCATTTGATTGAATCTTAATTTATGTTGTATTTTATAGGTGGTTTAGAGCAGCCATAACACATAACACAATCTCCTACATAACACATAACACATAACACAATCTCCTGCCTGTTAAGTCTTGCACTATTAAACTCTGAATTACAGCCACTCCCATCCCTACGACTTCATCTTGGGTCATTAAAGTAGCTAAAACGTCTCTAAATACAACTCCTGGATGACTGTAAATATAAATGAAATTGTACCTATAGTTATAATAGTTGTCGTAGAGCTGGATATCTTTCTTTACCAGTTCTTAAAGAAGTAGCTTATGGGTAAAGACTTCCAATGATTGGTGAAGACCTACCTCTTCCTAAAACACTTAAACCAGAGCTGCTTCCCTGTTTTGTTTTCTGTATTTGTATATTTAAAAAAACTGTGCTGTAATTCCTCCTAGTTTTAGGCTGATGGTATCTAAAGTCTGCAAGCTAGTGAACCAGTGTTGATCTGTTCATTGACTGAGACTTCAAAGCACTTTTGTACATTGCTCTGGTAAAGCGTGTATGCTAAATGCCATGAATATAAACGTAAAGACGGCGGCTGCACCTTCCTTAAACACGTAGTTATTCGCTCATGTCATTTAGACTGGCAACCCAGGACTTCTCTGCTATCAGTCACTGTTGCACCTGTTCCAGTGCCTCTCCCATCTACGGCTGACAAAGGATACTTTTATTATTCAAGGTTGTACAATTGAAGGCAGGTCAGGCAGCATACACGAGAGACAAACAAATGAAAACAAATTATGCAAACAGCAACTCCACCATCTAGTTGCATTCAAAGCAGCCAGTATGAAAAGCACTGACTTGAAGACGACCTGGGAATAAATCCATCAACACCGACTTCTTTCTTAGGTTTATACTTGTTCACCTTCGGGATATTTAAAGATGTGTTGTCGGTCCACATGACGCATTGTGGGTGTGAACTGCGAAATTGACAATTTAATTCAATATAAATCGTTTTTTTTTTATTCAGTAAAACCCTATAACCATGGTGTGAACACTAATATTTATACGCTCAACAGACACAATGCAAGTGTCTAAATCTACATTACAGTACCCGTTATCATTATAACCAAATAATATCATCTTCTGACAGAGAGAACTGATGTATGAGAACTATGCCTAAATCATGTACGTAATTCAGTCTTCCATTCTCCTGCACATTAAACCTTTTAAGGAGAGAGATTTGTATTGTTGCAGGCACACAATGAGGGAACCCCTACTCTTGGAAACTCTTGAACTCTGAGGTTATGCTCGGAGTCTCTCTAAATAATGTTTCTGTAGATGATCAAGATTCTTTCATATAATTTGGTTTGGATTGTAGCATTATGCCTGCTATCTTTTGAGGATTTATGATCTTCTTTGAGGAATGAACATTGCTCATGTAGTCTTAAGCTCTGAGCCAAAACCATCAGTTACTCTTTGAAGGTCCGGAGTCTGAAATATACATTTTCTCTCGATATCTGTGTTGGTGAGTGGTGGACAGTACCAAAGTAGATGTAGTTCTATACTGTACTTGAGTAGCATTTTCACTTATCTGCAATTTACTGAAGTTTTAGCATTTCGGGAGACTTTAACATCACAATGTTACAAAGTCAAATGCATTCCTGAGTCTAACTCGCCACAACACCCGAGACCTTGTTTACAAGATTTAATAATAGTTTAAAAGAAGGTTTAGGTTTATGAAAAATTTAAGAGATATCAGTGTTTAACTCGTTCATATCATTCTATTAATAGATTGGTGTGCTAAGAGTAACATTTAGAGTCTTTTCACATAAACTGATTTTATTACCGTAATTTCCGGACTATTAAGGGCACCCAAATATAAGCTGCACCCACTGAATTTGACAAAGATTTTTATTTTTAACATAAATAAGCTGCACCTGTCTATAAGCCGCAGGTGTCTACATTGAAACTAATGAACTTTAAACAGGCTTTAATGAAAGACAGTGTCTGGTACACGGTGTAACGGGTGAAATATGTTGTGGCTCCTTTAATAGCAGAGCGGCATTTTGGGAATAGCCTGGCGCGGTTTTTCCGGTATTACTGCATGTGTGCAAGACCGAGGAATATGTTTTTTTATTATTTTCTGATGCTCGTTTCTAAGTTTCTTTGACTAACCGTAACGCTGTTGCCAAGAAAAATAAAAAAAGCACGAGTTTTGGAAACCTGTCTGTGCTTATGATTTCTGTTGCAACTGGAGTTAGCGAGTTATCCCATGACCCTGACTCAACGCGTTACAACGACTTGTATCTAAACAGTAGCCTACCAAGAAAGTCATTGTTCACTGTCTTCCTCCTTCCTTTCACAAGTATTTCTCTTGAGAGTTTATCTTTTGGCATCGTCGTGCGTTTAAAAATCACCATTGGTGAAGCTTTTCTCCCGATGCCGTGCAGCTCAGAACACAGGTGAAGTGCGTTTTTTTCATGCCCGGTTGTTTTCAGTGTGACGAATGATTCATCTTTCCTGTAGACAGTCCGAGTGAGCGGCAGGTCAAACGTCAGAGGAACCTCATCCATATTTATGATGTGGTGCGGCCCGATTCAGTGGGAGAGCATCTGATTTAATATAAAGAGTTTCATTGGTTCACCTTAACCCGTTCATCTATTTCATTAGTCTAATGTTTGGTGCTCAGTTTTTTGGCATGAAGTTTGTGAAACCGGGAAAAACCCAGGAAAAATCCATAAATAGGCCGCTTCATTGTTTAAGCCACAGGGTTTGAAGCGTGGGGAAAAAGTAGCGGCTTATAGTCATGGTAAGTAAGAGTCTTGTGACAAAAATGATAATCGGAACATTTTAGCCATAATAAATCAGTACTTTGGATACTTTAGTATATTTGAAGGCAAACACTTTTATACTTTCACTCAAATGAAAGTTTAAAGGGAGCACTTTTACTGTAGTGATATTTTACTGACTGAAGCTCTACTTTTTCTCAGGAACATGGTTCGTGTACTGGTGTTGGTGGGTTTTTGTCTGCTTTGAAAATGTGTTCAGCATTTTTGATGAAGTTCCAGACAGCATGTGAATGAATGTTCCAGATCTATGGTAACTGTAAACAGTGCAAAAGGCTGCTTGTGCATTTGCCTGTTCTTTGGTTTTGTTCATTTTACGGTTTGTGAAAACTACTTTAGTGAATCGGGGCGGGATTTTTGTCATGCCTATTTTTAAACTTGGCAAGGGAATTTTGTTTTATCAGTTATGGACCATTGCATTCAAACCGTTTGCTACCGAAACAAGTTATCAGCCGAGAGTGGAGTTTATTTTTGTGAGATAAGATGCCTGTGTATGCCTGGACTTGTTTTTTTAAGCATGTACAGTAATCTTGAGATCAGCAGAATGTTTTAGTAGTTTGTGTAATTTCATTTCATCATTTTATAGTACAAACAAAAGCAATTTTTTTGAAGTAAATATTAGAAATGAATATCACTGCTATATAAAATTGTGTGGTTTGAGCATTAAAAGTCAGCTGAGTGTTTAAATGTGTTTAGTCTTATGGAGCAGCTGCACAGTGACACAGACACTGGAATGTTCTGTTCTTCCAGCAGGACTGAGATGTTCTTGATTGACAAATATTGTCAAATATTGCATGTAAAGATTTTGCAGATTTCTCTCACCGTGTCATAAGCAGTTGCTTTTTCTAATAAGAGCAGAGGATGTTCAGAATGAAGAACTAATGCAAAGTAAAGCTAAAGATTTCGCTATCTGACTCTGGTATCTGTCTGCTCTTGCTTATTAGAGATCTCATTAGAAGTCTGTGGAGCCAGAAAGCGTCGAGCCTTCTCTGTGGTATTAGTTCTCAGCTCACACAGCTGAGTAAAAGGCAGTTTGTATATCTTCACTTTTTCAGGCAATTGATTCCTGGCACTTGTAGCAACTGACTCCTGATAGATTAAACACGTGTCCTCTGAAGTCAAGGAATAAAATATGTATATTGTCATACATTTTTCTGCATTTTCTATTTTTTTTCTTCTTTTTTCCTTCAAGTCTCCAGCTAAAAGCCAAAAGTGTCAAATGAACACTTGGTGTTTGGTGCAGTGAGAGCAGGGAGTCTGGATGAGTTGCATTAGTTTTTATGTCATAGCAACATCTAGTGTTCAAACTAGGAAACACTTCTTGATAATGGGTTTCATTTTATTCTAAATAGAAAAATACTAGCATGGTGACTAGACACACATTCTTCTGTTATGAGAATCTTAATTAATTACCTGCATCCTGATATTACTTGTGATTTCACAAGACTCTTATCATAACTTTTTTTAAATCTATTATTTTTTATCCTTTGTCAGAAACGTTCTAAAGATACATTCACCGACGCAGTGGCGCAGCGTAAAAGCAAATAGAGACTTTTTAATTTTGGATGAGATTTTAAATTGAGATTAGCGACAACAACCACTAGTGATAAAACTTGGGTGTGTCCAGCAACTTCTTTTAGCAAATATAAAGTGACTTCATACAGACATTAGAGCTCATGGCCTTTCACTGGATTTGTGGTCAAAAATCTAATGTTAGTTTTTTCCACCCTTCCATATATGTTACTGTGGCAACCAGTAGGAACACCTACTGGTGATTAAAATTGGTGCATGTGTAAATGTAGCATCATGTTACCCCTATAGGTTTTCATATATTTTTTATCTACAAGTTGCACACTTGATCAGACCTTCTATGTTTCTACTTTCCAGGTGTGTAGAAGCTTTGGTAGTTTACTTCAAGGCAGGCAGGCAAGAGGAGCCATATGTCACCATCACGAGAAAGATGAAACTAAAAAACGGAAAAGCCGTCGGCTCTCCAATGGAATGGGAGATTGGTCATTCGGAGCGCAAGCTGGCCGTCCACCGTGATGCCTTCAAACGCACAGCCGTCATCCAGGCTTTCCTTGGTTCCACACCTCAGCTCACTCTCCAGCTGTATGCTGCCATTCAGGAGAAATACATCCTCCTGCCTGCTAGAGGCAAGTTATTTTTATATATTTTATATATATATATATATATATATATATATATATATATATATATACATACATATGTATCTATATGTGTATATGTAAGGGGTGAATCGGTACACAAAAACACGGTTCGGTATGTACCTCAGTTTTAAAGTCACAATTCAGTTACATTTTGGTACAGTTAGGGGATGAAATGAAAAAACTTTAATTAAATATTTCACATTTGTTAGATGCCATTCGGTAATACAGGGGTGTGTGTGTGTGGGTGTGTGGGTGTGTGGGTGTGTGTTTTATATTTAATATTTAATTTTCTCACGATCGGATTATTGTGCAACTTCCGAGCTGCGAGAGACCGAGCTGGGAAGGATGTGCTGCAAGTTAGAGCAATAAAAGATTCAGATGGAAATGTGTTGACTAGTGAGGAGAGTGTGTTGAGAAGATGGAGGGAGTATTTTAAGCAGCTGATGAATGAGGAAAATGAGAGAGCGAGAGAAGGTTGGATGGTGTGGAGATGGTGAAGCAGAAAGTGGATAGGATTAGTAAGGAGGAGGTAAGAGCAGCGATTAAGAGGATGAAGAGTGGAAAGTCGGTTGGACCAGATGACATACCAGTAGAAGCATGAAGATGTTTAGATGAGATGGCAGTGGAGTTTTTAACAAAACTGTTTAACAGGGTTCTGGAAGGTGAGAGGATGCCTGAGGAATGGAGAAGGAGTGTGCTGGTACCGATCTTCAAGAAAAAGGGAAACGTGCAGGCCTGCAGTAACTACAGGGGAATTAAGTTGATCAGTCACACCATGAAGTTATGGGAAAGAGTAGTGGAAGCCAGACTGAGAGAAGAGGTGACCATCTGTGAGCAACAGTATGGTTTCATGCCAAGGAAGAGCACCACAGACGCATTATTTGCTTTGAGGATGTTGATGGAGAAGTATAGAGAAGGTCAGAAGGAGTTGCATTTTGTGTTTGTGGATTTAGAGAAAGCGTATGACAGGGTGCCGATAGAGAAGTTGTGGTATTGTATGAGGAAGTCAGGTGTGTCAGAGAAGTATTTGAGGGTGGTGCAGGACATGTATGAGGACAAGCAATAAAAAAGCAGTAAAGTGTGCAGTAGGAACGACAGACTGGTTTCAGGTGGAGGTTGGATTGCATCAAGGATCAGCTCTAAGCCCAATCCTGTTTGCAGTGGTGATGGACAGATTGACAGACAAGGTCAGACAGGAGTCTCCATGGACCATGATGTTTGCAGATGATATTGTGATTTGTGGTGGGAGTAGGGAGCAGGATGAGAAGAGCCTGGAGAGGTGGAGATATGCGCTGGAGAGAAGGGGAATAAAAGTCAGTAGTAGTAAGACAGAGTACATGTGTGTGAATAAGACAGTGGAGTGGAGTGGTGCGGTTGCAGGGAGAAGAGGTGGAGAAGGTGGAGGAGTTCAGGTACCTGGGGACTTAAATGCAAAGTAATGGAGAGCGTGTTAGAGAAGTGAAGAAAAGAGTCCAGGCAGGGTGGAGAAAAGTGATAGCAGGAGTGATTTGTGATAGAAGGGTATCTGCAAGAGTGTAAGGGAATGTTTAGAGGACTGTGGTGAGACCTGCGATGTTGTATGGATTAGAGACAGTGGCATCGACTAAAAGAGAGGATGTGGAGCTGGAGGTAGCAGAGCTGAAGATGTTGAGATTTCCATTGGGAGTGATGAGGACAGGATTAGAAATAAGTTTTTTAGAGGGACAGTGCATGTAGGACGTTTTGGGGACAAAGTGAGAGAAGCTCCATTGAGAAGGTTTGGACATGTGATATAATTTACGATATGATCTAAGATAATGATCTACTTGATTCATTCACTTCCTCAATATATGAAATTGTCACGAATTTCTCTTAAAAGGAGATTTTAAAAATGCACACCGAGTGCGAGGTGGCGACTAAACAAACTTACGGTCCGCCACTTAATACGAACCTAAGGGAACTATGTTCTGCACAAAAAATGATTGTAATCAGTCCACGTGTGTGCCGAACCAAAAGCTCTATACTGAAAGATTTCGGTATGAATACATGTACCGTTACACACGTACAATATATACTGTTTGTGTGTGTGTGTGTGTGTGTGTGTGTGTGTGTGTGTGAGTGCGTGCGTGTAAATATAAAACGTATTTAACAGATTGTCCAAAAAAGACATTTTGATTTATGATCTATCTCTTTTTATCTGATTTGGTTTTGATATTTAGAGATTTACTTTATGGCATTATCATGAAATAGTAAAATAAATAATTGAATTCAGCTATGATTCTTAGTGTATTATTTTATTGATGCTATTCATTTGTTTTCCCATGGCAAAACAAATGGCTTAAAGGTTTGCAGTAAGAATAAAGTAAGGATAGACTGGAAATAGTTTTGGAAATGCTAATATTTATAGAAACAAAATGAATATTCATATATTTTGCACTAAATTGCTTCTGTTTTTTCAGTTACCTTAATGATCATCTCCCTGATATCAATCACATACGGAGCACTGGTGTGCAGTGTGTTGGCGATCCAGATCCGTTATGATGAATACAAAGTGAACATGAAAGTTGGTACATATTTGTGCATGGTGCTGTGGCGTGGTTTGGAGATCGCCACTCGTGTCACCACACTGGTACTCTTCAGCACAGCTCTAACCTACTGGGTGATTCTCGTGGGACTGGGAAACCTGCTCATTTTCTTTTTCCAGCCGTGGGTGGAGTTCTGGGCACGGAAAGCCTCACTGCCTGAAAACGTTGATAAGAACCTGAGTAAGCTGGGCACGTGTGTAGTGCTGTTCCTGGTTACGCTGCTTTATGCCTGCATCAACATATTCTGCTGGTCAGCTGTGCAGTTGAACCTGGCGGAGCAGGAACTGATAGAGAAACAGCCTCGCTGGAGTCGCCTGGCTTTATACTATACACTGCGCTTCTTTGAAAACGTTGGACTTATTGTTGCCTGGTACTTCTTTAAATCGGACTTCTACGAGTATATATGTGCACCGTTGCTAGCTGTGCAACTGATCGTGTGCTATGGCCTCGCTGTGCTCTTCATGTTGCTATTCTACCAGTTTTGCCACCCGGCACGCAAACTGTTCAAGCACAATGTAGAAGACTGCCTGCAATGTGCTTGCTGCTGGAGAAAAGAGCACACACTGGTTCCACAGGTCCCACCAATCCCAGACCCTTCGACTCTGCTGGGGGCACGGGAAACAGATATATTGGAGGACATGGAGGCAGCTTGACCTTCCCCTGTAATTTATTTGATCAGATTTGCCCCTCCCAGGCCTTGCATATTTGCACGAATCCATGATCAGGAACATCATGTGAGCCTTGATAAGGGCAGTGGGAGCTATACAGAGACTGCTGCAGTTCATGTAAAGAATAAATCTTATGTGATTCCAAGAGTATCCTCTGCATGACTATTTTGATTTGCCTTGAAATGGCCTTGAACAAAAAAAAAAATAAAGCTTCACTGCTGTAATTTTAGACTTTCACTACTGTGGTGCGCATTGGCAGGGGATGAGATTGTAGTGAGCTGGGGTTTTTTTTGGCTGCTAAATACCAAAGAATGTTGCAAAGAATGAAATGATTCACAAAGACAGCCAAAGCAAATGGCTGAAATGTCAATGCTTAGCCCAGGTATGTTGGAAAAAGGCCAGATGTCTGTTTCAAGAATGGAGTATATGTGATCATTTGGGGGCATCCCCTGCTTTATTTAAAAACACAAGCCAGCCATTCATTCCCCTCAAGTGCACTTTGAAACTTATGAAGCATATCGCAGAGATAAGTGAAAATGATTGCCTTCCTCAATAACTTACAGGAAAACACTTTGGGCACGAGCGTTTACCTCAGTTTTAATTAGCTGTAGGTTTCCTGCAAAAGTACGACCACAAAGATGTGTTTAAGTGGCGAAAAAAAAAAAACTACAGAGTTAACGTTGTGAGGATGTTTTGTTGTTTTGGCTTGTTTTGTGCCTGGATTTTGTGCCTCTGCTAAATGTAACTTGAATATAATAATGATAATAAAATATTTTGAATGTCTAATTTGAATGGCTTTTATTTACAAAAATGTGTTTCTTATATTTATTAACAAAATAGTTAGTGTGAAAATAGTAAAATGTGACTTTTTTTTTCTTTTTTGCTTTGAGTAATGAGAGGTTTTCAAGGAAGGAGGGCACATAGAGGAACTGATTTCCTATGTTGTGTTTATATGAAATACAAGAATAATTTATAGATTATAGCATGAGATAAAGGTGATTATATCATTCATCTTTATGACTAAAGGTTAATCATTATGGCTCAGTGTATTGTGTATTTTAGCAGGAAATAGTCAGAAGCTATTTTAGTGATAAAATTTACAAGGAATAGTTTTTCTGTCAGTCTGTCTTTCTCTTTCCCTCTTTTTGTTTCCTTTCCAAATCCCAGTGTAAGCCCAACATCTCTTTCACAATTTCTTGAATAAGAAGCTTCTGTTAGGTGGGTTAGGTTAAAGGTGTCATGTTTGCACAGTTTACAGTTAAACTCCGTCATCAATGTAATACTTGACCCTTATTTTTTTGCCCTGGGTTTCCGTGTGAAGCCTGAGGCGGAGTCTGTGCACAGTGCTGCTTTATAACTCAAGCACTTGCGTGCACACACACACACACACACACACCTGCTGCCACTCGAGCTGAAGATTCCTCTCTTTCTCACCACTCAACACATTAATGGCTAACTGGATTGTAAACCATGGACTGGAAACCTTTATTTTGGTAAGATGCTATTGCCAGTTGTTTTTATTCATGTGTAAAATGTACCAAGTCTTTGGTTCATCTCAGTGTCCCAAACACACTCTGAGATAAGGGCATCACTGTAGCTGAGAATGTCTACAATGTTTAGACCAGAGATACCTGTTTAGGCCAAAGTTGACCTGTGGTGATAAATATATTTAAAAATGGGGAAAACAAAGGAGGGGGAAGCCATTTGGAAAAATTGCACTGAAAATAAATAAATAAACACAAGCTTCATGTCAATTAATAGTTAAGTCACTGAATAACTGTTTTAAGTATTGAACTTTATTGTACATGAAATTTTGATTGTTTCACATTGTACTATACGTTTCACTGAACTAGAATTTTGAAAATAAACCTGTCTTGGTTAAGCAGATTACAAAGCAATGCTTTTTTTTTTTTTTTTTTTTTTTTTTCAATAAAATAAAATTAGAAACAATAGAAACCATTGCAACTTTAATTTTAATATAATAGTTGGCATTATGCTTTTTGTTTATTTTTTTAGCCCTGTTTAAGTTGAAGATTGGGCACCCTCAGGTTTAGACAGACTTTTGCAGATTTTTTTTTATCATCCAGCTAAAAACAGTGCAGCAAACTCTTAAGATTTAACTTTGCCAGTGCTGATACTAATACTGCCCCATGTAGTTGTGTTATTTTTGTTCAAGCAACCTATCTAGCATCATTGACACTAATTCAGCAAACCGCTTTCTAGCAGCAGGCAAAGATATGTTTACCAGTTTGACCAGCTCAGCCTGTGTTTTTGGGTCAGAGCTAATTAGATTTCTTTGCCATTGAAACAATCCAGGGACAACAGCCAAGTGTTTTCTAATAATTTGTAATTATATTCGTAGGTGGTGTGGATGGGCATCAACATTTTCTTGTTCGTTCACTTTTATCTCTTCTATGACTCGGGGCCTCAGTTCTTCTACACCCGTGTGCTGATCGGGGTAAGAGTTCATCCACACACAAACACGCTACAAGTTATTGTAAAAGACAAGATATAAAAGTGCATCAAACATGTAATGCTTTTATTCCACAACTTTTCCACATTACTACAGCACCAAATTGCACCATTGTCTTGGAGAAACAGCATTTTGTTCCAATGTGTATAAGCTTCAAGGAGGGTATTTCCTTGACACTGTCACCACTGACTTGCTCATTAGGGATAAACATATAGGAACTAATATATGACCATTTATAATCGTTATAATCTTAAAAAAATATTTTATTTATATTCATAATTTTGTTAATTATGTAAAGCTGATTTGGGACAGTGTCTGTTAAACTAACTTTACAAACAAAGTGAATTGAATAGTCCCAGATTCCAAAGGTCTAATAAAACAAATGTTCGAGGCAAATGAGATGACAAATGACAAACTATTGTTTTGAGAGTAAAAAGTATTGCTTGATAGGTGTATATTTACTCCTCATAAAGAACGTGCTTCAGAGCTGCTTTGCACCACCAGACTATACAGTTATTTTGTATATGAATCTAAACGGATCATACTTTACGGATTGAATCGTGTGTGTGTGTGTGTGTGTGTGTGTGTGTGTGTGTGTGTGTGTGTGTGTGTGTGTGTGTGTGTTCAGTCTGCTCTTTCCTGGGCAAGAGCTCCAGCTGCTGTTCTCAACTTTAACTGCATGCTCATCCTCCTGCCCGTGTGTCGCAACCTGCTGTCTCTGATCCGTGGCTCCTTCATGGTAAGTTCTTTGGATGAAAATGTTAAATAAAAAAGGAGCAAAAATGTTAATATTATTGTGTACACTGCAAAGGAATGACAGTGGCAATATCTTGAATATAGTCAAATGTATCTATTATACAGTTACCAGAAACCAAATAGTAGTTAAACCTATTTCAATGCTTAAATGAATCTTGTTCCTTTAGCAGATTATTCTGCATATTGTAAATATTTATTTCTAGAAAGAAGCTAAATGACCTGGCAATAGAAAACATGCATGAAGTGAGTAATAATGTCCTAAAATAGGTTTAATGTTCTTATATTTGTTTTGTTTTTTGTAATATAATCAGAACTACTAGATGAATTGGACCAGATTCAAGATACTTCCAACCTTTTTCAGTGTAGGGTCAAACGTTTTAGATAAACAGGGCTTGATGTTGTTATTATTAACAGTTTCCTCCAATAAATCATGAACTAGCACATACATATAACATAAATCAATAAATCTAATTACACTGGTAACTTCAAGGAAGAAATAATGTAAAGCAAATCCAACAGATGAAATAAACCTTTTTCTACCTGATGCACAGCACAAGGTTTTTTTCAGCCACTGCACTTTACACCTGTAACCTGGTGGATTCAGTCTAAATAATGAAATATAAAATTTTTTTATTTAAATTTTTAATTCTTTATAATATAAAATTACTTTGAACTCTGATATTGATCGTAATTTTCTGTCTGGATTGTGCTTATTATGTATGCTTTGTATCTGAGTGTGTTTATACTGTAATCAGCATAATCCCTAATGAAAAGTTAATAACAGGTGAAGTTACTTGTTGGTCAGTGATTATACAGTAATGATTGGCCCTTAATGAAAGGTGTGGATGTGGGTGTGTGGTAGTGTTTTTGAGATAGCAGGTTGCCTGTGACCTTTTTCACACAATGCTTTTTTTTGTTACAGTGCTGTGGACGAACGTTGCGGAAACAGCTGGACAAAAATCTTACCTTCCACAAACTGGTTGCCTACATGATTGGGTTGATGACCGGTTAGCGCTGTTCTTATGTCTTGGCTAGAAAACTAACAGGAAACGATACTGATTACTCATATTGCTAAAAAAAAATAATCTTTTTACCTGAACAATGCATAATTGCATAATGTACCTCAGAATTTTATTTCTGATAAGCTCAGTTTTCAGTGTACATGCACAGGACTGTAAACCCCTTCTACACCTGAGCAGCAATGCGGAAAAAAGGTTTTGCTAAATATTTGCCAACAATAAATAGACTTTTGTAATTATAGTTTCTTAGTTACCAACATAATTCCAAAAATGTACAATGTAACGTAATGTTTCTTCAGGGGTTTGTTTTGTTATTAATGATTTTTTATTTAATGGTCAGTAAAAGATCCTTTGCAAAATTACAGATAAAGAGACAGGCAGACAGACAAAAAAAACCTACTGATCCCATAAGTAAAATTGTTATTACTGCACCAGGAATAATACCAATAAAATAAAAACATAAAATACAGTGTCACAAAAACAGCCCTGAATCTAAAAGCAAGATATGTATACTATTCAGAAAGAGTAATACTAATGATGAGTAAAAGTAAAATACAATAAAAGAAAATTACAAAGTAATTACAAAGTACAAAATCTTCACAGAAGTATGTGCCACTAGCTTCTAAAACAGATTTACGAATAGATTCTTGCGTGTGTATTGAAATCTTTTTGACTTGAATTAGGAATGAATATATTTATCAATGGCGTGTCTTTTCACTGTCCAGCGGTTCACACCATTGCCCATTTGCTGAATGTGGAATGGTTTATTGGTTGCCGTCATGAACATTACGGTCCCCTTGCCGGGAATCTCTCCATGTTGGAGGATGACGAAGATGATCATACCACTTTCCTCAATCCGATCCAGTCTGACTCTACGGTGAATCTGACCACTTTCAAATTTATATTTTATAGAATATACTGTCTGCTTTCGGAAGTTTTAAATATGTTAAAGGTGTTTAGTGAATACTTCTAACATCTCTATTTCTGCAAGTGCATGCCAATAACAGCAGTGTTATGTTTATATCATAGACACCACTTCTATTTGCTTTCACTACCATTGCTGGCCTTACAGGAGTTGTGATCACCCTCGCTCTTATCCTCATGATTACATCATCGATGGAGGTGATACGGCGAAGCTATTTTGAGGTGTTCTGGTACACCCATCACCTCTTCATCATTTTCTTTGCAGGCCTAGTCTTTCATGGGGCAGGGTGAGGCATTCAGATGGCAGTGTTTAAAAGAAATTGTATTTGCACGCTTGCAAATTAATGACTTAATTCGTATTTTGCGTCTGATGCAGGCGCATTGTGCGAAGTCAGATGGCTGTCCCGTTCCACAACACTAGCTACTGCAAAGATTATCCAGAGAAGTGGGGTCACATTCCTGAATGTCCCATTCCTCAGTTTGCAGGAGGGTTTCCTCAGGTAGGTAAAACTGTTTACAGATACTGTATGTACAGTACATATATAAAATGAATATGAAAACAATATGCTTTTCCTGCTGCGTAACATCTATTTCTTTATGCTCTTTCCAAGACTTGGATGTGGGTGATTGGTCCTATGGTCATTTACATATGTGAGAGGGTGTTGCGCTTTATTCGCTATGTCCAGGCTGTAAATTACAAAAAGGTAAGCTCTCAGGCATAAGAGGTAAAATATAACACGTATAAGTAGTTTATTAACAGTCGATATTGTCTCAATTGCTCTTCAAGATTGTGATGCATCCATCCAAAGTCCTGGAGCTGCAATTAGTGAAGTCTGGATTTAAAATGGATGTAGGACAGTATGTCTTTGTGAACTGTCCAGCCATCTCACAACTCGAATGGCACCCATTTACAATGACCTCGGCACCTGAGGAGGACTTCTTCAGTTTACACATACGGTCGGTCGGGGACTGGACCGAGAAGCTCATCAACATGGTAGAAAAATTACCAGAAGGGAGTCAAGGACCCATGTAAGCAGCACATGTTATTGCTGTTTTGTTGGGTGGTTGTTTTTACCACCCAACAAATAAATCAATTCACAATAAAGTCATTCACAATAAATCAGTTTACTATCAGATAACTGCCAACAATAAATTCTACAGAGAAGCTCTATATTTCAGCAAGATCTACTTTCAGGTTAGGTGTGGACGGTCCGTTTGGAACAGCCAGTGAAGATGTGTTTGATTACGAGGTCAGCATGCTGGTGGGTGCCGGCATTGGCGTGACTCCATTTGCTTCCATCTTGAAGTCCATTTGGTATAAATTCAAAGTTTCCAACCCCAAGCTACGCACCAGGAAGGTATAAATGTACAAGTCATACCATATTTGACAAGTCAAATCATAGTATCCGACAGAACGTGTGTAAAACTACTGAAGAGTTATGACCCTAGAATCATTTGCGTTGTTTACTACTACCCCCCTCTTTTTTCTTTCTTTTTTCTCTAACAATAGAAAATGAGCCCCAGGTGGCAGTGGGAATTTGCTGATGAGTTACATCAGGCTTTTTAAAAAGTATTGTAGTGTTGTGACTTTCTAGGACTGGAGTCACAACACTACACTACAGGCATTGTAGCATAATTCTTTCATTTCTTTTTACATACCGGAAAAATTACCTCCTAATAAAAGTGAAATCATTAAAAGAAATTTTGAAAAGGCAACTTTGAGCAGATTGCTATCCGTTGTGCACATTTTTAACTTGTGCTACAATTCCCTACAGATTTACTTTTACTGGTTGTGCAGAGAGACACATGCCTTTGAGTGGTTTGCAGATCTGCTTCAGGTGCTTGAGAGAGAGATGGAGGAGAGAGACATGAAGGACTTTCTTACATACAAACTCTTTCTTACTGGATGGGATCATACACATGTATGTCTTTTTTTTAAACTGCTATTACAATCCAAAATATGAAGTTTGTGTTGTGATGCTACCGTTGCTATTCGTTTTGTAATTCTAGGCAGCCCATGTAATGGTGCATTTTGACAAAGACACTGATGTTATCACTGGTCTGAAGCAGAAGACTCACTATGGAAGACCAAACTGGGACAAGGAATTTGAGCAAGTGCGACAAGAGAACCCCTCGTAAGTCTTGTACTTAAAACGTGATCATCTCTCTTGTGTCCGACAAAATATCCTTCATCTGTTTTATCTGTGCTTGCAGGTCAGTAGTCGGTACTTTCCTGTGTGGCCCGGCCGCCTTGGCTAAAGATTTGGAAAATAAATGTGCGAAATATTCAGAAGTTGATTTGCGGAAGACCAGATTTTACTTCAACAAAGAGAACTTTTGAGCAGTTGTTGCAAAGCAACTAGATTAACCAGAAGGACAAGCCCTTCAGTGCGCCATGCCTTTTCCAGCCTTGATGGCGTTCTTCAGGTGTAGCCCTGAAATCATTTAGAAACAAACTACTTTGCAGAGACAAAAATGTCCTAAGCTGAGCTCTCCACAGCAAAACCAGTCTGTGTGTGTTTTCTCTAATGTTGGCATGTGGATGTTATATCAGTATAGTAAATATGTCTGCATTTATCTTTCTTTCTTGCTTTCAGCAATCACAAACTGTGTATTATCACCTTATATCCCATATCTAACTTGGACACATCTGAAAGTGATTTTTTTTTTTATTGTTTTGTATGACAAATAAAGGTACTTGTGACTATAACCAAGTTGTGGTGGTTTCCTTGATCTGGGTGTAGCTTTCCTGCCTTGATAATGAGAAGTCATGTGGTATGAAGGAAGTAACTGTGCTTTTCCGAGTTCAACAGTGTAGTTCCAAGGAAAAACGATAAGTAAATTTATTAAACATCTACAACGTGATTTTGCTTCTGGTGTTAATGTATGTATTGTGGTTTATTTTCACAAAAAACTGCCAGGACATTTATAAAAAAAAGATGTGGTTAAAAAGTCAAAGTTATAAAGTGCTATTTGATTACAGCCACTTCAGATTAGTCACACTATTTTATACTTCCTTATTTGTGACTGTTTTACCTGCACTGGCATGAACTGTGATTGTATTTGCACTAGCGATGGCAACACTTCTTTCTCAGTATTTTATTGAAAAACAAAAACATTCAGATCACCAGCACAGTTTTAGTAATTATTAAAATCAACAAATTTTACCCATTGTATTTGTCTTCTAGTGGGATCAGATTCAGGTTTCTTTTGCAGTTCGAATCAGTTGCTGCCCCCATTACTACACATTTGCACTCCAAAAAAAACAGCAACTTGTAATGAACAAAAAGAACATCCTAGACCTTCAATGGCAAACAATGAAGATAACAATCGGTATGGTCTGCACATTGTATGCATATCTCAGTCCTTAAAACAAGAGGAAGAAACTTGTCTCAAGGTTTAGAAATTTCAAGCAGTGATAACATCCTGAAAAGAAAAGTCACAATGGCATGTTAAGCAACTGCTTACGGGAAGAGAAAAAAAAAAAAAGGTCATGTTACATGCCCACAGATGCAGGAATTATTGTCTCAACAGTTTTCTTATAACCTGCAAAAAGACACAAAAAAAAAAAAAAAAGGGGGCGGGGGGGATGGGGTGTTAGGCTTTTTTCCCCCCCTCAAATCTTCAAGGGGCACCAGCAGTTTTCTGAATCTGCTCTTTCAGGATGAGGATACTCTGCCTCTGCTCAGGGGGAAGCATGGCGATCTGTTCGGGGGTCAGCTGGAGTACCTGCATGATTAAAGCAGCCTGGAAAAATACATGACAAGATTTGCAATCAGTTACTCTACATTAATAAGGAGGATAAAAATGACTGTACATTTCCATTGCTGCTTTGGGGGCTAATGGACATAAAACAGACACGTTCTGAAGTGGATGTGCATCTCTTTTGTAGTCAGTGCAGTGCCCTAGTTTAATAGAGTTAAAATACCATTCCTATACAAAAGCTTTCAGATACACAAAAAAAGGCAGACACCTGACCACACCCTTATCTGCCCATTCCATACTTCTGCATGGAGATGGTTCCTGCTTCAAAATTAAATCATGTTTCAATCTTCTGGGAAGGATTTCCACTAGATTTTGAAATGTAGGTCTGTGGATTTGTGCTCATTCAGCCACAAGTGCATCAGTGAGGTTGGGCACGGGTGCCAAACGAGGGGGGATGGTGCACAATCAGTGTTCCAATTTGTCTCAAAGGTGCTTATTGGGGTTAGGTTCAGGGCTCTGTGCAGGACACTTGAGTTGGAAAACCGTGGTTTTTTTTTTGTTTTGTTTTTTTTAAGCTAGCTTTGGGGGGGTGTTATAGTAAAACAAGTTTGGGCCTCTTCGTTACAGGAAAGGAAGATTGTAATGCAATAGACTACAAAGACGTCATTCACAGTGGTGTGCTAACAACTTTGTTGTAACCGTTTCAGGGAAACTGTCTGGGTGTGATAGTCAGGTGTTCACATACTTTTGGCTATATTGTGGATTCACATTTATCTTAAGTAAAAGTAAAACAAGATGTAAGAGATTTTGGATTTTACCTTATGTGGTTAAAAGATTTTACTGATTCCATTTCATTCATTCTAATTAACCACACAGCTGGAATAGATCATATAATAAAGAAGTGGTGTACTGATCTACTGTGTAGTAGTGTATGATGCTTTTTCTTCCAGCCCAAATTTTTATGACTGAGGATCTATTAATGCTGCTGGTCTCTCAGTACAGATGCTCACACCACTGTGCGAACTTTCGCGGACACAAACAAACCTGTCCTCAAAGTGAAATTTGTTCCAAGTCGAAAAAATTTCAAATGGAGGACAACCATAACGAGTCTACATGATGCGCACTGGACTAGTGGATAATGTTTTATCATTATTTTATTTACGTTTTTTATTTCAAACTAAATATTGTATACAGTATTTTGATTATTTCCATTTGTTTTCGTATATTTTATTGTTTATTTGATAGTATTTATAGCTCTTGCATCATTAGGAGATATGCGTAGTCAATAATGAACACAGTAACAACTCAGGAACATATTGATGGTAACGTAACTCGTTTGTAAGGTAGTGAGCGTCTGCATTACAGAAACTATGAGAGTATAAATAACTTGCTGCTGTCAGGTGTCTGCATCATTACATTGCTTCATAAATCTATGAAACTAATACCCGCTACTTTTAGATAGCGAAAATACATCAGAGCAAACCATCATACTATTATTTATTATTTCATCTCTCACTCAATTATGCTTAACACTAACACTGTCAACTACCAGGTAATTATCTCCTGTATTCTAATATATGTTTTTGAAGATACTTCATGTGCCACACTTACCTTTTCGTGATCTTGTGAAGACACCTCAGATGCAGGACCCTGTTTAAATGAGAAAATGTATATTTTTTTTTAAATCAGCAGACAGTTTTTACAAAATGAAAATACAGAATTTCAACACAATAATAAACAAAGGCCTACAGGTCGGGCAGATGGCGGAGCATTTGAAGGCATTGCGTGAGAAGGAGCACCCTGCATTCCACCTGCTACTGGGACCCTCTGGCCTGCCGCAGGACCCCGAGTTTCTACAGCTCGAGGATCGCGGCCTGGAGGAATTTGGCCTTAAAAAGATAGACGCATGAAAAACATCAAGTAAATTTCCATGCACACAATTCTTTCACACATTACACTTATCTTCATACTATCATTTACCTCTAGAGTCCATGGGTGGACCACGCTGATCCATCATAGGGCCCCTGGGCTCTCCCAACATTGGTGCCCCTCTCATGTCATGGGGTCCACGCATTTCTGGAGGGCCCATATGCATGGGTGGGCCTTGGTGTGGTGGAGGACCTCCCATATAACCACGGCTACACACAGACACACACAAATATAACCAAGATATCATTTGTTTATAAAAACCAGCTGATAAAAAGAACACAAACTTTAAGGTCTAAAAGCACCCAGATAAAGAAGTAGTTTGAGAAGATACAGTGTATGGCTTCATTTGCCTTAAAAGAACCAGGAGCTACCCTCATCCCCCCTAATATGGAAGATCGTTCATGATAAGGGGCAACAAACCAGTGGAAGAGAATTGGAAACTGACCAAACTGACCGAAAAAAGAAATCTCCGTTTATAAACTTTAATATCTATAATGTCTTATATAATATCTAATACTGAAATGCTGAGAATGGTCCCAATCATCAAGATTTTAAACACAGGCTGAGATTTCACACTTGTGTATGCCGTAATGTCTAGTGAAAATGAGGTATTAATCAGACAGATTAACGAGGACATTTGGCTTGTCATCGGTTTCTGAAGGCTTTTGGTTATCAGACCAGTCACCTTGATTTAATACTAATAGATAGAGTTTCATATCCAACTGTGTGCAACAACTACTGTAATCTGCCATACTCACGGCTCCACTACTTCTCCTCCCACATTTACTAGTGATCCACCTCGTGGATCATTAGGCCCATCACCCAGAAGACCTCTCGGTGGAATCCCTTGAGGTCCTGGTGGCGCTCCTCGCATAGGAGCCCGTGGGTCTACCATGGGCACTATAAAAAAAAATTATAATTAAAATTAGCGATCTAATCTTTAGCATGGATTAATGGTGATCCACTAAAAAGAATTGAATACATTATAATAGAAGTCTACATGTGTCTTCCATTTCAGTTTAAATATGAAATGTCAAATAATAAATAAATATAATTTTTTTAAGCACTACATTACTATTATTCTTCAGTAATGCCAATAAAAAACAAACAAATTCTGAAAGCAAACTCAAGCTTGTGTTATAACCTTTTGTTTTAACTTAAAATATGAATCATGGGTAAATGCTTAAACTGAAAAACATGAGAAATTAAAACTAATCAGACTGACTGATATGCACAGCCAGGAAATCAATTCCAAATCATTTTCATGTTGAATTGTTTTCAACATTTAACACTTGTAAATATAAGGGCAAGAAGAGAAAATAAAATCTGCATGTGAGAAGAGATAATGCAATGTAAAAGCACTGAACAACACGTCCTCAAGCAAGCAAAGTGCTCATAGTTATAAATGAGACTATGAGCAGCGTGAAAGCCAGCTGGTCTCATCCGCGAGAACACCGACATTTGCTGGTGATACCTTGTGGCCGTTCGATAGCAGCTGGCCCAGATGATCCTACAGGAGAGTCCTGAAGGCTTCCTGGGTCAGCATTAGGTAAAGGAAACAGGAAAGGAAACTGAGAAAGTAGACAGCACCCCCTGCAGATACTACTCCGGAACAATTCTAAAAGCCATCAGTTACACTGAACTTGCTCTCAAAATTGCTGCTCTTCAGCGCATGATTTTCCTGATACTCATTACTCAAGACATTTAGTGTAGTATCAATGTTTAGTAACTATAAGATTTAAAAACACTAAAGGAGTATCATAGAGTACTACAATTCTTAATTCTCTAAAAACGACTTAATTCTTAAACCAGACAGTAGTCAATTGATATACAATAAACACACTGGAATGATCAAAATATTGGAGGCACTGAACAAAATTCATATGATATTTTTTAATTACAAGCATTTCGTAAGATAGTATTTTATGAAGCAAAAATTCAGACCAATCATTTTTTAATTATCTTATTTTTTCTCATTTGATCTCATTTTCCATTACTTAAGCACTTCTTTTATTCCACTGCGGTTATCACAAATTTTGGCAGAGAGTGTGTTTGAATATAAACTGATTTTATAATATAATGCTTATAAAAAATTGCACAATGATAATGTATTTTTTTAATATATACACACATTGTCAAGCTTGAATTTTCAGTTTGAAGCTATTTGA
This sequence comes from Silurus meridionalis, assembly GCF_014805685.1. NCBI lineage: Eukaryota > Metazoa > Chordata > Actinopteri > Siluriformes > Siluridae > Silurus > Silurus meridionalis. Next base: position 13,274,762 of record NC_060888.1, read on the forward strand.
ACCAACATTGGCATTGAACTTAATACATATGTATCTAGTTACTTCATGTTGAACAACTGACTTTGTTAATATATTAAATTATTTTTGAAGCGTTTCAACTTTCATTCAGCATGTGCAAGTAAAAACCAATCAAATCCCTTCACAATTCATAAAAATAATGAGAATTACACTGATATGTAATTTTGTATAAAGATTTGCATTAAGCTTAAAATAACCCACCTGCACCTCTGTCCATAGGAACCGGGCCTCCTTGGGGGATCCCCATCTGAGGCTGCATTCCACCTACAGTAAAGAGGCAATAAAGGCAGCATTGACACAGAACGTACACGATTGTAAGTTGCACATGCACACAAATGGCAAAGGGGTAACCAAATTTACCTCCAGGCCCCAGAGGCCCTGGTCCTGGCATAGGGCCTTGTCCTGGCATTGGCCCCTGTCCTGCCATTGGCCCTGGTACTCCACCTCCCATTTGAGAAGGTGGCATCATCTGGGGAGCACCATTCACATGCATTCCCGGCTGAGAAACAAGATTTAAGACACGTTGATATTTATGGTAGGTTTCTGTAATGTATGTATACACAATCCAAAATAATATATAATACATATATACAGTATATTACATTAAATACATTATTTTTTTACATTATGCTCTTTAATAAAGCCCATAAAAAAATATGATAATGCAGACAATTTAAGATGCTCTTTACAACTGTAGGAGGAGTGTATAAGTGACGTAATAATAATAGGAAGTGAAAATGAAAGAACTGTTCACCATGGCCTGGGGCTGGGACACTGGAGCACTGGGCTGAGCATGAGGCTGATTAGGCACCGGCAAAGGCCCTGACTGGCTGCTAGGATTTATGGGCTGCACAGCAGCTTGTCGATGAAGCATTTTCTGTAAGGAAAACAAAAGCTTTGTCTAATACAGAAATAAGGTTACCAATAATAAAAGTAGGAATACACATTCACAATATACTATCTGGATCAGAATAGTTTTCCTGAAGATTTGTTTTCTGAACAGGCAATAAAACAAATAAGCAATTGAAGGCATGAAGCATTCTTTCAGAAAAACCACAAAGCATATCATGCATGGCATCTACATAGAACTCATCTATGCCTCTAAAGGTCTCACCAAAGCAATCTCAGGGTCTACGATCCTCATGACGACCTGTGCCTGCAGCAGAGCGTAGGCTAGCTGGGGATTCTGCAGGAGCATGTTCCTGGCCTCTTGTGGACTGTTCTGAACACACAGCTGGAGAACAAAGAAATTAAGAGTGACGATCCTAATAAGGTTTCCCCACACACATATCTGACACTGAGATGGTGCGCTCAGCTTTACTAACAAGTATCCAAGTATGGCATGGTTAAAATAAATATATATATTTTTATGATTATTATTATTATTATTACATAACATTAACATTTAGAATTTCACACACTACATCATAGTTTGAAGTCTGACTTATTTCAGTGCCAGTTTTAGCAAGGTCCAACACTAATGAACAGGCAGAGTCAAAGAACTGTAGAACTGCACTTGATTTTGGTGGCCTAAATATCTTCATCCTAAGAGCTTTGATGACATGTGTTGGTTAAATGGCTGCATTTCTCCCTCATAGAGTCATGAATTTCTGGTTATGCCACAACTACAGATTACCTGATTTTATATATATATATATATATATATATATATATATATATATATATATATATATATATATAAAAAGAAAAACTATTATGGCATCTTTCAATGTACAGATTTTACTTATTTGCTTTTCTACTCACTTTCATCTGTTTCATAAGCTCAAACATCTGCTCTGGTGGCAGGCTAGCCACAGCTCTGCTAATAGACTCTGGAGCCTCCTCAGATGGGCAGCTATCTCCGTATGGTGACTCAATGATGGGAGCTCCAGTGCCCAAACCTCACAAAACAAGCAGACACAGAGTACAGGTCTCTCTCACTCATCAATCACATTATTGTGGAAAAACAATGGATTTTACTTAGCATACTCACTTTTGAGCTCTTCTTTGTTTTTCTCACTGGCTGCATTGTCAACACGCAGGGCTCGGCCACTGAACTCTCGACCGTTGAGGTTGCGCATGGCGCTGAGGGCTGTCTCCTGGTCCTGGTACTCACAGAAGCCATAACCTTTTGGCTTTCCTGTTTCTCTGTCATATACCAACCTACAATGGCAGTCTGTATTAGTCCTTTGATTAGGTAACACAAGCAAACAATCCATGCTGCATCTGCTCTTATGGCAATACCTGAAACTGACAACAAGTCCAACCTCTGAGAAGATGTCTTTCAGTTGCTCTTCTGTTGCTTCATATGGTATATTTCCCACTAGGACACAAAACCAGGTGGTTAATAGGTGGCTAAACAAATGGTTTCATCCTACAAGATACCTCTGCATGCACCAATCAGCCATGACATTAAAAGCACTAACAGGTGATGTGGATTGAGCAGCACATGAACAGTTAGTTCTCATAAGCCGACATGTTGGAAACAGTAAAAATGGACAAGTGAGAAAGAAAAAAAAAAGGGGGGGGGGGGGTTTCCCAGATATTCAGGGGTAAGAACCTGCCCAAAACATTATAAAGAACAATGACACTGTACTGTTCAGCAATGTTTTTTTGGGTTTTTTTAAAGGTTCAAGCTGTTGACCTGACATCCCAGATCTTAATCTGATCCAAGATACATGAGACATGCTGGACAAATACCAGTGTCAGATCTTGTGGAGTCCATGGCCAGAGCTGTTCTGCTGTGACATGGTGGATCTACATAATATCCGTCATGTGGATTTAAGTTTAGAGAAAGACTTGTTCTTGTCAAAGTGAAATGCTTTCTTCGCATATCCCATCTTGGTAGGAAGCTGGGGTCAGAGCACAGGGTCAGTCATGATGCAGCACACCTGGAGTGGAGCAGAGAGGGTAAAGGCCCTTGCTCAGTGGCCCAAGAGTGGCAGCATGGGGTGACTGGAGCTTGAACAGCTGACCTTCCGATCAGAAACCCGGAGCCATAACCACTTCTATTAGGGCTAATCAGGGTGTTAAACCCGGAAACTAGAGCATGCACAAGTGAGCTGGTGTATGAATGCGTGTATGATAGAAAGTAAAGCACATCCCCGTCTACTATAAAAATCAGTTTCGAAAAAAAGCGAAAGATTTTAACGTGATCGTTCAGCAGACACAAATAAATGCGAATAAAACTTGCCAGCGAGCTCTAATATACAACCTGTTTAGTACATGAACAGTATTAGTCAGTAAGAGGCGACTATTTGTCTTGTTGCTTGGGAAAGAAAAACCTGTAAACCAGAGAGACGCCGCTGAATGAGCGTGTAATTGATCAGTTTAGAGAATCAGAAGCCATGTTGGTTAGCTCCGCTAGCTGGCTGATGCGCATCAACAAAACAAAATGTACAACAGGTTCTTTTTGTGTTACCGAAGACAGATCTTAAAGAGCGGTCTACAGCAGGGTCTCTTCCGGCAGCTGCGGCCACCGCGGTCGCTACGTTCGCCATCATTTCTGCTTTAGGAGCTTAATTCATTTGAAAACAGCGTGTGAATGAAGCGAAGCGGAGAACACTAGATGACTTCCAAAATGGCCGCCAAGCCCATTTCCCTCTAAATTAAAAGTCTCAGGGTGGTCTGCAAAAAAAAGAAAGACAAAAAAGGTGGGTTGTGCTGCCACCTATCGTGTGTAAAGGACCAGTGTTTATTCTGCAATAAATTAATAAACGAACAGCGTTCAATTACACACTCTTATTACCGTGTCCTGATTCCTAAATTATCAGTGTCTATATCACATTGCATTTCCTATTGATTAAGCTACAAAGTGTTGCAATGAGCCAATCAAAAACCTCCCTTTCATTCAGGCTTTAACACACACACACACACACACACACACACACGAGCGTGTGCGCGCGCGAAGGATTGCACGTGACTGTCAGATGATTTGATCTCTGGATTCATTGTTTTGAAACTTAAAGGCAGATAAACGTGTTGTTCGTGCTTTAAACGTCACTATAAATACTAAGTCCAACCTGAAAAATGTTTTGGAGTTCATTCTGTGATTAAGGAAAAAGGGATACCTGTAATGTTTTGTACTACATTATCCAAACTAATAACGTTTAATTAATTTATTTCTGTTTTATTTTACAAGTTCTATATGCTGATCCGGCAGTCCTACCTCTTGATTTCAGATTTACAGATACACTTTTCCAATGTAGTGACCTGAAATGATCCATACAGCCAAATTTAAAACCAGTGCCGCATTCCTGTGTTGCTCAACATGGCTCTGTTTTCCAAAAAAACAGATTTAAACTGCTTTATTACACATGCGTGTCAATAAAACGAGAAGCTTCAGAACCCTGGACAGCTCCGATATTTACAAAAATGTCAACAAACTATCCAAATCTATGAATAAATATGAGAGCAGGAAAGAGCAGGAAAGACGGACATACAATATCACATTCATATACAATCTGCACAATGAAGATTTATATGGCTGACCTGATGTAAATAAAAATGTTTTTGATACTCTGCTTGCAAAAACTAGGATTTTACAAGAAGTAGGTACTTGGTCTGTGACAATGTTTAGGTAAGTGTTGAGTGTCAAGAACTGTTCACATGAAGGCCATAGATGGATGGAATTAGATTGTAATTAATACTAAGAGCAACTCAAAAAATGAAGATAAATTTGGACTGTAATTTAATATAAACACTGTCTGCTTCAGTGGATTAAGACTTCATTTGGCATGAACAGTTCTGCATTTAAGCACCCATCAATGAACAGTTTAATGAAACAGTACACCTCAACAATGATGGAACTATAATGAATGGACATTCAGTGCCACCCAGATGAGGATGTGTTCCCTTTTGAGTTTGGTTCCTCTTAAGTTTTCTTCATCATACAATCTCAGGGAGTTTTTCTTTCCACTGCCACCACTTGCAGGCCTTCTCTCTTCAAATGCATCAATGCATTCACATGCATTTGGTGCCCATGACACTACTGCGTTATAGTAAATCTCAGAACTTCTGGTATAGTTTACACTATTAAGTACACTGGCAGTACACAGTTGTGCATTAATATGTTTGTTTTATAATCAACTGTTACCATAATAAGTGCAGTTCCATGCACTTACAGTGTGACACAGCGATTGTCAACTTTTCCTACCTTACTGGGCTAAACAGTTTATATTGTGTGGCATTTAACTGATATAGTGGCTATGCCAATTTTGATAAAGGCTCAAGATGAATTTGACATACGGAAAATAATAAAAAATGTAGCTATATAAACATACTTGACAAAAATTCTATCTCTCTCAAACACACAAGACATCCACAATCTCTTTTATTCTCACTTTAATAACTATTGATTAAAATTTATTTTCAAAAATGCAAGTATGCACTACTTTAGCTGTGTATAATTGAGAGCAGGCTTAATTGTAAATCATTTTATATGAATGATTTATGCATCCAGTTTAGCACTGTATGCATCACTTGTCACTGCTGGCAAAGGACCATTGTATAAATTAGTCAACCAGCCACTTTATATAAGTCAACCCTCCACTTTAAATAAGGAGGTTGTTTGGCATTCCGCATTGACTGTTAAAATTGGTTAACACACACCTGTCTGTGGATTATGACTTACTAATTCACTTCACCTCTCAGTAGTTTCAATTTTATGGCTGATTGGTGTATATCACCAATATATACTGCACTCAATGCACTTTATGTTTGTGTTGTAGCTCTATGCTGTTGTTGTTTTGTTTTTTAGTGTAGCACCAGGGTTCCGGAGGAACGTTGTTTCGTTTTTACTGTGTACTGTGTACCACTGTGTATAGCAAAAATGACAATAAAAGCCTCTTGACTTGACTTGATCAGATATTGAAACATTGTTTGCATAGTCACTGTGAGTGTTTGTGTCACTTTTAGTTATGCTGCCATAGTCTTGCTGGAGTTACTTGCACCCTGATCAAACTGTACAGTGTCTTTGACTTGTAGGTAACAATAAGGATACCTAATAATCCTTGTTACTCTCGTCCTGTCATCCCTCTCTTTTTCTTCTTCTCTCTGTCTCTCTCTTTCTCTCCCTCCCTTTCAAGTCAAGTTAAATATGCTTCAGTGATCCTGCCCCTTTCTTTCCGGATCTGCCTGATCCATCCCGACACCTTTCCTCTAGATGGAGTTCTCTTTAATTGGAGACCACTCTGTGCAGCTGAACATGGTTCCACATGAACAGTCTAAAGATTCATGAAGAGCAACTCAAGAACTGAAAATGGATTTGGACTGCAATTAATATAAACCATCTGTTACAATGGATTAGAACTACAGTTGGCATGAACAGTTCTGCATTTAAGTGCATTCAATAAATCGTACACTAAACAGTACACCTCAACAATAATGAAACTATAATGAATGGACATTTAGTGCCACCCAGATGAGAAATTTTTTCCTTTCTAATGTTGCCACTGGCTTGCTCATTAGGGATAAACTTATATGTACTAAACCTATTGGAACAATGCCCATTGTTAAAAGTGCTATACAAAAAAACTGAATGAAAATGAATGCCTGGATAAAAATTAATAAAAATTATTAATTTCCCTCAAGATCACTACATTGTATTTAACAAATACTAAATGCTACAGTAGTAAACTTTGTTTCATAAAAATGCGTAACACATTTAAACCCCACTTTAGTGTCTCTATATATGACTTTCAGCATTACCATTACTTTCACAGATATATACACTCGCAATCAGAAATATTTAACCCCTTCACCTTAATAGACAATACAGTGATGTTGATGAAAGATAATTAAAAAATGGAAAAAAAAAAACTCGTGAAATAGCAAACAATATTTATTGATACATATTTGAGTTATTTTGACAGCAGAAGTTGACTTAACTTTGAAGTTCAAATGAAAATTTTAAGTCTTGTAACACATGAACATGTGCAGTATTATTAACCCCCAGCTTCAGTACCTTGTGGAGAGCCCTTTAGTTTTTATAACTTCTAACAAGCTTTTTTCGAGAAGTGCTGACAAGCTTCTTACACCTCTCGATTGGAATCTTTGCCCATTCTTCACGTGCAAAAGCCTCTAACTCAGTGATGTTTGAGGGCTTCCATGCTGCAACTGCCTATTCAAATCCCACCAAAGATTTTCACTTGAATTTAAATCTGGTGACTGAGAAGGCCACTCCAGGACACTCCAGCATCTTTTCCCCAACTAGGCTTTGGTTGATTTGGAGGTGTGCTTGGGATCATTGTCTTGCTGGAAGATCCAATGATCACTAAGGTTTCATTTGTCAACAGAAGGCATCACGTTCTTCTTCAAAATGACCTGGTATTTCTGGGAATCCATGATGCCAGGTACACAATCAAGATTGCCAGTTCCTGCCCCAGAAAGACAGCCCCACATCATTATTGACCCACCTCCGTGCTTGACCGTGGGGATAGTATTCTTCTGGTCATAAGCCTGACCTTTTGCACGCCAGACTGGAAAAAGTTCCAGTTTGGTTTCATCAGTCCATAGAACTGTCTCCCAGAACTCTGTAATTTTATCCAAATTCCTCCTGGCATATTCTAGTCGACTCCTGATGTTCCTTGAGGTCAAGAGTGGCGTGCGTCTTGGGGTCCGGCCATAAAGTCCTTGATTATTTAATTCACGTCTTATAGTTGCCACTGAACACTTGTACCAGCCTTCATCATGTCATCCTGTAGCTGTCTTGCAGTCACACAGGGGTTTTTCTAAGCTGTCCTGACTAAGATGATAAGGGCCCTTGATGAAATTGTGAGCTTTCTTCCATGGCCAGGCAGGTTTGCAGCTGTTCCATAAGTTTTAAACTTCCTTATAATACTCGCAATGGTGTCTCTTGGAATGTTAAATCTTTTGGAAATTTTCTTATACCCAAGGCCCTTCAGATGTGATGAAATAATATACTCTCTCAGCTTTTGTGGAAGCTCCTTTGTCTTTCCCAAGATTGCAACTCACCTTGAACCCCTCATGGTCGGGGTTTATATATGCATCACAGCTGAAGCAAATGAAGAATCGTTATAGAGTTCCCAAAGGCTTAATGATGTTTCAGCTCCACTTTAGGCCATCAAAATAGTCAGAAAGCTTTAAAAACAACAATATTATATAGGGGTTGAATAATTGTGACATGGCGATCTTAACAAAATATATCAGCAATAAGTGAATTATCTTTTAATGAATACAGTACATGGCTTTTACAGTACAAAGCCATATTATTCCAGATAAATAGTCTGAATCTGGTAAAAAATGTTGCCCACTTATTATGTTATAGTTTCTATAGTTCTGACTGCTAAAATAAATTAAATTAATTAATTAAGCAATTCATTTTCTCAGAACTATAAATACAAACTTCAAAACGGAGAGGTCAAACTTATAGGTCAAACTCAAATATTTCAGTCTGAATATTCTCATCTCTCAAGATCAAACTTTGGCCTAACACACAAGCCCTAACAATTATTCAGACTATTCAACTGCCTTCAGAACACAGAATTTAAATGATCAGTTCAAAACAATATCACCAAAAGGTTTTAAACCAGGAATCATTATAGATGCAGTAAAATAGTAAAATACAACAATGATAATTAACAAAAGTCTATTTTCCCTACAGTGCTGAAACAGTAACAGTAGATGAGACCCACTTATTTTTTTAGAAAGAAGTTGTTCACATTTTGATGAATTGAGTATGATTTCAGTAACAAAACACTGTATGCTGTTAATAAGCACACACACACACACACACACACACATACACACACACACACACACACACACACACACACCTGTAAGATTACAGCGGCAAACTACAGATCACATTCTCTTTAGGAAAGCTTTCCAGTGTGGAATTCGATCGTGGACATTAGTTTTTCAATGCAGGCCGAGTGAAACCATTCTCGATCATGCACCCAGCATTTTCATTCATTACACGTCTAAGTTTCCCATTATTTTTGTAAAGATGGGGGTCAATGACATCACGAGATTGCACTATATTACCCAGCAATCAACTCTCTGTACTGTGCTGAGGGGTTTGACATGTCACATAACTATACTCCCCATTATTTTCTAAGGAGATGGAATATTGCCGTTTTTCCTGCAGAGCCTATTTATAAATTCCTGAGATTCTGATTGGTGTGTCAGATCACCAGAGGTGGCAAAAGTACACACATCAACTGAGTAACAGAGGGGTTTTTAAATATATCATAATAAATTAAGTAAATTATCAAGACACCAAACGGAACTTTTTTCTAACAACGGTAATAAGGTGATACCAGAGAAACTGTACCTCTTGTACCTTTCATACGGATTACATAATCATATATATTTTTTAATTTAAAAGTAGACATTTTTAGCTTTCTATTCATATTATTATGTCTGTGAGTAATAATCAAGTAATCAATCAAGTATTTACTGAGATTGTTTAATTTATGTCTGTGAAGAGAGATGACAGAGATGGCAAAGAGCGCCCCCTGTCTGTTTTCTTTATTTTACAAAAGCCCAGCGTTTTGTTGTTATTACGAGTGACTACAAGTAAAACAGACCCTTTACAGATTCGAATGATATATTGCTCTTATCTGTACGATAAAAAAAAGACAGAGTAATTTGCGTTTGTCGACCCCAGACGGTTCATTGTGTGCATCATTGCGGAGTTTGGTGCTGATTTAAGACTTGGCGCATCAGTGAAACAAATGTTTAGTGATTAAAAATAATTTTTTGGTGGAGTTTGTTTTTTTATAAATAAATTTGCTTTGACGCGTTATTACCGCATTAAATTTGACAGCCCTAATTAATATATCAATACGACACATATTTTTTATTTATTTACCTAATGAATGTATCCAGGCTGAACATCCACCATATTGAACACAAGCAGAGAAAAGATGACGATGATCGGGTGATCAGGAATGTATCTGTTCTCAGTCATGTTTACAATCAGCATATTTGTACACATTTTCACACAGATTGTATCTGTCTATCAGCAGTTTGCATTGGTGGTCAGGCCACTGAATGACTCGACTCGATGTAACCAGGAGAGGTCGCTAAATGTAAGTCTTATTTAATTTTATTTACACCAGCGATCTGATCGAGGTAAAATTAGATTTTTAAGATTGCATGTACACTACTCCTTATAGTGCATCATACCAGAATTAGTCTTAACCCGTCACGTCTGCTTCAATTAATCCGGTCTATGCGTAGTGAAGCGCGCGCGCACACGCTCACTGTGCGCGCGAGTGCGTGTGTTTGTCCGGTTTTCTGTTGTAATAACGTTGGGGGAGGAACAGCACTCATGGATCGGCATAAAAAACAGGTCTTTTTCAGGGGGGGTTCCTGCTGTTTATTTACCAATATCAGAATCCTAATCTCACCCGAAAGATCTTTTTTTCACGAGTGGAGATTTGGTTTGTATTGCTATCAGATGACTCGTTTGATTGCAAGATGCTTATTATCTACAGTGGCACCAAAAGTACAGTATTTATAGCTACTTTCATTGAAAAAAATTATTTATCTATTGCCAGAACATGTCGAAAAGGAAGACTGGTGATGATTTTAGAAAGCGTTCATTGGGAGAAAACGTCTGGTTCCACTGGGGCTCGAACCCAGGACCTTCTGCGTGTAAAGCAGACGTGATAACCACTACACTATGGAACCGCTTGGAAAACGGCCTGACATAGACTCTTACAAAGGATAATGGTCACAACATTACGCCCAAATCTTTAAATAGAATAACGATATATATTATTTACTGTGGCATTCATGTCAATTTGGACAATTGTGCACGGGTTTTAATGATTATTTCAAAATAATTTGTACTCATGCTAACCCGCAATAGACCCATTTGGACAACACTTTCCATAAAGAGTTCCGTTGCACTTTCACGTGTCATGTCAACTTTGGTGAAGCAAACATTAGACCCCAACACGTACATTTAGCGCATCTGACGAGGAATTGCAGAAATGCTATGAGATCGCAAACCGATATCGATATCGTGACTTGATTACCGATAACACTTGCGGAAAGGAATTCGGTTTCCCGACGTTGTTATCGCGCGAATACGTGTCTGATTGAGGCCTGTTTTCAGTGAGTGTGTGTAAGTTTGCTTCCGCTTGTCCCGCTCTTTGACTTTCCCGCAGTCTCCCTGATTGTGGGCAAAAAATGTGAAGACAATTACAACAAGGTGAGAAACCACTGGAGTTTCTTAGAACAAAGGATCAAAAGTGTGTAAAAAGGAAAAGGCATTTATTAATGGCATCAGGATAAATAACAATCTGTTTAAAACAGCAACAAATACATTTGGGGAAACATATATAGAAGAAGCATTATTTACATTTTCTCCCAATAAGTTTAATATAAGGGTTTTACATTAGATCACTCAGGATCATGTAGACGCGCTCAATACAGTTACTTTCAACAACACCTGTGCACTATAATATTTAGTTTATTGTTGAAGACATTCGGCTTTTCATTCGTTCAACCGCCAGGACAGATTAGATTAGATAAGATTAGATTAGATTAGATTAGATTCAATATTGGCTAATTGCTACCTAAAGAACTCAATAGTACAACACAACAACTTGAAAACATATAAATAATATAAAACATCTCTAAAAAAAATACCTTCTGCAGAATATAAAATGCAGATTGATTGCCCCAGATCAACTTGGGATTGGATTCACTGTATGGATATATACAGTGTTATTACAAATGTGAAGTAGATTTCTATAAATTTGTTAATATATAGCACTCAATACAATTTATTCAGAACACCCAATACTATTTTTAGAAAGATAAAAAAAAATAATCACAGGCACACAAAATGCAGGTGGTCTGTTCTACAGTATATTTACCCATTCATCAAGTGTTCATTAAAACACTTTTGTATGTTTTGGTCTATCTGAGAGATCGGTCTGATAACAGCCATGGTGTAAAGGTAGACTAGAGTATGTGTGCAGTTTTATTAAGGATCGTTTCTTTTTTATTTAATAAAAGAGAAATAAAGAAGGAGTTTAGGCAAAAGTCATGGCCGGCGACATCTGAAGCGCTGAAAGTGAACGAGAAAAGAATATGAGGTCTTTTGTTAACTGCATCTACGCGCACAATGTTGCTCTAAATAAATAAACAAACAAATCCTGTTTATTTAATGAAATCAGCTTCATTCCATAAATAAGGTTTATTCCACGAATCCGGTTTATTCTAGGAGCACCGCTCACAGTGTAGCGAACGCTCACCTGTGTCGAGCCGTCAGGCTTTAGGACCCAGGAAGCGCGATTTTTCTTCTCCAGCTGCTGCGGTCGAGAACTGGCGATGAGGGAAGATCGCGGCGAGAAGCCCAAAATTCACGCTGCCTCTGAATCCTTCGCCAAATCACACCGTTAAACCGAGACGAGCGCCGCGAGCACAGAGCCCGGTTTCCCGGTCTGTCCGTGAGCACTTCCTGTTTAAAGGCATAGAAAAGGCGTCCGGGCCGTTTAGGTAAGTGAGGTAAGGCAGGCGGCGCAGCAGCATGCGATTAACAAAGGCGCTACTGGCGAACGAGGGGCATTAAAGGGGGCACTATGAAACGCCGTGCACGGCTACGGGCAACTCCGGAAACTTTGCAGGCTGCGCAAGTGCACGAAAGTCCCGATTTTGCAACAGCCCAGTTGTCTCTGTTATCTCTTAACTGCGACCAGCGCTTATCTGGCGTTGCCTTGCAAAGTAGCGTCTACCGTTAGGTTTCAAATTTGCGTGCGGCTAATGATAGCTAATGGTCACTCATCTGCAGCCCTCGGTGGATTGGGACCCGCTGTGGCGTGTGTTTTCAGGCCTACGAAAGCGATGAGAGCGACAGCCCGAGCTCAAAGCAGGGCAGGGGGTGCTCAATTAAGGCCACTTTATCATGCTTTCGTGAGGACGGGAGCGGTTTGCATCATCTCGACCTGTCACGATCGCAAGAAGGTCGGTATTGCTTCCAACCCGTCGCAGGCATGCCATGCCATGCTGTCCCGTATCCCGCGGATCCGCCTTTCACCACGACACCGTTCCGTGCTCAAGCCCACTCGTGCCACTAAATCAGGTTGCTAACGGGAGATCCCTTCCGTCAGCAGGTCAGACAGGCCAGTGCCCAGGACTGTCCTTTGTGCCCAACTTTGGACGTGGATTCGCAGGCACACGCACACAAACACACACTGACCTGTCGCTCGTTTTCACGAACACTTTGGGGACCAGACATCTCACTCCGAGCAATGTCACTTCCGAGTAATGCTGTAAAGAGACACAGGCTGGTCGAAGCACACACTGAAACACTCAGTCCATAAGTGGAAAAGGTCGGAGCATGTAGCTTTCTCTCTTCTCTGTCCCTTATAAACGTGTGTGCAAGCGCTTTGCGCTATTATGCATCAGCTATATGTGTGTCATGCATGTTGAAGACATTCTCTTACTATAGGTATTTAAACAGACAAACACGTGAGAGGCAGCTGTCTGTCTTGAACAGTGTGTGTGTGTGTGTGTGTGTGTGTGTGTGTGTGTTGACATACGGCCGGTGTTTTCCTGTAGCTGAGGGTCACACATTTGTGTTTGTGAGCTTAAGGAAGATAAATAGCTTATCGTCTAGAACTTCCATCATCTGCTATTTGAGCTCTAGTTAGCATTGACTGCTTCCCAGTTTGTTTGTGTTTTTATATATATTCGGCAGGTATAGGCACATGTTCAGATTGTGTTCGTATTCATTAATTTCCACAGATCAGTGTTCAAAATATTTTGGTATCCAAGGTGTATCATTTTGGGAAGTCTGTCCTTGGCACATCAGCGCATTATTATTGTGTGTACGTAGTTATTTGCTTGTCATCAAGAATATGTCTGTGCTGAACACAGCCCCTGGAGGTATATGGCCTAATTACTGACATATGTTGTGGTCTGTTATTGTGCATTTGGAAGAATTAATTTTTTATTTTATTTTTTTTCAAGGAAAAGAAAAAATGGTTTCGGAATGATGAGTAGGGTGGCATGGTGGCACATGTTGCCCTCTCACAGATCCAGGGTCTCTTCTTTGAGCTTGGGTTAATGTCTTGTGTGGAGTTTTGTGAGTCGTTGTTCGGTTGCCAGTACTTTTCTTACACCTCTCAAAAACATGGCAGTTGGTGAAATGGCCATTCCAAATTGCACCTAGGTGTGAGTGAGGTTGCGAATGTGTGTGTGTGTGGGTGTGTGTGTGTGTGTGTGTGTGTGTGTTGCCATATGATGGACTGGCATGCAATCCAGGGCCCACCCCAGAATAAAATGTTTTAAATGGAATGAAAATGAATGAATGAAAAGTGCTTAAAACCCTGTGCAAGAAAACAAGCCTTTTGTCTGGTTTCTGGCCTTTAATCGCGCTGCCCCCGCAAACATAAAAGCTTCATTGAGCAGTGCGTTCAGCACACTGTTAAAGTTGTGCTTGTAAAGTCACACTCTGTCTGGCCAAAGCCCAAATGATGTAGACTGTGTGAAGATGAAAGGGGAAAAAGGATGCATGACCAGGAAGAGTTAGGATGTAACTAGAGGCAGGCAAGATAAGGACAGAATGCACATTTGGACAGTAAGGATTGCTTGTTTTGAAATTTGAACAATGATGTTTCTTTATTAGTGGTGATAGCTTTCAATAAGAATTATATTACAATTGTGATTGGGCCATTCACACATTAATTCACAATAGATGCCTTAAATGAAGATTTATGAGACATTTTAGGAATACAAATAAAAATCACTAGAATAGACACCCCTCAGTACAGTGTGTTATCTCTGTATTTCTTAAAATAAACTCAGTATGTATGAGGCATATTGTATGTATTGTGAATCACCTCAGCCTTTCCTTCTGAGGCACAAATGTGAGAATAAGTTGGTGCTTATCATATTGAGATGGGCAGAGATGGAACCTGCAGTTGTATTCTAAGCAGTCTTATGTCAGATGATGGAAGTTTATAAACCATGCCTTTTTTTGTACTTTTATAGTGCACACAGTTTAGTCAAATATCTTCTAAAATTACGGGGCACATTTAGTTAGGTCTGTTAAAAGCAGGAGGGGTAAAATGAGTTAAGGGCGTGCTGGTTGACTGTGTATGTCTGCATGTGAAGTTGTGATCTGTGAACCACCAGTAACACTCCAACTCACCACCACTTTTTACACACAAGTGACAAACTGCCAACTGATGAAGGGATATACATATGGATCATATTTGGTAATTTCTTAATAATGACCTATTCAATAGACCACAAATGGATGAAGTATTGTTGATAAAAAAATATTTACACAGCCTTATATTTGTGCCCATATGTTCACTAAAGGAAATGCAGAATTATAGATCACCTGTGAGGTTCTAACGTCGTTTAAATGCCATGGAAATATATTTTTTCCCACACAAATTTAGCAACTGCATCTTCAATTGTTAGTGAATTGACCACACTGATCATAACATGGTTTAGAATCATTTCAGGTGCATGGTGAGAATGTAGACACTGACCATACAGTGGACATGTGGTGCATAAGGATGCACTGTTATCCATTAGTCTTTAAGCATTAGTGCAAATATGAGCTTGTATCCTTTGTAGAATAATAGACTAGACCCCTTGTTTTTTATTTAGATATCAATAAAAACATAATTGAACTAATTTGAAGCTAACCCTTTGTTATTAGTGAGTATATTATACAATATCTCATACAGATCTTCTTAGATTCCACAAGTTTTTTTTTGTTGGAAGAAAGAGAAGACTTGAGGATTGAGCATGTAGATGAGGATGTCGAAGGGTATTTCTGTACTTGAGGTTCAAACCGCTTGAATGAACTTTTCGGAAGGCAGTTGTTGCTCGTGTTTTTTTTTTTTTTTTTTTTTTTGGGGAAACACGCAAAGAGAAAGTTGTTTTCTAAAAATGTGGCTCTGGGCGCAAGTCTACGAAAACAATGTAGACAATATTCCATATGAAAGACATTATTGAACGCATATTCGTGCTCGGCTTGTTGTGTGTGTGTGTGTGTGTGTGTGTGTGTGTGTGTGTGGAGATCAGTGGAACCGTGAGCCGGAGTGTGTTAGTTCACAGCTCGCGACTCCGCGTGCAGAGGTACACAATCAGCCAGCACCTTTTCAACTCTCTCCCTCTCTCCTTTTTTTCTTTCTTTCTTTTCCCGCCCGCTTTCTACAGACTTCACAAAACGTGACCCGGGAGATCTCCTCTAAATGATGTGTAGAGGATGTTCTTCTAATCACCCGCGCTGCATGCAGGGTAGGCGGCGTAGTGGATTCGCAATTAGGCGGCATATTTCCACTTTGTTACTTGGGGAAGGTTTTTTTTCTCTCTCTCCTCTTCAGTTTAGCGCACCGTTGCGATCCCCTTTCCCCTTGAGCGGCTGGACTCGAGCGGTGCATGCCGGTACCTGCAGTCCCTGCTCCTCCCTTCTCGGAGCCGACAGTGCCAGGGGGTGGGGTTTCGAGTACTACAACTCCCATACTAGCGATCCTTCCATCTCCCCCTCTCTCCCACCAGACCAGAGCCTGTGAGCTACAGCACGGCTCGTCTTGACGAAACCCCCTCCCACCACCACCACCACCACCGCCGCCGCCACGGACTTTCGGAACCGACAATCGTCGATCTTAGTGAATTGCAGCCAACGGGATTAAAATCCTCCTCTGTCGATGCACCCATAGCTCCCTTAATGTGGCTCCAACGGGTTGGTGTTTGTTTGTACTGTTTGACATCGTTATCCTGCTCGCTAATTACCTTTGAGAATTATTCAGTGGACAGAGACATCGGGTCTGGGCTGCGTTAGGGTCTCCCACCGCGGATACCGGATCGATCCGATATGGGACGAATGAAATACCGTATCGGAGATATTTTTGTGCGATGACACACTGCTCGTCCTTAACATTTGCCAACAGTGTAATAGAGATCGATAGTTGCTCCGAGGAGACTTTACTGCGCAGGGATCTGAACGTTGCAGCTTCACCGTAGAGCACATTGCTAAGTAAAGAGACGTTTCTTTACACTCGGTACTTCTCTCTAACTAACCTACTGTACATTTCCCCCCGCTAACAGCCATTGCAGGGGAAACGTGGAGAGTTCAGCCCAAAGTACGATGTCTTCCTCATGTGGGTGATTTCAGCCTCGCAAATATTGTCTGCTTTTCTCTCGGTGTGTATGTAGTGCGATGAGGAAACACACCCGTGTTCACCCAGAGATGCGATCAGTCTTTTTTATTCAGGCTTTGACATTATCAGGCGTTTTTAGTTGCTGATCAACGGGACTGCTGTCCATCGGAAGGGACGTGGGGTTAGTTTTCTCTCTCTCTCTCTCTCTCTCTCTCTCTCTCTCTCTCTCTCTCTCTCTCCTTTCTTCTTCCCTCCGTCGTGGCCGCACGAGTGTGCAGATCAACAACACTGCTCCGTTTTCTGCCCGAAGTGTTTCTCGGATAAAAATCCCGTTCAGAAGAACTACACGTCGGTGTGTCGGTGCCTCACCCTTTCGGATCGCGGGGAGTTTGTTAAATTTATTGGCCTCATTTAAATTAAAACCATGAAATCTAATAAACCAGAACATTTCCACCTGAGAATCGGCGGCGTCTTTCTGTATTGTTGGGATCTGATCGCCTAATTGTTCATCAGGCTCGTTCGAGCGAGTAGTTAAGAGTTAAAGCAAAAGGCTTTATTCATTTAATCTCGCGAAAGACCATTTTGAACCCGTGGGAGAAAAATCGGCGTTCTTCATACGACACTTGGTTGCAATCCCGCATCCTGTATCCTTGTAGCGTCTCCTTTGTGTGTGTGTGTGTGTGTGTGTGTGTGTGTGTGTGTGTGTTTGAGGGAGATCTGGGCTGCGCTGCCGACACACCGGGAGAGAGTGGGCTCAGGAGCCGAGGGTGGATTCTCTCTGCCCTGCCTTGTTACGTTTCCGTGCTACAGACCGTGTCAGAAAGGGACACGAGAACCAGACTCTCGCTGCGCCCTGGCTCACTGACCAACGCGGTTAATCAGCTTTCATTTGGCATTCTTTAACGAGCTGTGGTCAGTAGAGCAGCAAACCCCGGCCACGACGAGAACTCGTGCGAGCTGATCAACTTTACTAACACACACACACACACACACACACACACACACACTTCCCCACTCGTGTCCGGTATCCAGACTGACTTGACCTCCGAGAAGAACCGCGCGCGTGCAGCCGGACAGACAGACGGTATGCGGGACAGATAGGCTTCACCCTCGTCCCCACAGGAAAAAATGTTCATATTTCTCACTCGTGTTTGTGGACGAGCTTCTTCTTTTCATCAGGTGCACACATCTTTTTTTTTTGCGCTAGTCAAAGACATTATGCACTGTTATTACTGTAACCAGCACCTTAAATGGACTATAGCTACTTATTAAGACCTACATTTAGCACTCGGATTTGGGTGTCTTGCTATAAGTGTGTGTGTGTGTGTGTGTGTGTGTGTGTGTGTGTGTGTGTGTGTGTGTGTGTTCCTAGAAAAGCGTCTTCCTGCATTGTTTATTGGATGAAGCCAAGTTTTAGCCGGGCTTTTTCTTGCTCTTATCATATTGTCGTTCGTTGTGGTAATTGTTGTCCTCGCTGTTCGAGGCTTTAAGACAAATATGATTTCTAGCACATTTATTACTTTTCTTTATCAAAATAGATAAGATTTAGATTTTCTAATGCTCATTATTCTTCAGAATCATTGTCCTCCGGGTATTTTTCAGGTGTTGTTTGAGACGAGCTAAAATTGTCCTCTGTGAATTCAGTGGCGCGTGATAATGCTGGACTTCACCTGTGACCAGTGAGAATAATGTTTTTGAGTGTAATTTGCAGCTTTTATACTTGATTAGATTTTTTGTGTGGTTATAGAACCATGGATATTGTGTTGTTTTATTTAGAAATGTGAATTTTGGAGATTACATTTTAAGATTGACCAAATTTGTTGAATTTTGGGCACGAATGAGTCATGTACAATTTTTTTCGTTAATTCCTTTAGATATTTATCTACCTTCATCCACCAACTGTCAGTCATGGACAACTGAGTTTTGTGTACCTTTGGTCATGTTCACTCTGAGAGAAAACAGCAAAAGGATCACGGGGTCAGGGAAAAAGAAAGTGAAATCTGGTTTGATACCAGTTTTTTCCAATTGTGGATTATTATTATTTTTGCCTAGTTTACCAGATTCTAATTCAAACATCATACACCAACTCCATGAGTTTGTAGATTTTAGCATATCTGAGGTTTTCTTCATCACAAACACTGAGAAAACAATGGGTTTACTGATTTAGGATGCCTTTCCACCCCTGTCTCTCTGAGCAATGTGTTCCAGTGAACACAGGCACTCGCTTCTCTTTGGGTCTAAATATCAGTTTAAGCTGATACACCTCATTTTTTATGATTTATTTTCTTTATTTTTTGTTAAAGATAATGCTTGCAGTTCAGATGATCTATCTTGAAAAATAATACCTGCTTTCAGGTAATAAACAGACATTAGTAATGTTTTTGACTGGATTATGGAAATATTTGGTTCTTATTTTTCAAACTATATTATATGACACCAGCTATGGCAAATATATTTATTTCATTTAAGTCTCAGTTTAAAGGAAATTGTGACATCTTTTGTTAGGAACCGCTCTAACAGGAAGTCTTCATCTAGCTTTTTGGCCCTGATTCTTAACATTACATAGTAGAGAACAAGCTGAGGTTTATGCAACCACTGGCCTTAAAGTTACAGCTCTTTTACTTGCAAAAAGTAATACCAATTGTTCTTAAATGCATATTATATGCAATAATGACAGGTTTATGTGTTTGTTAACTAAAGTATTTAAACATTTGATTCCTAATTTATGATAGAACTGTTTTTTGTCTACTGTTTGGCCCCTTGGTCTCTGAAATCATTACAGGTTTAGCCTTTTGCCTATTTAATTATTTTTTACATATCTATTCCACTGCATTATTAATTTGTAAATATTTGTTTGAATTCTATTGTTGGTTTTCATGAAACCTTGATAATAGAAAAAAAAAACCATGTACACTTGTAAGTTTTTGCTGGCCTCCTGGAAGACAATGTGTTTGTAGCTGTAAGAGATTATATATTCACAGCCTTTAAGAAATCATTTTCAGAGATTTCAATTTTTCTTTTATAAGATTTTTGATAGACAAGCTATAGCATGTATGATTTAAAATATTTTTGCCCTTAATGACAAGATACTTGAGTAATGTAATGTCATTACAGTGTAAATGTTTGTACCGATTATTTTGCATTAAAAAAAATTAAGTATCAGAATGAGGATCTTTTTAAAGTGAGCTCATACATGTGCTCTCAGAAATCTTGTTTAGATTAAAGTACAGACAGATAATTTCTTTTTAAACAGTGTAAATTTGAAAGGTTTTAGTTTTGCAAGGTACTGTGCGTCTCATTGTCTTTTATGGATATGTTTTTCTTTTTTCTTTTTTTTATTGCTGCATGGACTGATCTGAATATTTGAATGACTCTAACAATGTCATTTTCTGAAGTGGTTGCAGGTTTTGTCCTTGTCTGATGTTTTTCTTGCATCTTTATCTTTGTGCCACATATAGAGGAAATCATTATAAATGTACATCTGTCGTCACACTCAAAGGAATGCTGTGTTGAAAAAATAAATAAAAAACGCCTATGCAGGTAATAATTCACGTGATTTTTGAAGAGTGCATATTTCAAAAATGGTTTAGTTATACAGAGGACATTAATTTTCCAAATATTTTGCATTATTTGCCCAGGTGGATCCCTCACCAATGAATGTAAGGGATGAAGGCAAAGTGAGCAAAGAGAGCAGTGCCCTTACACAGCTGTCAGAGAGCATGGTGGGAAATCCACAGCAGACACTGCCTCCTGAACTCAGAGGAGACGTGCCTCACGGTCAGCAGAACAAGCTGAGGACCACTTCAGACTGTAAAATGCCTGGTGTCTGCTCAGATGCCAGCAAGGCTAGCAAGACCAGCAATTCAAACCATTGTCCTGAAGTCGCATCTTCTCAACTTCGCAGCAATGCTCCTGTGTTCAGCACTGATTCTTTTAGCATGCCATTACCTGACAGGGCAGAAGCTCCCAAAGCCCAGGCTGAAGGGGCTGCTGTCTGCCCGACTCAGCACTGGCCTTGTGGTAAAAAGGTTGGCTCAGAGGACTTGATGAACTTGGTTCACAATAGTGTGAACCCAAATAAGAAAGGCCCTCATAACACTGGACCTACCCAACCTGTTATAAGCCTTTCTCCAGGATTTCAATGTTCAACCCTCTTCAAATCAGGCCAACCTGTTGCTTTCCTTCCATCTGCAAACTTTTCTTCTTCTCTTTGTAAGATCACCTTGCCTCCAGGATTGGGCCAGACTGCTGCTCTGAGAGAAGCCACAGCTAGTCAGTTTCAAAAGGATTGTCCAGTGCCGTGTTCAGGCTCAAGTGTAACTCCAAGGCTCAAAACATACCCTTTTCAGTTTTCTGTGGGTAGAAGTGTAGCTGAGAAGAAATCGCTGTCATCAGCTTCTAAAGGCCGATGTGAGCATGTTTCTAATTCAAAGAGCTGCAAAGGTGTAGGAGAGCACAAATCAACAATTTCCTCTGCCGTTAGCCCAGCTACTGTTCTCCCAGCGCAACAGGCCACACAAGTCTCAGCCCCACTGACTCATTATACTATCTCTCCCACTGCTGCCATCTGCTGTAGCTCAGCACTGGCCAACATTACCACTCAGAGCAGGCTTCGAAGCCTTGTCGAGAAATGTCCCCCATATAGAGAAACCGAAAAGACTTCTGTGGCTTATTTGAAGCCGAAGACTGTAACATCTACTGAGGAACACAATGTTCTGTGTCCTCCAGAAGCCAGAGATGTACCTCTTGACTTATCTTCAAAATCCAAGCGCCAAAAAAGCAGTAAGGATGTTCAAAATAGCCTGACCGCCACAACTGATCAAAGCTTATTTGAGTCTCATCAAAAGAATTCACATACTCCCAAAAGGCCTCAGACTTCCACTTTTGGTTCTGCTTCTAATTATCCTCTTTTACCAGATACCCAGCGAAATGGCTCGGCCCAGAGATCCACCTCAAAACTCAGCAATCACAATATGGAACCCAGTGCATCATGGGACAAAGCCTCAGCTCAAGGTTCCATAAACAGTGTCCCAGGAACATATGTAGGTGTAGCAAGCCCTATTCTTGCTTCTACCTTGCGTAGCAAGGACGGGAAAAGTGCTGCATTTGTTGAAGATGTTCAGATATTTGCTAAGCAAGAAACCATTTCGATTATTGATCAAGGTGAACATTTGGCTTCTAGAGGGAAGAAGACATCTTTTGCAGTTAAAGGCGATCGGTCAAACAAAGGTGGTAAGCAAGCTGGTAGTTTCTCCGCTAGTACTACCTCCCCTGGACGGCAAGAGCTTTCATCCAAGCCACTGTTTACTTCAACAAACCCACAATCCGCTAGGACTTCAGGTGGAAAAGCAGGGATTCCTTATACAACCCCAGGCAAACCACTGTGGCATCAACCACTTTTTCAGGGGATGTCTGTGCAGAAGCGACCAGCACAGAGCCAAGCCCCACCTAAAGGCAAAGGCAACTCGAGTTGTGATGGCACCTTGTTTCAAAAATGTGAACAGAGCCCATCTAATGTAAAAGAAGAGAAGTGGGAGAAAACCCATTCTCCCCTATCCAACCTAGAGTCAATAGTAAAGCAGAAAGCTCTTGAGACCACTGCACTGACTGGTGAAACCTACTGTAACCTGTCAACTGTGGGATCCAGGAAGGCTGAGGTGGTCAACTTGCTCAGCAGGTCTCAGAACCTTCCAGTGCAACAAAGTTTGGCCACTGGCTTTGTACCCTGTGGAACCTCAGAGACTCAAGACTTTAAGACAGGTAGCAATTCCCCATTTACAGATGCAATAGCAGACAGTAGGCAGGAGGCCACAACTGTTTTTGTGCCCAAAGACAAGTGCCATGACAAACAGGCAAAGCAATTTGAAACGTTCACAGGCCAAAAGTCAGAGCTCAGCACACCTAAGAAAAGATGTGTATCCAGTATTAAAGCAGGCAAGAAGGAAAGCATTTTGGCCGCAGATCCAGAAAAGAAAACGAGCAAAGACCCTGTAGTACAAAAGGAATTCGCTCCTAATTCAAAGCTGGAGAGTATATCCATCCCTCAGCAGCAGACTACCCCAGAGGCAGAAGGAGAGAAAAAAATGAATGGTGGTAAAAAAGATGTTTCCAAAGTAGAAGTACCTGTCACCAAACAGAAGAAACCACGGAAGAAGGAAAAGAGCTCTCATGAAACATTAAAAAATACTGCAGCACAGAAGAAAAAAACTCGGATGAAGGAAACTGCCACAGTAGTTCAAGCCCCTACTTCTAAAAAAGTAAGATATCTTTATATCAGCTACAATTATTGATGACCTGTATTGTTGACCTTTTAAATTTCATTTGTTTGCTTAAATGAAAGCATTCTGGTGCAAATTAGTTGTTTTTATATTACCATTGTTTTCTGTGCAGTAACAATAGTGTGTACTAGAGAAAAAAAAGAAAGGATCTCAAACATAAGGAATAATGGTCAGATTTTGCTGTTATCTCTGGAAAGTAAGAGCAGGAACTTTAATGGCATATTAATTAATTAAGTACAGTACAAAGTTCTGTAATAAAACGCAGCTATATGATGCAGAGACTCGGTTTGGCTAATTAGCTTTCTAAGAGATGATGAGTTTGATGCTTCTGACAGTTGTATAAACTTAGCAAGCCAAAGCGAGGCTTTGGAACATTATTTGCACACAATGTACATATGAAAAGCTGAGCAAGTTGTAAAGTTAGTGACTAAAGCACTCCTCCATCAGTCTCTTCTCAGACAGAGGTGTAAAAAGGGCTAAATCCCACTGGCACCATTATCAGAGGGCAGGTGAACGGCAGGTGAATTGTGGTTAATGTAAAAAAAAAAAAAAACATTACCCAAAGTGAAAATAGACCAACGTTTTTAAAAGAAGAATTACATGTGAGGAAAAAAAAAAGTCAGCTTAGAATATAATCATCAAATGATTCTGGAAAATCATGAAATATTTAACAAAATAATAAGAGACATTCCATCATTAACACCATTTGTATTTAAACCTACTTGTGTGACAGGAGAGAATGTAGCATTTTGATATGTTTTTATTTTTCAGCAGAAAAAGGGAACTTTATTTACTGCAGAGAAGAACCCACTGAAGGAGAGTCCACTGAAGGAGAGTCCACTGAAGGAGAGTCCACTGAAGGAGAGTCCACTGAAGGAGAGTCCACTGAAGGAGAGCACATGTCCAGTCCCTGAGATGGGGGCCAGGATTCACAAAGGAAAGGGTGCTTCTGCTAAAATGGAGCAACCTATGTGCAGCAAACCTGGTAACAAATTGATTTTCTGTTGCAGTGAGGGGAAGTAAGTGTTCAGAGACTTATATCCAACATGTTCGTATTTACACTTATATGTATGAAAAAAAAGTCGAAATACATATAGGTTTAAGAAAGAAAAATAGATCGGGAAGAAACATATTCACACACACATGCATTTATATTTTTAGATATACACACACACACACACACACACACACACACACACACACACACACACACACACACACAGCCTATACTGCCAAAAGTATTCGCTCGTCTTCACATGCAGATGAACTTGAGCAACATCCGATTCTTAATCCATAGGGTTTAATATGATGTTGGTCCACCCTTTGCAGCTAGAACAGCTTAAGCTCTTCTGGGAAGGCATTCCACAAGCTTTAGGAGTGTGTTTATGGGAATGTTGGACGCCTGGATCGCAGTCTGCGCTCTGATTCATCCCAAAGGTGTTCTATTGGGTTGAGGTCAGGACTTTGTGCAGGCCAGTCAGGTTCTTCCACACCAAACTCGCATATCCATGTCTTTATGTGCTTTGCTTTTTTTTTTTGCACTGGTGCGCAGTCATGTTGGAACAGAAACGGGCCGTCCCCAAACTGTTTCCACACAATTGGGAGCATGAAATTGTCCAAAATGTCTTGGTATGCTGAAGCATTGGGAGTTCCTTTCACTGGAACTAAGGGTCCGAGCCCAACTCCTGAAAAACAACCCCACATCATAAATCTTGCCTCCACCAAACTTTACACTTTTCACAGTGTAGTCAGACAAGTACGGTTCTCCTGGCAGCCGCCAAACCCAGACTCGTCCATCAGATTGCCAGACAGCGGGGGAAGAAATGCACAGCATAAAATTGCTTGTAATTTTTTTAGTAATGCAGTTTTGAACATTTTGTGAACATCAACATTATTACCTTTTTAAACAATTTTAAATAAAATGCCTGCTTGGTTAAATAATAATAAAAATAATATTTTATAATATTTTTAAAAAAATAAAAAAATAAATCAAATGAATGCAATGCACTTTTAATTATATTGAGTAAATTGAGTAATCAAATAAATTGGTACAAATGGTTTAAATAAAATTAAATAAAAGGAAAAATGTAATTAATAGTTTTTATTTGTTAGACCCCATTTAGGTAATACATGTGTGTGTTTTTTACATTTAATATTTAATTTTCTAAAGATATGTTCTACTTAACTGTTCTACTTATTTCAGCATACTTTAACAAATGTCTTCATTCCTTCCATCCTTCATTTATTCACTCCCTCGATATGTGGAATTGGCAGGATTTTCTCCTTTCAAGAGAAATTCTTAAAGCTGAACGTGAAACACTGAAGAATCCATAGCGCTAGCGAGTCTTTAGCGGTTTTTTTTATGCATGCGCGAAACAAATCGTATTTCCAGTACGGATTAGCCGCAGTCACACCTTGTTTTCAAGTTTACAAATACGCGCTCAAAGTGCGATGTGGAGACTAAACAAACTTGCGGTCTGTTCCTGAGGGAGGGAGAGAGAGATGATTGATATGAATTTAAGCTTTCATATTCTGATATTATATCCAGAATAAATGAGAATATATTGCCTATTTTTAGGTTTTGAAATAGAAGTTTGTTAATATTAACATAATATTTTAATGCACACCCCTTACTTGCAATAACTGCATCAAACCGTTGACCAAGTGACATTACCAAACTGTTTTACATTCTTCTTTTCTAGCTTCTTTCAGTTGTAGTTTTTCTCTTTTCACTCACCGCTTTGGTTGTTCAAATGATGCTCATTTGGGTTAATGTTTGGGGAATTGACTTTTCAAGTCTACACCCCTGAGTTAGATTAGACGTTTTTCTCCCTAAACTTCTGTAGTTTTCTTTATTAATTCTGCTGATGTCATTAAAAGGTACATCAATAACAGCAGCTATGCAAGCCCAAGTCATGACACCTGCACTGTGATTTAGATCATGAACAGATCCTTTCTTACTCTACATTTTGCCCTTTCCATCATGTTGATAGAGGTCTATTTTTCTTTGTGAATTCCAATTTACGATTCTCATTCTTACTGCTGATGAGTGGTTTGCATCTTGTGGTCTAAAGGACAGAAATAAAATATATGGGACTGTTCTCAGTGCTTGGGCATTACACATTATTCAATATTAGAGGAGAATGGACCAAGAAACTGATTTAACATTTTAACTAGGTAGCGACCCCAGGTATACAGTGAAATAACTAATTCCTTTTCATGGCATTGATCATCTTACTTGAAATTAGATTTTATCAAATTTGCCCTCATTTATGATTGTTTATTTTTTTGTTTGTTTGTTTGTTTGTTTGTAAGGAAAACCAAATGAAGCATTTCCAATGAATTATTGAAAGTTTTTTAATAGTGGTGATCTTTGCGTGGATAAAAAAATCAGAAAGTAAAATGGGGGAAAAAAAGTTATTTCGGCAATAGAAATTTTTTTGCCAGTAAAAATATATTTTATTTAACATTTTATGTAACATTGCTTAAAAGACCAAAATCTGCAGCCAAAAAAACCCCCAAAAAACGAGGTGAATAAGTTGTATAATAAGAAGTGGCAAAAGAATTTGACATTTGAATTTCGATTTTTGCACACTACTCTATTGGTTTCTAAATATTGTCATACAATTTTGTTTCATTAAATGTCTTTTATTAAATAGCCTCATTTTTTAAAAAAACTTTACAGCATAATACTTGAATAAAAGCTTATCATATTGTGTGATCTGAAGCCGACCAATTGAAATTTTCTCAGTGGATTGTGCAGCCAGCATGAAAAATCTACTTTTAAAGCCCCTGACAGGCACTACTAGTCACATAGTGAATCTTTTCTGTCTCTCTGTGCTTATTACATGCTTGTGTACATGGTGTTTTAATAGACTGAAAGATTAACGTTCATTAGACAACAGGCTTTTGTCACATTGTTTTGAGTCTAACCTGAAAACACAATGGAGTGTGTGGAAAAGAACCTCTTAACATTTGCCACACGTTAAGCTATGGTACATAGCTTTTCCCTGAAATGATTGGAATCGTGTAATGAACTGCCAATAAATGAAATTGGAATAACAACAATAATAACAGTGTGAACTCAAACCTAACCATAATGGCATCCATCGGAATCACTTGAAGCATGCATTTGTAGATTTAACTGTATTAATGGAAAGGTTTGGTTACTTGCATTCAATAATGTCCCCCCCCCCCCACCCCACGATAGGCAACAATCTGCGAAGTGGCAACCAAATATGTATACAGTAAGTGTACAGAATACCTGTATATCTTAAGGTTTTATAAACAGTCCTGACACTCTTATAAACCTTCCCTCTGCTCTTAAACACTTTCAATATTCTTAAACCTACGTAATTTTAAGATAAAAAATTCTATATGGGGACTCAAGATACAACTTGAATGATGAAGATGATGAGGAATTAAGTGTACAGTACTAACGATGATGAAGGTGATGATAATGAATGTACTGCATACACAAGAAGAGAATTACAGCTTTTCTGAAAGCCTTTTTTTTAGAAAATGCCTATTTTACCGCAAAAATAATAAAAATAACTCAACAATACTACCTATAAACGGTAAAATCCCGCGATACAGCGTAAAATCCGCAAAACAAAATTAGATATGTTCCGTGTAAAAACCCGAGATACAGTGAGGCCGTGAAAGCTGAACCGCTCTTTTTTGCTGAAACATTCTGAATACATCAGTTTGTATGTGCATCACCTGTGTACAACTGTGACCTTTTTTATCTTTGTTTAATCGATTTTTTTGTTGACTTGAATGTATTTTTTGGTGCGTTGTCCTGTTGATAGCAATGTTTTTCTCAGCTTTCCAGGATTTATTTATTTATTTATTTTTGCAGAACGTTTAAAGGGACTTTCTGTTCTTGGTGAATTTTTTGCAATTGTCGGGGTCCAATTTAACTATTTGTTGACAATGGTACATCATATGCATTTTTTGGAAATTCTTGTATACCCCACTCATAATTGATATATTTCAACAGGTGAGATACTATGCATGCTTTATAAACGTTTTTTGTGAACCACTCAAAAGAACCCAAGAAGGTGTGAAGAAAAACCTCTTCCTGATCTTTGTTTGTAATTAATCGGAATAATTCCATCAATGACCGCTTTATAATTACTTTTTAACACGAGATTGAATGTGATTGTTCCATTCTAGGCATAGCCACATCCCCAATTATAAAATGTTCACACTAACTTTCCATTTTTCCCTAAAATGTTTGTGAATCATTTTTCCTTGTTTTAACAGGCATGTGTAGACCACTGCAAAATAAAAGTGTCTGAATACTTATTTTCTTTCACTGTTTACCAAGCAAATGATTACATTTAAATAGTAGTTCTTTTTTGGGGGGGGGTGCATTATTCAATGTCTGTCCTTGCTGTTTTCTCTAGATTTTGAAAACCACTCAGCAAGAAGTTTGCGGGTGGACCCTGCTTCCCTCACCAAGACTGATCAGCCCACTAAGGAGACTAACTTGCAGCAAGTGTCCTCTCCAAGGCCAAAACGAGGGCGCCGGCGCACCGACTATGCATTGCTGAGAGACTGGAGCTTTGCTTCTCCGCCTACTCCTCCTCCTCCTCCTCCTCCTCCTCCCCCAGAACCACCCACTTCTCCAGTTTTGCCGAATCCTGCTTTCCCACTAAGGCGACCTCGGGGCAGGCCTCGTCTTAATCCTCTGCCTGAAGGTGGGGACACAGACAACATTAGATCTGCTCAGGTAGCAGAGGGAAGAGACCCGGCCTCTGCAAAAAAGAGAAAGCGATGCAGGAACCGCAAGTACCAGAATGGGGAGTACATTACAGATAAGGAAAAGGAAGCCAACAGGGAAAATGAGGCGAGTTTGGTGGATGGAGAGAATGAAGAAATAGGTGAGTACAATAACGTTATTTTATGACTTGGACTCTCTGGTATAAAAACATTGTGTACAGGCAAAAAGCTTTTTGACACAAACATTTGTTTCCTGTTTTTAAATTAATTTACTCTGGGAAGTTTGCTGCTATTGTTTTACCACTAGAAATGTTCTTTATCTGCTGCTACACAATTATATATATATATATATATATATATATATATATATATATATATATATATATATATATATATATATTTTTTTTTTTTTTTTGTAAGGTAATGTCTTTGTTTAAAGACAGCAAATGATGACAAACTTTTACTCAAATTTGTATTTTTGTTTAAATCCTCCAGGAGAAACTGCTGGATAAAATAATGATAAAATCAATATTTTAGCATAACCAACCATTACTTTATTCATGCATTGAGTGCAAGATATTTAGCCACCCTTCTAACAGTATGAGTTTTAATTCTTGGAACTTTTCAGATAGGAGCTGCACTGTAATTGTCTATAGAATCGACACTGTATTATTTATTGTGCAGTTTACCCTTTAAGAGCCACTATCCAAATTTACATCCAGTAAATCTAAGACTAGCATAAGGCTCAATCACAAGTGTACCAATCTCTCGATTTCTCTGCCTCAAAGGTTTGTCCTACTCAATAGAGCACCCCCCCTTAGATGACTGTAGAAATTTCTCTGGTTAAGCAAATCTCTGTTCTATGCCATAAGAAAATTGCTAGGCCTTTAGGGGCACAATAGGTTATAGATATCTTTATACTTGCCACCAGGGCAGCAGAGATTGCAAGGAATCCTAGGGTTATTTTTCTGCAGATGTGTGTAAATTAATGAATGCCATGTCTGATGCATGGTATGCTTTGGATATATTCCTGTATGAAGTGGTTCCTTGCAGCAGGTTATTGTCTCTGAAACACCTGAATGTGTACCTGAAGTCTGACTGGATGTCAAATGCAAAAGGTTCTGCTGTCATTTTTTTCTTTTGACTCTGTGCCATTTTTGAGTCATGCCTTGCCAGAAGACAATAGGCTAAACTAACTGTTTTCTCTGAGGTATCATGCACAACATCTAAACTTGAGGACAATCATTAGCTTTGATCTGTATCTAGGACTGATAAATATTTGATCCTAGTTGATGAAAAAGTTTGTGTGTGTGTGTATATATATATATATATATATATATATATATATATATATATATATATATATATATATATATATATATACAGTGAGGAAAATAAGTATTTGAACACCCTGCTATTTTGCAAGTTCTCCTACTTAGAAATCATGGAGGGGTATGAAATTGTCATCGTAGGTGCATGTCCACTGTGAGAGACATATTCCAAAAAAAAAAAAAAAATCCAGAAATCACAATATATGATTTTAAAACTATTTATTTGTATGATACAGCTGCAAATAAGTATTTGAACACCTGTCTATCAGCTAGAATTCTGACCCTCAAAGACCTGTTAGTCTGCCTTAAATGCCTAAAATGTCCACCTCCACTACATTTATTATCCTAAATTAGATGCACCTGTTTGAGGTCGTTAGCTGCATAAAGACACCTGTCCACACCATACAATCAGTAAAAATCCAACTACTAACATGGCCAAGACCAAAGAGCTGTCCAAAGACACTAGAGACAAAATTGTACACCTCCACAAGGCTGAAAAGGGCTACGGGGAAATTGCCAAGCAGCTTGGTGAAAAAAGGTCCACTGTTGGAGCAATCATTAGAAAATGGAAGAAGCTAAACATGACTGTCAATCTCCCTCGGACTGGGGCTCCATGCAAGATCTCACCTCATGGGGTCTCAATGATCCTAAGGAAGGTGAGAAATCAGCCCAGAACTACACGGGAGGAGCTGGTCAATGACCTGAAAAAAGCTGGGACCACCTTTTCCAAGGTTACTGTTGGTAATACACTAAGAAGTCATTGTTTAAAATCATGCATGGCATGGAAGGTTCCCCTGCTTAAACCAGCACATGTCCAGGCACGTCTTAAGTTTGCCAATGACCATTTGGATGATCCAGAGGAGTCATGGGAGAAAGTCATGTGGTCAGATGAGATCAAAATAGAACTTTTGGGTCATAATTCCACTAAACGTGTTTGGAGGAAGAAGAATGATGAGTACCATCCCAAGAACACCATCCCTACTGTGAAGCATGGGGTGGTAGCATCATCTTTGGGGTGTTTTTCTGCACATGGGACAGGGTGACTGCACTGTATTAAGGAGAGGATGACCGGGGCCATGTATTGCGAGATTTTGGGGAACAACCTCCTTCCCTCAGTTAGAGCATTGAAGATGGGTCGAGGCTGGGTCTTCCAACATGACAATGACCGAAGCACACAGCCAGGATAACCAAGGAGTGGCTCTGTAAGAAGCATATCAAGGTTCTGGCATGGCCTAGCCAGTCTCCAGACCTAAACCCAATAGAGAATCTTTGGAGGGAGCTCAAACTCCGTGTTTCTCAGCGACAGGCCAGAAACCTGACTGATCTAGAGAAGATCTGTGTGGAGGAGTGGGACAAAATCCTTCCTGCAGTGTGTGCAAACCTGGTGAAAAACTACAGGAAACGTTTGACCTCTGTAATTGCAAACAAAGGCTACTGTACCAAATATTAACATTGACTTTCTCAGGTGTTCAAATACTTATTTGCAGCTGTATCATACAAATAAATAGTTAAAAAATCATACATTGTGATTTCTGGAATTTTTTTTTTAGATTATGTCTCTCACAGTGGACATGCACCTACGATGACAATGTCAGACCCCTCCATGATTTCTAAGTGGGAGAACTTGCAAAATAGCAGGGTGTTCAAATACTTATTTTCCTCACTCTATATATATATATATATATATATATATATATATATATATATATATATATATATATATATATATATATATATTATAACATGATGACCAGTGAGTAAAAAAATCTGATTATCTCTTTTATCTTTTTATTAAAAGTCAAAGGCAGCAAGTGTACATTTTCTCCTCAAAGTTGATGTGTTAGACGCAGGAAAAATGGGCAAGCGTAAGGATTGGGCAAGTGAGTTTGACAAGAGCCAAGTTGTGATGGCTAGACCACTGGGTCAGAGCATCTCCAAAATTGCAGCTCTTGTGTGGTGTTCCCGGTCTGCAGTGATCAGCATCTATCAAAAGTGGTCCAAGTAAGGAACAGTGGTGAATCGGCGACAGGATCATGGGCGGTCAACGCTCATTGATGCACGTGGAAAGCGAAGGCTGGTTTGGGGTCAGTCAGATGCCTCCCTGATGGTCTTGCATGATGGATAAGTATTTGACTGTATTTCTCAGTATTGAGGACACCAAAAATCGTGATCAATACTCAAACCCCATTTGCAGAAATGCAGCCCCAAACTTGCAGGGAACTTCCATCATGCTTCACTGTTGCCTGCAGATTATTGAATTGCTCTCCAGCTTTTTGACAAACAACTTGCCTGCTGCAGCAGCCAAATATTTCCGGCTCATCTGTATAGAGTAGCTGCAGACATTTTTTCCTGCGTGCATAGTTGAGTTAGTAAGTCTAGTTTCCATGATGGGGATATGGCTTTTTGGCCTCAGTTCTTCCATGAACACCACTTCTGGACAGATGGGTATACCTGTGTCCCTCTGGTTACTACCATTTCTTTGCTGTTGACACTGTTTTATATTTTCCGATGTTGAAGTGAAGTAAGCGTGATGTGCCTTTCATCAAATGCATTAAGTTTCCTTAGTTGACCACTGCATCTACAGTCCTCTACTTTGCCCGTTTTCACACACATGTTTTTGTTTCAGTTAACAGCCTGTGTTTCAACCTACATATGAAATTATTCCAAGCATCTGCTTGCTATTATTAATTAATTATACAACTGCCTCTGATCCTACAAAATCCCTGTCAAAGTGTGCAAAATTTAGAATTGAAATCCAAAGGGTAGTCACACTAAATATTGATTTGATTTGGACTTCTATTTTGTATATACACAGTATTTCACCCCTCCCATTTCAGCAACCATTTAAGGTATATCTTCTAAAGGGACAATTCTATAGAAATGAAACTTGGATATATCAATGTGCAGCTTGTATAGCTTTTTTCATTATTATTTTTTTCTTTCAATTTAATGTTGCAGCCTTCAATTGTTCAGATGGATTTTTTTCTTTATCAATCTACACTCAGTAACCCATAATTACAATGTGAAAATGAAATTATAGAAATGTCTGAGTGTCTAAATGAAAAATTTGAAATATCACATGTACATCCAGTACAAGTATTCAGACTCTTTGCAACAAGAGTTGAAAATTAGCCCAGGTGCCTCCCACTTCTCTTGATTGTTGCTGAGGTGTTTTTACACTTTGACTGGAGTTTACCTGTGGAAAGGTTTATGCAATGGACACGATTTTGAAAGGCACACAACTCTCTATAAAAGGCCTCACAGCTGACAATGAATATCAGATAAAAAAAAAAAAAAAGCCATGAGGTCACAGGAACTGCCTGCAGAGCTCAGAGACAGTATTGTTGCAAGGCACAGATCCCAAAAGCACAGTTGCCTCCATTATTCTCAATTGAAAGAAGTGTGGCACAACCAGGACTCTTGCAATAGCTGTGAGCTTATAACTGTTTGGCCTTGATTCTAAACGTTATGTGTGGAAGAAACAAGGCACCACCTATCACCAGCACCACCACCATCAAAACCATCCCTAAAGTGAAGTATGATGGTGGCAGCACAGACTTGGCAACTGGTCAGGGTTAAGGGGAAAGCTGACAGCACTCAGTCTGCCTCAGTCTGGGCAAAGGTTCACCTTCTTACATGACAACAACCCTAAGCACAGAGCCAAGACAACACTGGAGTGACTTAAGGACAACTCTGTGAGAGGCCCAGCCAGAGCCCCAACTTGAACTGTATTAAAAATCTCTGGAGAGATCTGAAAGTGGCTGTCCACCGACGGTCCCTATCCAAACTGAATAGTTTGAGAGGATTTGCCATGAAGTATGGCAGAAATGGCCCCCAATCCAGGTGTGCAAAGCTTGTTGCATCATACCCAAAAAGAGTTTAGGCTGTAATTTTTGCCAAAGGTTCTTCAACTAACTGAGTAAAGGGTCTAAATACTTAAGTATTTAAAAAATGTTATATTTCAGTTTTGTTTTGTTTTTTAATAAAAAAAAAAAAGTACTGCTATATGTGGATTTTTTCCCCAAACTGTTACTGCAAAGCTGGACAATTTTAGGGCTGCAACAACTGATTATTATTATTTTGTCATTTTATTAAGATTATTGTTGAGGAGTTCATGGGGGATTTCTTCTTGAACAAATTTACTCATGCAGGGTTGTTTCTTTCTGTAAAAAAAAAAAAAAAAAAGTAGTTGAGTATCAAAGGTGTAAATCAACATTTGTATTGTTTTCCAACGATAACAGCAGTTGGCAAATTGACAACCATTCTTAAAAATAGACATTCAGTTGTGAAGATATAAGCATCTAGAATATATAATTAATTTAATTTTGCATAATAATGAAATGATATATACATAAATATACAAACATTGACATTGACATGCAGTTGCAGGGAGAAGAGGTGGAGAAGGTGGAGGAGTTCAGGTACCTGGGGTCAACAGTGCAAAGTAATGGAGAGTGTGTTAGAGAAGTGAAGAAAAGAGTGCAGGCAGGGTGGAGTGGGTGGAGAAGAGTGATAGCAGGAGTGATTTGTGATATAAGGGTATCTGCAAGAGTGAAAGGGAAAGTTTATAGGACTGTGGTGAGACCTGCGATGTTGTATGGTTTAGAGACAGTGGCACTGAGAAGAAGAAGATTATGTTGAGATTTTCATTGGAAGTGAAAAGGACAGGATTAGAAATGAGTTTATTAGAGAGACATCGCATGTAGGAAGTTTTGGAGACAAGGTGAGGGAGGCGAGGTTGAGATGGTTTGGACAGGTGCAGTATATCATGGGGTATATCGGTAGAAGAATGCTGAGGATGGAGCTGCCAGGAAGGAGGAAAAGAGGAAGACCAAGGATGAGGTTTATGGATGTGGTGAGGGAAGAAATGCAGGTAGTTGGTTTAAAAGAGGGGGTATGGAGACGGATGATCCGCTGTGGCAACCCCTAATGGGAGCAGCTGAAAGAAGAAGAAGAAGATATACAATGTATCCTGGCATTTTTATCTTGGAATAGGCCCAGGCTATTAGGGAGATAAAAAAATTATTGATTGAAAAACCTGGCCATTCAGTACATTTAGATAGTCAGCTGACCTTATTTGTTTGGCCCATAGCCTTACGGAACCTAAACCCGAACACCGGTAGCAACCCCAAATTCCCCCACAGGCTTGTTTCCCCATTTTCCCAACAGGCTTGTATGGTAAGCACTAGGCATGGTGGATGCATCATTTCATCTCCCTCTCTTCTTACACTTCACTCTGGTAAATCTGGATTCAGCAGACCACCTTTTCTATTACTCAAGAGTTCAATCTTTATGCTCCTTAGCAGTTTAAAGCTTTTTTTCCTGAAAATCTCCATTGACAAGTGGTTTTCTTAAGGCCACACAGCTGTTTAGTCTCAATCCCTTGAGTTTTCTTTACATTGGGGAAATAATCTTACTTTCACTATTCAGCATAGTCTTGACCTCTACTGCTGTTTTTTTATTCTATTTTTGAATTTCTTATCATAATCAATCGAGATTCTATTCTGACCACCCTATTCTTCCTTGAAGATCATGGTTCACCACTATCCTTCCAAGTTTTAATAACATGTTGGACAGTTAATAACCCAATTTTAGTAGTTTCAACAATCTTCTTAGTGGTTTTCCTTGCTTGATACAGGCTAATAATTTAAACCTTCTTGAAGCAGAGTAAGATCTTTTTCATAATCGTGGACTATGTCTTACAACAAAGAAATAAACAGCTGCTTACTGCATCAGTTAGGGTTAATCACTGCAGTAATTATCCAATAGAAGGCTCTTTTCTTTCTTTCTTTTTTGATTGTTTAGTTACATCCAGGTGGGAAAATAATTCAAATGAATGATTCATTTGAAGAATAATTGATATAATAGTTGCATGTTGGAGCCCTAATGTTGTGCTTATTGTAAAGTTAAATACAATTAATAAATCATTTAATGTACTTTGCTTGTTTGCATGTTTATAACTCAAAGGAGTATGTTGATTAAATTGGGCCATATTTCACTCAGTAGTGGTTTGTCAGTATAAATAAGGTATATTCTTGACATGGCTGACATTTGACATAAATATAAAAAGTATCTCACAGTATCTCAGTCACTTATGATAGCACAGAGATAGCAATGGTTAAATTAGTAAATGACCTGCCACTAGCCTCTGACTAGGGTTGTGTCTCTTTGTTACCTGATCTTAGTGTAACTTTTAATAACATGAATGACAATATTTCTTTATTCACATCAGACTTGCCATCCTATTTTATATTGACATCATTTTGTAATGTTAAACTGGTAAACGCTGCCCCTCATAAATATCCAGCTGGACTGACCTTTTTTTGTATCTGACTGATACCTCATAACTGCACAGTGACTTTTCCCCATCAAGCTAAAAAGTTTCCTGTCCCAGCATTAATCGATTTTGTGCATTTTCCAACATACTGTATAGCAAAGCCATATCCAGTCAAAGCCATATACATCCAGTCTGCTGTAATGGGATTATTCCGTAAATTCAATTCGGTTTTTATTTGTATAGCGCTTTTAACAATGAACATTGTCTCCAAGCAGCTTTACACAGATAATGTGGTGATTAAAATTGAATAGGTTCTTTATTAGTAAGTTTGTCCCTGATGAGTGAGCCGGTGGTGACTGTGGCAAGGAAAAACTCCCCGAGGTGGCATAAGGAAGAAACCTTGAGAGGAACCAGACTCAAGAGGGAACCTATCCTCATCTGGGTTGCACCGAATGTCCATTTATAGCAGATATACAATGTTGCAGGTTACAGTGATGATGATCAGAAGCGAAATGCAGTCCTGAGTCAATGTAGCAGTCTGTTGACATTAACTACAGTCCAATCCATCTTCATCCAATTTTACACTTCCAAATCTCCCAGTTTGACTATTCTAATCTCTGACCATAAAAGTCTGCTATTTGTTGCTTTTGTTCTTTTAAACAATCTATCAGACACATTAACCAAAGTAACCTCATCAGGTTGATTCAATTTCCTCCCCAGTCCTGTCTGCTATGCCTCCCCTGCTGACCTGGTTGAGCATTATGATTCCTTTTCTGCAATGTTTAACACTCTAGTCTCTGAAATACTGAACAGTGTTGTTTGCTCACTCTGCACCTTTGAGCTTCATCAGCTGTAAACCACCAGTTGCAATCTTGAGGAGTTAAGAATGGTCAGGTCATCACCTGCTTTGTTAAGAGCTTTAATGCTGCGGGCCCACTCTATTATGCATTAACTTTTAGTTAATAAGGAAAGCAACATGAGAATCATCTTCTCAATCTACATCTCAACAATCTACTGCAGCCTTCTTGAAATTTTTACATTCTTAAACTGACATCATCCATATGCAGCTTACCTCATCTGCCTTTATTCCTGGCAAACTCTGGGTGGACATTAAGCCACTTACCTCATTTCGTTCCATGATTCCTAAGTCGACAGACTCACCCTACAAGTTATCAGTATAACTCGAAGTATATCATTTGGATCACTTCTGTTTCTTACTGTCATCGGTGTGACAGCTGACTGCCTTGCGATACAATTCACATTATTCATGGTAATCCGGGGAATTTGTTGTAAACATCAAGTGTAACAATTCATCCTCTCGTTCATCTTCACATGGTTTTTTCCAATAGTGAAAACAGCTTCTGATGCTGCACCAGATGTAACTGAGCTGGCTGAGACAAAATGTGTAAGCGATCAAGCAGTAACTGCAGTAATACACTCATTCCTCGCCTGTGGTATGATACCTTCATGAAAACCTGCAGCTACACATATTCTCAAAAAGACCTCAATATTAATAAAACCAACCTGCCATTGAGCCATTCATCTTCATTGTTTATTCTAGGTCACCACGAAGGTCAAATCTACACAGTGCACAGTTTTTACATCAAATCTACCATCACCTTTCTCTTTGCTTCTCTCACCTGCTTCTTTACAGACATTGCTGACCTTGCAAGTTCCGCAAATTAAATGTCCATAAAAGCTAGGTTCTTCTCAATGGCTCCAAGTCCACACTATTAAAAGTACAAAGTTTAACATCTGCATCGATGACTATCTGATACCTTTCTTTTTCCAAATCAAGAGCCTTAAAATTGGTCTAGACACTAAGTTTCTTTTCATCAAAAATGTATCCTGAACTTTTCTCTATAGTCACTGCATTGTTGCGTGGCAGTGACATTTCTCAGCGCGGCACTGAATTTCTGATCAATCTTTTTGGTAAAATTTCAGATTGATTAATGTAATGGTATTCTCTATGGTATTCTAAATAAAACCCTCCACAGGTTTAAATTCAGCATGCTGCTTTCCACAGAATTACCATCTAATGCCTGATTTATTTTAAAATCATGCTACTTACTTGTCACTTTACAATACATCTGGAAAGTATTTACAGCGCTTCACTTTTTCCACATTTTTTTATGATGTTACAATGTCTACAAGCAATACCCTGTAAAGACAACGTGAAAGAAGTGTGTTTGAAATGTTTTCAAATTTTATTTGAATGAAAAGGAAAAAAATGGACATAAGTATTCACAGCCTTTGCTCAACACTTTGTTGAAGCACTTTTGTCCCCAATTACAGCCTCAAGTTTTTTTTTAGTATGATGCTACAAGCGTGGTACACCTGTTTTTGGGCAGTTTCTCCTATTCTTTTTTCAAAACCTCTCAAGCTCCATCAGGTTGGATGGGGAGCATTGGTGCACAGACATTTTTAGAACTTTATTTTAGAATGTTTAATCAGGTTTAAGTCTGGGCTCTGGCTGGGCCACTCAAGAACATTCACAGAGTTGTACCGTAGCCAATCCTTTGTTATCTTGGTTGTGTGCTTAGGGTTGTTGTCCTGTTGGAAGATGATCCATTGCCCCATTCTAAACTGCATTCATCTTTTCCTTAATCCTGACTAGTCTCTCAGTTCCTGCCACTGAAAAACATTCCCACAGCATGATGCTGCCACCACCATGCTTCATTTTAGGGATGGTATTGGCCTGGTGATGAGCAATGCCTAGTTTTCTCCAGACATGACACTTGGCATTCAGGCCAAAGAGTTTCTAATGGTCTGAGAGTCCTTCAGGTGCCTTTTCGCAAACTCCAGGCAGGCTGTCAAGTGCCTTTTACTGAGGAGAGGCTTCCATCTGGCCACTCGACCATACAGGCCTGATTGGTGGAGTGCTGCAGAGATGGTTGTTCTTCTGGAAGGTTCTCCTCTCTCCACAGAGAAACGCTGGAACTTTTTCAAAGTGACCATTGAGTTTTTGGTTACCTCCTTGACTTGAAGGCCACGTTCGCTCAGTTTGGCCAGGAGGCCCACTCTAGGAAGAGTCCTGGTGGTTCCAAACCTCTTACATTTATGGATGATCGAGGCCACTGTGCTCATCGGGACCTTCAATGCTGCAGAAATTTTTCTGTAGCCTTTCCCAGATCCTTGCCTCAATGCAATCCTGTCTCAGAGGTTAGGGGACCTTTATATGGACAGGTGTGTGCCTTTCCAAATCATGTCCAATCAACTGAATTAACCACAGGTGGACTCCAATCAAGTTTCCAATCAGTGGAAACAGGACGCACCTGAGCTCAATTTTAGTGTCATGGCAAAGGCTGTGAATACTTATGTACATGTGATTTTTTTTTTTTTTTTTTTTTCTAAATATTTTTTCATCTAGATTTTTGAGGAAAATAATGAATTTAATTCATTTTGGAATAATGCACTGGATATCCTCACCCTTTCTTACCACTCAGACCTCTATGTTTACACCTGTTCCCTGCATTGCTTACTGCCTTATGATTGTTACACTTACTATTTTAGTACCGTGGGTGCTAAGACTTTCAGTTGACTCTAGAACTTTTTCTCTACAAATCCTTAAATCAGACTGGGTTTATTTTAAATCCCTTTTAAAAACTCATTTGTTTACACTGTCTTTTTTTTATTTCTACTTGATTGGAGCATTAAATAACACAGTTGAGTGTTTAATTAAGGTTTCCATTAATTAATTGTATTATTGTTGTTTGTTATTTCTTCTATTTTTTGAACAAGTTAAAAGAAGCTTGCCATGTTATCAAGAAACTTGCTTTTAAAGCAAAGTTTTCTGTCCTGTAGACTTTTCTGTGGTGGAAAACGTAAATTTAATTGGGCCAGATTGGGGCCTAAACCTAATCACAGCATACCAGTAGTGCATCATATTGTTAGTTGTATTGTGTAATATACTATGTTTTGTGATGTGAATCATATCGTCTGGAAAATATTTATATATTTAGGTTCAGCCTCTGGTATGATCATTGGGAATCTAAATCTGAATTTCTGAAACTCTTTTTTCAAAATGTCTATTTTCAATGCAATGCAAAGCTGAGTTGAATGTAGGTTTTAAAAGTCTTTTATAAATTTTTGTTAATCGTCAAACAGAAATGGCATCAGAATGTTTCACAGCGAACTGGCCAACAATTTACAATGAGCATTATCAGCTTCAACTCTTATTTACAACCCCAATTCCAAACAAGTTGGGACCCGCGTCCCAACTTGTTTGGAATTGGGGTTGTAAATAAGAGTTGAAGTAAATAATAATAGTATACAATGATTTGCAGATCCTATAAACAACTGTTTAAACTGTGAAAATATACCATTTTAAGAAAAAAAAAAAAAGGTAATTTTAACACGTCTCAAAAAAGTTGGGACAGGCTCATATTGACCACAGGTAGCATCACATCATCTTTTAACAATAGTCTGTCAACATCTGGGCAGGAAACCAGTTGCTGGAGTTTTGGGAGAAAAATGTTATCCCATTATTGCCTGATATAAGATTCTAACCGCTCAACGCTCCTGGGTCCTGCGTATTTTTAATTTCAAGATCCAGCAAATATTTTCAGTTAAAAGGGGTAAGGTGTAAAGAGCGCTTTTTACTTGTTACATGTGCATTACTTTTTTTTTTCACATATCCAAGCAATGTTAAGAAGCTGTGTTTAGTGCACAGGGTCAGCCATGATATAGCGACGCTGAAGCACAGAGGGTAAAGGGCCTTGCTCAAGGGCCCAAGAGTGGCAGCTTGGCGATACTGATATTTTAAATTAATAAAATCCTAACTATTAGGGAAGCCATGCTGTGGATCCAGTCTGCGGTTTAGCATTGTCCTGCTGAAATATGCAAGGCCTTCCTTGAAAAAGACATCTTCTAGACAGGAGCATATGCTGCTCTAAAATGTGGATATCTTTTAGTATTGATGGTGCCTTTCCACATGTGCAAGCTGCCTATTCCATAGGCACTAATGTACCCCGATACATTAGAGATGTAGGCCTTTGAGCTGAGCGCTGATAACAAGCTGGAAGGTCCCTCTTCACTTTAGCCTAGAGGCCCATAGTTGCCAAAAAAAAAAGTTACATTTTGATTCGTCTGACCACAGAACAGCTTTCCACTTTAGCACAGACCATTTTACATGAGCTTTGGCCCAGACAAGACAGCAGTGTTTCTGGATCATGTTCATGTATGGCTTTTCCTTTGCATGATAGAGCTTTAACTTGCATTTTTGGATGGCA
Organism: Silurus meridionalis; assembly: GCF_014805685.1. NCBI lineage: Eukaryota > Metazoa > Chordata > Actinopteri > Siluriformes > Siluridae > Silurus > Silurus meridionalis. Next base: position 13,316,729 of record NC_060888.1, read on the forward strand.
TGAAGAACTGTGTTCACAGACAGTGATACTGGAAGTATTCCTGAGCCCATGCAGTGATGTCCATCACAGAACCATGCCTGATTTTAATGCAGTGCCATTTGATAGCCTGAAGTTCATGGGCTTCCAGTATTGATTTTCGCCCTTTTCGCTTGCGCACAGAGATTTCCCCAGATTCTCTGAATCTTTTGATGATATGTACTGTAGTTGATATTTTTAAAGCCTTTGCAAGTTACATTGAGGAACATTTATAGATGCAGCTTTTCACAAATTGGTGAGAAACTGCCCATCTTTACTTCTGATAGACTCTGACTCTCGAAGAAGCTCATCATGTTATTGACCTGTTGCCAATCAACTTAGTTAGTTGCAAAATGTTCTTCTAGCTCTACCTTGTTAGTACCACTTATTTTCCCAGTATGTTGATGCTTCTGCAACATCTTTTTTGAGATGTTATTGCAATCAATTTTAAAGTTAAAACTTTTCCTTAAAATGGTAAAATTTTTTCAGTTTTAACATTTGATATGTTTTCTATGTTCTATTGTGTATAAAATATGGGTTTATTAGTGTATTAGTGTACAAATAATATCAGTGGGAACATGAGTCTTGGATTATGGCTGATTTGAATAATACAATTACAGTGGTACCTCGACATACGAGTTTAATTCGTTCCGTAACCTTACTCGTATGTCAAATTGCTCGTATTTCAAAGCAAATTTCCCCATTAAAATTAATTGAAATGCCATTAATCCATTCCAGCCCCCAAAATGCCACCCCAGTTGTTTTTGTTACGTGTTTTTGAATGAGAAAAATGTATTTATAAATGACAAAAAAAACTCGCGTATCAAAGCAAAAAATTGACCGAGTGACTGCTCGTATCTCAAAAAACTCGTATGTTAGGGCACTCGTATGTCGAGGTACCACTGTATTATAACCCTTGTTTCAGTTTGAGAATTTATTTTATACAGCAAACTCTTTAAATTAAAAACTGCTAGTCAGTGTCTCTAAATAGGCAAACAAGAAATTAGGGTTTCTTTAAAAATTGAGGCAATTTGCTTTTAAAATCAGAATAAAATTTGTGTGTGACCTCATATAAAGTAAATAAACTCATTGAGAAATGTATTTGAAACACCTGTAAACATACTCATTCATGCTATTAACCAATCAGCCAATCATGTGGCAAGAGGGAAATGCTTCAAATGAAACAGATCTGGGCGTATAAAGCTTAGGGTACTGCTCACATCAACCTCAGAAGGGAGAAATATTTGATCTCAGTGTTTGGGCCCAGCACATGATGGTTGGTGCCAGACGGTGTGATCTGAATATTTTTATAACTGCTGACTTATGAGTTCTGGGGGTACACGTAGCACCCTATAATGACAAAGTGGAAACAGAATTCTTGTTTTCATGTTTTTTATTAATTTTTTTATTTAAAAAAAAACTGAAACATCACATGTACATAAGTATTCAGACCCTTTATTTAGTACTTCGTTAAAGCACCTTTGGCAGCATTTACAACCTTAAGTCTTTTTGGGTATGATTCAACAAGCTTTGCACACCCACACATTTGCATACCTTTTCTGCCATTCCTCTTGGTAAATCCTCTCAAGCTGTTCAGGTTGGTGGACAGCCACTTTCCAGTCTCTACAGAGATGTTCAATAGGGTTCGAGTCAGGGCTCTGGCTCCACCTTTATAGGACATTTATAGAGTTGTAAGCCACTCCTGTGTTGTCTTGGCTGTGTGCTTAGGGTCTTTGTCATGTAGGAAGTTTAACCTTCACCCAGACGGAGGTGCTAAGTGCAGGCATTTTGTTGAGGATGTCATTCTGGAACTTTGTATAATTACCAAATAAGCTCTCCGGAGCTCAGTCAGACTCACCATCCGCTTCTTGGTCACCTCTCTTACTAAAGCCCTTCTCCCTGATTGCTCAATTTGGCCAGGCGACTAGCTCTTACAAGAGTCCTGGTTGTGCCACACTTCTTCCATTTGAGAATTATGGACGCCACTGTGCGCTTTGGAATTTTCTGTACATTTTTTTTAACCCTTTCCAAAATCTGTACCTTGCAACAAACCTGTCTCTGAGCTCTACAGGCAGTTCCTTTGACCTTATGGATTGGCTAATGGCCAGCTGTAAGGCCTTCTATAGACAGGAGTGTGCCTTTTTATCATGGACAATCATGTCCAATCAATAAACTTTTCCACAGGTAGACTCCAGTCAAGGTGTAGAAACATCTCAGACTTGAGAAAGTAGACAAATCAGTTTGAGGTGTTCGTTACACAAAGAAAACATTTATGTGACACAAAAAAAAAAGATTGAAAAGAGAAGTGCTTGACTGTATGGTGTAAAAAAACAAAACAAAAAGGCGATGGTCTCAGGGATGCTCGTGCATGGTGTAGAATTGGTGATTGTCTATGGCAGCGGTCCCCAACCTTTTTTGTGCCACGGACCAGTTTAATGTCCGACAATATTTTCATGGACCGGCCTTTAAGGTGTGGTGGATAAATACAACAAAACAAAATTATACGTACAGCATAAAAACTGATATTTTCGAAATATAATAATAAACATGAATCCACTGTGTTGTTTTTTGTTTATTTTGCTAGCTTGGGGGGTTTCATTTAGTGGTAATGTATTTTGTGTTAGCGGCCGGAGCAGCCCCTTTAAGAAGGTAGCGGATGGAGGTAAGACATGTGACCGAGGCAAGCATCATGACATGCATCAAGAGTGAGTCATAGACAGATGTGGTGGAGAGAATCCAGTAATTTTCCAAAATAAAGCTGTTCAGAATCAGATAATAAATAAAATGGAAATAATATGTTATGCATTTTTTCTGTGCGACCCAGTACCAATTGACCCACGGACCGGTGCTGGTCCACGGCCCAGGGGTTGGGGACCGCTGGTCTATTGAGTTTTCATGCAGAGTGTAGGAAAGGTGATGGACTAAGGGTTGCTCACGCATGGTGTAAAATTGGTTATGGTCTGAGACATGCTCATGCATTATGTAGTAGTGGTGCTGCTGAAATGGGAGAATTATACAGGATTGAAGGGTTCTTGATCATATCCTATACTGATATACATACTCTATCCTTACCCAACTCAAATGAACTCTTAAGACAAAACCAGATTTAAACAGCACTCCAACACCACCATCAAAACACCAATTAGAATATTCGAAAGAATTGTGTTCTCTCCTCAGTTACAGTTTCAGAGAACCTATGTATGTCTAAGTGCAGCGAGTCCCAATGTTTTTTTTTGTTTTTTTATTTTACCAAACTGTGTGGGTTTTTCCTTGATGTAGTGAAGTAACATACTAAACAAAATGCTTTGCTCAACTGGTGGTATATGATGAGTGTATCATGTTTTCTGAAACAAATTTGGTGTATACTAATATGTTCTCTCTCACACACACACACACACACACACATATATATATATATGAATACAGTGCAGGACCTTGTATAGACATACTGTACACAATCAAATGTTTGGTGGTTTATCGGTAACTTTTGTTTTAAATTTAAACTTTCACATTATTACTTTAGCCAGAGATAACCAGATATATAGTCATTAGCACATCCTTTAGTAAAAATAAGTAGGAATGGCGACTTATAGGACAGTCTTTGTTTTTACAGATGTGGACCCTCCTCTTAATGCCACTTTACCATGTGAAGACCCCAATCCTGATCTCAGTCCCCGGAAGTCCCTGAACACCCGCTCAGGGACCATGCGACTTCACGAGAGTTCATCCACCCCAGAATGCAACGACAAACCTCCAGGAAAGAGAAAGTTCAAAAGCAAGCACTTGTGTGATACTGAGGAACAGAAAAAGGTTGGCTTAATAAATATCTACTGTTGATAAATGACATCTGATTTAGAAAAAGACGACTTCTGTTGATAATTTTCTAATGAAAGAAAGTGCTTATTTGTAACTTAGTCTTTCAGTGCCCTCTGCTGACATATGGAATTCTTACAAAAGTCATCCATTGCTCTTTCTCAGTAGTTGAACTGCTTCTATCCGTTTAATATGATTTGCTTTTTGTTGCTTTCTCCTTACCTGATGTCCTCATTTCAGCTCAAGATCAAACGAGGCCTTGCAGGGAAGCGCTCCTCATCCCTCTCCACAGATGATGACAGCCCTTTGGCCAAAAAACCTTCCACACCATACTCGGCTCCAAAGGATACATTATCTCCTGTTTCTAAAAAGAAAGGGCCTGGAAAGGGTGGGGTCCCAGAATCCACACCAAGCCGTCCTGTACCTCCAGAGGTTCGCCGATTGATTGTGAACAAAAATGCAGGGGAGACATTGTTACAAAGAGCTGCTAGGCTGGGATACCAGGTATAGAAAATTTTTTTTCTTCATATACATCTGTGGCAAATATAATATGGCAAATGGTACTTTGTTGTACTAGTTTTACCAGACAGGGCATATGAAAACAAATCCATGACCCCAAATGTTGCTGTTTTTTGTTCTTTTTTTGTAAGTTTTTTTATTCCCATAGTATAACTATTTACTGCTGCCTTGATTGTTTTGCTAGTGTATTAAGCTATTAAGGCTTATGGATGGAGTTAAAAAATGACACTTCTACAAAAACAATTTCCAACTAAAACAGAATATTTAAATTTTAAAACCAGTACAAAGAAATTTATATATATATATATATATATATATATATATATATATATATATATATATATATATATATTATCTCAGGTGATGCTGCATTAAAAAGTTCTTTGACAAACCATTACTGAAAAAACACAGTCAGTTCCAGCATCCACAGATCGTGCTCATCTGAAGTGGACATGATGATGCATGGTGGAAACATGTAATGTGGTTTGATGAGTCAGCCTTTCAGCTTGTTTATGGAAATAACGGATGTTGTTTGCTCTAAGCCAAAGAAGAAAAGGACCAGATTGTTTCCAGCATAAAGTTCAAAAGTCAGGATCTGTTTTTTTATACTGTTTTTTTCTTTTTTTTAATTTTTTTTTATTTTGCTTAAAGGAAGTGGTGCTGTATTGCTTAGAAAAGGATGTGCGAGAGGTGAACCGGCGGGACAATGCTGGCTACACAGCACTGCATGAGGCGTGCACTCGGGGATGGACACACATTGTGCAGGTGCTGCTGAAGCATGGAGCTGATGTTAATTGTAGTGCACAAGATGGGACACGGTGAGCAAAAGGAACACACCACCAGTAGTGAGCTGATCAAATGTCTTTTGTACTATTTATTAGGCTTGCTTATATTGTACTTTAAAAGTAAAATTCTGATGTCTGCTAAAGGCCCATTCACACTGGTCGCTTAGGGTGTAGAGTTAACATTGCGTTAGGGCACACTAAATTCTAGCTAATGACACATTTTTAGGAAAACAGTTTGGTCGTTTCTAACTTGTCCAGAGCTTTTAGCAGATCACTTTGGATAAAAAAAAAAAAAAGCATAGAAGAGGTTAGAGGTTATTAGAGGTTAAAAATATGAGGTTTGATGAGTCAAACTTTCCCATGAAAATGGTAATGTTCTCCTGTTCGAAGACGTAAAGGACCATCCAGGTGGTTGTTTGCATAAAGTTAAAAACTCCATGGTCTGCCATGCTTTATGGGTGTATTGGTAAATCTTCACACATGTGGAGACATCAACAATCCAGGCACACTATATGAACAAAAGTCTGCTTACTAATGCAAGTTTGACATCTACTACAGTGGAGTTTTAAGTTGATGTTCTTGTATTGTGTTGGATAATTCTGTATACTAATGAGAGTTACAAAATGGGATAAAATTTATAAGACATTAACCCCAATACTGAGTAGCAGTTCAGTGCAATTAACTAACAGGAGCGTAGAAATGGTTTACTGGTGACTTATTCTATCAATAAAAAAAAAATTGCCAAGTAGCCAAAAGTAAATTTACTTACCCAAGGCTGAAATGCCCAATGTTCCAGTGTGAATGGGAATTTGTGAAACCTGATACAATGTTACTCATCCGGTGTGAATTCAGAGTAAGGGAGCTTTTGTCTGGTGTGTACATAAAGATCATGCTAAACTCGATGTTACTGTGAATCATTGCAGCCCCATTCATGATGCAGTAGCAGCCGATAGCCTGGCAGCAGTGTGGATGCTGTTAAACCATGGTGCAGATCCAACGCTGGCCACCTATTCTGGCCAAACAGCCGTTAAATTGGCCCAGAGTCCCAGCATGAAAACCTTTCTCAAAGGTATTCGCTTTCCATTTTTTTAATAAAAGTTAATTTTTATAATTCATTTTTTATTATTAAATTAACCAGAAGCTGACCGCAGTTCGTCTTGAAGTTGATATCACTTGTTGCTTGCATTCTGAACATAGAAGAGGATATATTAGTATATTATTTGATCCTTGCCTCTGATTACGTTTAATATATAACTGGAACTAAATGTATTGCATGCTTAAATTACATTTAGAGATTTAATACAGAAATTCTGCACATCAGTACTGAGATTTCACATGTAAAAAAAAGATTTAAGCAGTTACCTGAAATACAGGTGTGTCCCAGCATGGGCCTTGCATTTATTTTTCAAGTTATCAGCTTTAGAAAAGAGTAATATTAAGTTCAATTGTACAGTCTGACAGTTTGCACAATATGTTTCATGTTTTGGGCAGTAAATACAATCGAAATTATTTAATTTATGGTGTCATCACTTTTAAACATGCAAAGACAAATTATTTTTGGACATTAACTTAACGTGAAGCATAAGTGAACCATAAATGAGGTTGATTAATGCTCAGTCAGCTTATACTGTAGCCATGTTTTTTTATAGCAGTGTGCAACAAATTAACAGAAAATTTTGGCTTTTTGCTTTTTTTTTTTTTTTTACTTGATTTACTAATTTGACAACTGTAAACAGCAATTTAAAAGTGTGCTCGAACAGCCTACACCTCACTCACATCTTGCTATTTATGCCCTTAATTTAGTAACAGCTGGTACACAATATAAAATATACAAAGTGCTAATAAAAAAAAGTATTAGGGTATGGCGGATCGAGTTCTATTACGACTGCGGCAGCAAGTTTTAGCCAATACGCTAGATTCCCCTTTAGAGATTCTTTAACTCATTGTCAATTTATTTTTCTTTATAGTGCCCAATTATTTTTTTATTTAAATACACTAGGGCTGCAACTATCGATTATTTTAGTAATCGTGTATTCTATTGATTAGTCCATCGAATAATCGAGTAATAATATAATAATAATTTTTATTCAATAAATACAATACTAAATATACAGGAGAAAATAAGATGGGTCTCTTAAAATGAGCAAGTAATTTGTTTCCTTCCTACATTTTTATTGCTAAAATTGCAGTCTGTGAAAACTAAACCCATTCTATTGCCCTATTGCATCAAAATGCAAATACAAATATATACATTATAATATATATTTTAATCTACATATTTACAAATTTTAATCTACATAAAAGTCATAAATAATTTTATTTTAAATCAATTTCAAATTACTTCAAAACGGTAAAAGTACTGTACGGTGTATTCTTTATGTTTGCCCCTCGCTGTTTTCTTGCATTTCCTCCATTTTTCATTCTGCAGCATCTTCTGTGTTTTCCATACAAAAGTTTGTGATTTCTTAAAAGCGGGGCTGGAAACATTTTTAAATGAGACCCCAGAGCGGTCCAGAGTTTAGTGGGTGGTGCATCAGTAATAATGATCCATGGGGAAACACAGTGCTCCGTGTGTAGTTAAACGAACTAAGCAAACAATTTGCCTCAATCCTTTTTTTTTTTTTATTATTATATTACTAGAGTTACTTATGGAATCGTTTCAGCCCTAAAATACACAAAACACAAAGCCGCTTCACAGAAATCCAGATGTAAATTTAGATCGCTAATGAACAAGCCAGAGGTGTGTTTATGTTCTTCTGGATTTTATATTGCACCGTATTACATATTGCAGGAAATTGTGTATTTTAAATCATCACACCTGGTCTGCTCTATTAGGTGTATATTTATTATGTATATTAATGTATATGCTGAACCTTTATACACTGCTGAGGAAAATTAAGGGAACACTTAAATAACACATTTATACATGTGTGTGTGTGTATATATATGTATATATATATATATATATATATATATATATATATATATATATATATACAGTGGAACCCGGTTATCTCGCCCTCGGTTAACTCGACAACCCTATTAAGTCGACGTTTTTGAACGACGTTTTTCTCACTTTGTCTTAGCATTTTTTATCGTTTATGTCGACTTTTTTTATGTCGCCGAACCCTGATATCTCGAGCACAAGGGGGGACAAATTTGCCATTTAACATCGGTTATCTCGGTGCAGCCGCAGAAGAACTTGCGGAAGTGGCGGAAAAATCAAGCCTTACAGCTGCTACAGGTGTTTGTATTGTATACTGGTGAATCTCTGCTGTTAGTTGGTGCACATATGCCTTTTGTTGTTAAATGTTATGCGATGAACGGGAGGCGAAAGTAGAAGCGAGGCGCTGAACAGCACACGGGAGAACGTGGGATGAGCAGCAAAAGCATAGAATGAACACCGGCAGGATCGGGGGGATCCGCGATGCGCTTTGGGAAGAAAAGCGCAGCCGTTGAGAGAGTGCCGGTGGGAAGAAACGTACCGGGATACGCATGCACGATAACAACGACCGCCGTGAACCAACATATACCAACAATAACGGACAGTGAGAGTGTGGAAGTTTAAATAGGAGCTGGTGATGATGATAAACGAGCACCATATGTGCGCGATTGAAGCCGGGAGCTTTAGAGAAAGCGGCCGAGAAAGCACCTGACACGCTGAAGGGGGCGCCGAAGGGGGCGTGGCAGGTGGATTCCTGACTGTTAACAAATATGTACTGTATGTATTTTTATAGCATGCCTTCATCAAACAAATCGCGGCAACGCTGTTGTGTAAAAAAACCCTCCAAAAACACGTGCATGCACATTCTCATTTAATAACTCACATCATGTACATAAAGAAATTTCAAGCACGTTAATATATTGCCGCCATTTTGATTTTCGTTTATCTCGATCATCGATCATGCTTTTTGGCAACCCCCTAGGACATCGACATAACCGGGTTCCACTGTGTGTGTGTGTATATATATATATATATATATATATATATATATATATATATATATATATATATATATATATATATGAAAGTCTGTGCTTATACATATTGTTTAAATTGTTAAGAACAAAATGAATAGCAGTGAAATACAAAATCAACCCACTAAGCGCTGGATTCTAAATCACACCAAAGATCGGCATATAATTTTTTTTTTTTTATTACACGGAGATTAACTTGTATTTTGACAACAAGCATTATACAACAAACATGTATTTTATCACAACAACTCCTAATGAAAGCCTTCAATGTGTAAGGTCCCCACATGCCTATATGCACTCCCGACAACGTTAGGGTATGCTCCTGATGGTGGATGGTATCCTGGGTGATCTATTCCCAGACCTCGATCAGGGAATTGGTAACTCCTGCAAAGTCAGTGCTGTTGTCTGCTTCAGATACATAGTGTTCCACAGGCTCTTATTTAGGTTTAGGCCTGGATAACATGAGGGCCAATAAATTGCATCAGAACCAGAACCTACCTACATACTCTGGCCACATAAAGATGGGTGTTGTCATGCACCAGGAGAAACCCAGGACCCACTGCTCCAGTGTATGGTCTGATAATAGCTCTGAGGATTTAATCCCTGCACCGAACAAAAGCAAAGGAACTATTGGCTAGGATGTAAGGGCTGTGCAACCTTTCAAGGATATTCCTCTCTTGACCATCACTGATTTGCCTCCACACAGTCATTCTGGATGATGTTGCAGGCAGCACAATAATTCCCCACAGCAGCTCCAGACTCCTTCATGTCTGTCACATGTGCTCAGAGTGAAATTGCAAATGGTGGACCTGCCAATTCTGTTGTCTGACAAATCGAGCTGCAGTTTTAAGGACAGGTCCCACTAGAGGATGTCAGGCCCTCATGCCACCCTCATGGAGTCTGTTTCTGTCAGTTTGGTCAGAAACATGCACACCGGTAGCCTGCTGGAGGTCATTTTGTAGCGCTCAGGCAATGTTCCTCCTGTTCCTTCCATGCAAAGGAGTAGATACTTGTCCTGCTGCTGGGTCATTGCTCTTCTACGGCCTCTCCATCTCTCCCTGTGGAACGACCCATCTTCTGGTATCTCCTCCATGCTCTTGAAACTGTGCTGGCAAACACACCAAACCTTAGACAGTGGTACATATGGATGTGCCTTTCTGGAGGAGCTGAACCACCAATGCAACCTGACTGGGTTACTGGTACTGCTTGATGCTAGTATTGACAGGACTCTAGGCAAATCAGTCAGGAAGGATAGGGCGAGAGCAATTTTCTGTAGCCACCAATTGAAACTCATTCCCTTTTTGGTGTGTCTTGCTCTAAGCCTATCTCTGTTATCACATCTGTTTACACCAAAGCAGGTGAAACTGATTCACAATCACGTATGTGTCCTACTCAGACAGATTGATATCAATGAATTTAACTCACTTGGTGTTCTACTGTGATGATTGCGTGTCCCCTTAATTTTTAAGCTGTATATTTATGTAAATGTGCTTTTGACAATGCTAAAATGCTTGAATTAAAGAAAATGTGCCGTTTGCTTCTCAAGACTACAGGATCTATATTTAATTTTTTTGAGTTGCTGATCAGATGATCGTGAGTATAAATCACAGCAGTGTGAATCTGCTATTGTTGGGCCCATGATCAGGGCTGTTAACATGCCTCTGCTTAGTGTACTGCCTAAATTGTCACTTTACAATTAAAAGGAACGCATCAGCTAAAAGAGAGAAATGTGCTTAGCCCTTCTTTGAATATCAATTTTAACGTAAAAATGTTGTACTCGATGAGAGTCCCTATGTTAATAGCATCTTTAATCACATTGTTAGCATCGTTGCACATTTTAACAGGCTTTTGGAAATAATCCAAAGTCTCTTTCCTAATGTTATTTTATAACGGACTGGACAGTCAAAATAGAGTTCGGGTAAACTTTAACATGTACACCTCTCTCTCTCTCTCTCTCTCTCTCTCTCTCTCTCTCTCTATCTCTCTCAGAGTACTTTACTGACCTAGAAGGGCGCCCTGATCAAGATCCAGGTCTGCAGTGGGATTTTTACAGCAGCTCACTGTTTGGTAGGAGACTCCTTAAATGCATAATTCAAATTTTACATTAATTTGGTGAAAGATATAAAAAAAGATTATTAATTGGTTTTTTGTTCTATGGTCAGCTCAATACAGTCAGGACGCAAGAATGAATTTGTTTGTATCTATGATAGTTTGACTGTATTGAATGTCCAACAGGGGGAGCATTTGTACATTCTACTCACAGCGATATGTCATCTTATCATTCTGTTTGTATCCGTGAATCCTTTTTAGAGACGGATCATGAGGCCTGCTGGGACTTCCTGCTGTCTCAGCCTGAAGAGGAAGACGAGGAAGAATGGCGAGAGCAGGGAAAGGATAAAGACAACGACTGCCTTTTGTTTGAGTTCTCTTCTGAACCATTATTACCTTGCTACCATGTTCAAGTATCTTTAACACAGGGGTGAGTGACCACACACCTGATTTTGTCAGTGTTGCTCATGCGTATGCACTTCTTTATTAAACCTGTGTCTCTACACTTACAGTTTTTGCAACTGGTTTCTGCTGATGGATGTGTTGAAGCGCCTGAAGGTCTCAGCTCGCATCTTTCGGGCAAGGTATCCTCAGTTTGAAGTGGTGAGCCTCACAAGGGCCGAGCTGTGGAGGCAGGTGAGCATTAGCCAGACGTGCATGGCCCCAGATGAGCTCCGACCCACCGATGAGGAGGAGGAGGACGAGACAGTTGAGTTGGTGCGCTGTGTACCAGAGCTGCAGGGACTGCTAGGCTCATCCATCCAGCTGCTACAAGATGATGACAATGATGATGAGAGTTCAGAGGTCAGAGGTAAACTCTGCAACCGATAGCGATGTCCTGAGATGAGGGAGTCGCTGTACACAGGCCATTTAAGCCTCCTTATTTACTGATAGATGCACTGCTACTAAAACCAGCACTTTGTATGTACACTATCCGCCAAAAACGGCTCATCGGATACAGATGAGATCCTTCGCAGAACACATCCTTCTCCCAGAATACCTTTCTTTACAGCAGCAGAAGGGGCCTTGTTAGATTGACTTGCCTTCGAATAACTTGCAGAAGGAGGGAGGACTCTATCAAAGCAAAGGCAATTTCTGTTCCCAACCTGTAGGTATTTTTCACTGTCCAGTAATTTCTCTCAAATCTTTTTATATGTATAAACTTAAGTATATGTAAATACATATGTATATATTGACATCAGGGTGAGCCCAGTTTGGTTGTAATTTATCATTAATATGTTTTAATGTTTGTTTATTCCTGAGGTTGTGTGAATAGTTTGAATAGGGTGCCCATGGCATTTTTCTGTTTGTTTTATCTTGGTGAACTAAGAGGTTTATGGTCAGCTCATTGTGGCAGGAAGGACTCTGGGACAGATGGTTCCTCTGTAAACCTGCGAGAGTCTCTCTCTATCTGTTTGGCACTCTCTCGGCGGGGACCCCTAACCCAGAACATATGTCGATCGGCCCTGTCCTCCTTTACCTCACTGTACCTCGGCTCTTGTTGCCACCACAGCTCTGCTTCCAACACCTCGACTAGTTGCATTAATCTTGGTTTCTTTGCAGTGTAGCAGGCAAAGGATTGTATTTATAAAACCAAGGTCATTCTGATTTTCAAGACAAGGTATAGACGTATACAATAACTATGAGGAGTTTTATTTTATGTTTACAAAACCTAAAGAGATTGTTGGATATAAATGTATGAAGGCCCTCATGTAATCAAGATGAAAAGCAAACCTGTGGAATGCTTTATTTTTGTTTTGTTTTTTGTTGTTGTTTTTTTTTGTTTTTTTTTTAGATTTTTCTAGGGACTTTGTTCTGGATGTTGTCCAGCACCTTGCTCAGTTCAAGGTCATGAGAGAAGACCTCTCTTACTAAGCTTGTTTTCCCCAGTGTACCCAGTTCCGGCGAGCATTGTGGTGCATGGTGTGTTTTATTTACATGGTTTTGACCGTTTGCGTTTAATTTAATAGTCATTAATATATTCGACTTTTTGTGTATCAGACAAATGATATATGAAAGTTGCTTTGTATGGTTGGTGCTTTATTTGAAATGTACAATTAATTATCCCTTTACCCTATGGATGTTGTGTTCTCCTTCACTCCAAACAGTGTTTTAACAAGCAAAAGTACAGTTTTATTGTACTGGTGCTAAGATAGATTTTGTGTTGACAATCATTGACCTTTTTCTGAACTGAAACCAATAAATACTATTTAACTGAAGAGTGAGAAATGTAAAGAGAGAGTTTAGTTTCATTACCATTGGAAATCCACCAAGCTGTGAACAGAGTAGTTGATTTTGAAGGTTTGTTGCGTGTGTGTGTGTGTGATAAGCAAAGGGGATATGTTTATCTGAATCCTTTTTGAAGGAAATCGACCAGAATAAAGCATGATTGTCAAGTTTTGCTTGTAATGTCTAGTGTAATTTACTAGCATTGCTCAATTGTAAGGTCTTAGAGTTATAAAGAAGAATTGAGCTAAAGTTATAATGCATACATACATTGGCCCTGGTTAACACGTTGCTAAATGGATGTTTAGAAAGACGAACATAACAAGCTGCCTATGTCCCTGGAGGTATAAAATGGAGATGTAAAATATGCTTGAATACAAAAAAAATGCACTATACTGCTGAAAGCGAGCAGTGGACGATGGAAAGTTAATGGTAATAAGTCTATAGGTTGAGTCTCAAATATCAGCCTATTGGATAAAGTGAACACTGGACAAGGATGTATATTGGATGTATTTATATTCTGATATAGTGCATTGCTTTGAGGAGCAGTGAGCCACTTGTGATTTAGTCATTGACTGAGTTGTTGAGAAACTGCCACTGTGCCTCAACACTCTAGAAGCAATGAGACAGGGCAAAGTTACAAAAGTAGAGATGTAATCACAGAGGACAGAGGTCAACCACATTAGGCTGTTTAGAGGGGTGAGAGTTTATGGCATGAGTCCTATGTGTAGTGCTCTTTAAAAATGTTGGTACCCTTCATAGAAAATTAAATACAAAAATAAACCACACAAATTAAATTACCTATGCAAACAGGATTGACACTTGTAAACTATTTATATTTTTATCAATGAAAAAAGATTGCCATTGTTGACAATGTAATTTTGGTTTTGTTTTTGGTTTTGTTTGTCCTTATTGTCTAAGAATTCTGTTGTTGCCTTTAACAATGTTCTGTTTCCCTGGGCTATAAATATGAAGCTGAACCTGTAACTTTCATCTGTCATCCATCACCATGTCACTAAAGAGAAAGGTTGTTGTTAACCTGCACAAATCATGTAATAGATATATATAAAAATGCTTTTAGGGCCGTTATGAAAATTTCACACATTTTAACAAGTTGGACATTTGCCAGGAATTGGACACATGAGCATTCTGTTTCTCCACACAGTGAAGATGATGGTGAAAGAGATAAAACAGGGCTCAAAGACTACAGGTCTGGAATGCACAGTATACTTGATTTTTGAGGTTCTTGGTTCTCAAATCTACTGGTAAACTTAGACAGGTATCATGGACAAATTATAGCACAGTTAACATGTACATCAAACAAGAAAAGACTGTATGAAAGTATAGGCACTGTAAAATTTGAACATGGATCACTGATGCCTTTAGGATGTTTTTTCCGAGGGTTTCAGAAGGGCTTGTAAGGATTTATGGTAATGTTCTCCTAAGGATTCTTCTGTCAGGATATTTCCTTTCAAATCCAGCCTGAAATTTTATTTTACGTGTCATTCTTTTTATGTGCACAGCCATACCATTAAAACCACTGATGGGTGACATGAATAACATTGATTATCTCTTAACAATGGCACCTGCCAATCGGTGGAAATTATAAGGCAGAGATTGAACAGTCGGTTCTAAAAGTAAATGTGTTGAAAGTCGAAGAAATAGGCAGGTCTTTCTCTAAGTGACTTTGACAAGGCCAAATTGTCAACTGAGTGAGAGCATCTCCAAAACAGCAGGACTTGTGGCATATTCAAAGTATACAATGGCTCAGACCTACCAAAAGTGGTTCAAGGAAGGACAATAAGTTTCCCCACAACAGGATCATGTGCACCACAGAGGAGTTCTTTAAGCATAAATTGCATAAATTGGCTCTGATCGAGAGATGTCAGAAAACACGGTTCATCACAGCTTGCTGTGTATGGCGCTGTGGAGCCACAGACCAGTCAGAGTGTCCATTCCGACTCCAGTCTATGACTGAAAGTGCATCCAACGGACATAGAGGCATCAAAACTAGACCCTCAGAGCAAAGAAAGAAGGTGGCCACCGAGATGCACTGTGTGAAGATGCTCTGGGCATTGTTCTGCTGGCAAATCCTTGGTTCCTGCTCTTCAAGTGGATGTTATTTTGAGACATACCACCTACCTTATCATTGCACATATCTGAGATGCAATAATACTGACGGGGTCATGAGGTTTGGAAATTGCCAATTAATAATTTCTGCTTGTGCAAGCTATTTCTTGCCATATTTATTTATACATTAGGAGATCAAATTATTTCGTAGCTGTAATAGAAAAACAGGAGATGCCCAAAAAGGCCTATATGTCGTCGTTGTCTTCTTTTGACTTCTCCCCTTCGGGGTCGCCACAGCGGATCATCTGTCTCCATACCCCCCTGTCCCCTACATCTGCCTCTTTCAACTCAACTACCTGCATGTCTTCCCTCACCACATCCATAAGCCACCTCCTCGGCCTTCCTCTTTTCCTCCTTCCTGGTGGCTCCATCCTCAGCATTCTCCTACCGATATACCCCATGTCCCTCCTCCCCTCCTCTGCACATGTCCAAACCATCTCAATCTTGCCTCCCTCACCTTTTCTCCAAAACGTCCTACATGCGCTGCCCCTCTAATAAACTGATTTCTAATCCTGTCCATCCTCGTCACTCCCAACAAAAACCTCAACATTTTCAGCTCTGATACCTCCAGCTCCACCTCCTGTCTTTTACTCAATGCCACTGTCTTTAAACCATATAACATCGCAGGTCTCACCACAGTCCTATAAACTTTCCTTTTCACTCTTGCACTCTTCTACACTCTTCTATAACAAATTACTCCTGCCACTCTTCTTCACCCACTCCACCCTGCCTGCACTCTTTTCTACACTTCTTTAACACACTCTGCATTACTTTGCACTGTTGACCCCAGGTACCTGAACTCCTCCACCTTCTCCACCTCTTTTCCCTGCAACTGCACCACTCCACTGCCCTCCCTCTCATTCATACACATGTACTCTGTTTTACTCCTATTGACTTTCATTCCCCTTCTCTCCAGCGCATACCTCCACCTCTCCAGGCTCTTGTCCACCAATAATAATATCATCCACAAACATCATAGTCCACGGAGACTACTGTCTGACCTTGTCTGTCAATCTGTATATCACCACTGCAATCAGGAAAGGGCTCAGAGCCGATCCTTGATGCAGTCCAACCTCCACCTTGAACCAGCCTATCGTTCCTACTGCACACTTCACTGCTGTCACACTGTCCTCATACATGTCCTGCACCACCCTCACATACTTCTCTGACACACCTGACTTCCTCATACAATACCACAACTCCTCTCTCATGCAACTCCTTCTTCTACTCTTTCCCATAACTTCATGGTGTGACTAATCCACTTTATTCCCCTGTAGTTCCTGCAGGTCTGCACATCTCCCTTATCCTTAAAGATCGGTACCAGCACACTCCTTCTCCATTTGTCAGGCATCCTCTCACCTTCCAAAATCCTGTTAAACAATCTTGTTAAAAACTCACTGCCATCTCTTCTAAACATCTCCATGCTTCTACCAGTATGTCGTCAGCTTCCTCCCTTATCACTTCTGCAGTAGTTGCCCAATCATCCCACACCTCTTCACCACCACCGAGCACCTGTCTGACTTCTTCCCTGAACCTCACACTACAGTCTTCCGCCTTCAGTTTCCACCATCTTATTCTTCTTTCAGTCTTAACTCTCCTTCTCTTCTTCTTCACCTCCAACACTTTCCTACAGACCACCATCCAATGCTGTCTGGCTACACTGTCCCCTGCCAACACCTTACAGTCTCCAATCTCCTTCAGGTTGCATCTCCTACATAGAACATAGTCTACCTGTGTGTACCTTCCTCCACTCTTAAACGTCACCCTATACTCCTCCTTCTTCTTAAAATAAGTGTTCAAAAAAGGCCTACATGTGAAATCTTGTAATAGTCCATGGTTTTCATTCATTTTTGTTTGTATAACACTTTTAACAATGGACATTGTCTCAAAGCAGCTTTACATGCGGTAATGCGGTAATAAAGAATTAATAAGATTGTTCTTTGTAAGTATTGACTAGTTACTTGTATTTTGAGCAATCCTCTGTCATTTTTTGCCACTGGTCTGAATCGGCAGGCTTAAAAAAAAAAACTTAACATGCAGAAAGAATGTGTGCAGTGATTTCATTATGAAGAGCTGAGTTCAACAGTTGAGGTGGGAGGTGAGTTGAAGGTGAGTTAAATGTGCAATAGGCTAGCCTTTTTATTATTCATATTTCAAATAAACAAAAAATGATCCAGCCATGAGAATGATTTTTTTTTTTATGTTCTTATTTTATCAAGGCATTCTTGAAAAAAAAAAATCAGCCATTACCTTTTGTTGTTGTTATTGGAATGGTACCTTAAATGGGGCAGGATATAATAGGCAGCAACTAAACCATGTTTTTATAGTTGATGTGTAAGAAGCATGAAAGATTGTGAAGCTTAAGGATCCATAGCATCCCCAAACTGGAGTATGAGATCTAGATGCGGAACTGGCCTGCCTGCAGTCCAGACCTTTCACCATTTGAAAATATCTACAACAAATAACAATCTACTAACAAAATATGTGACAAACATGACCCAGGACTGTTGAGCATCTGGAATCCTGTATCAGACATAAATGGGACAATATTCCTCTCCCAAACCTCCATGCATGTAGTCATGTATTTCTTGTCATTGCGTGGCTTTTTCACAGATGTAGGCTAGCCTATAAAGCTAACAATGAACAAGGCAGAAAGCAGAAAACAGTCTAGCTAACATGGATGAGACAGAGGGAGTCAGCGATGTAAACATGACTGAGACATTACTGATCACCTGGTCATCATCTTTTCTCTGCTTGTGTTCTATATAGTAGATGCTTAGCCTGAATACATTCATTAGGTGACAACATTTAAAATTATTTTGTATTAATATATTAATAGAATGTGAGGTCCAGTTTCCAGCATGACACTAAAACAGGCAGTAGTAGTTTTTTTTTTTTTTTTACCAAAGTACATGCCAGAGCCCATCATTCTTTACTTTAACTTGAGGGAAAAGTGTAGTCAGTACTTTAACTTTTACCAGAGTCTTTTAAAACATGAGTATCTGTACTTCTACTTGAGGAAAAGGTGTGTACTTTTGCCATCTCTGTCTTCAGTTCCCAGATGTATTTTTTATCAAATGTGTTGAAGCCATCAAATTCTTAGTTACTTTTTCTTATATGGTACATTACCTCAGTTTAAACATTAGATCTATTGTGATTGAATGTAAAGGAAATATGAGTCTAAGATTTATGAATCATTACAGTCTGTTTTTATTTACATTTTCTATTTTCTTCAAGTTTAGTATAAATCAGTGACTTCTGTCAGGGAAATACCAGTAGTGTAGCCATCTGTTTATGCATATTTGTCTTGATATAAAGTTACAGTTCACTGTTTACAATGTTCTGCACTTTTATAATTTAACTAATGAAGTAATGTCTTAATAAACAGTCTACTACATTGGTGAAAAGTGAGGTGATGATAAGCCTGTGTAACGCTGACTCTCACAAACTCACTCACTACTGTAGGTTATCAGGGTGTGGTTTTGTGTACATACACGGGACAGAGAACTGATTCAAGAACAATTCCAGTTCACCAAAACCATCACCTACCAAGCTGAAGGAACTGTAACTGGGATTGGTTTGTTAATCATTTCCATATATAAAAACTCCAAACTCATTGAAGGTGCTTCACGATTTCCATATATCTTACTGACGCATGGAAATATTTATTTTTTTAAATTATTTAATTAGACAGTGTATTTTTTTTTTTTACTCTGTGCCTATAGTTAGTGCCTGTCTAGTTCAGCTGCTTCTTTACAATCATAAATGAGCAGAACTTGACTACAATATTATTTATCTTGCATTTGTATGTATAACTCAGAATGTGTCCAACGTCGCTGCATAGTAACCTTACAAATCTAATTTAGAGCTAAAATATGGATTTTGGATCTCAGACTCTAAGACCTATGATTTCATCCCCGGCTTCAGGTTTCACTGATACCGTCTCAACCACAA
Organism: Silurus meridionalis; assembly: GCF_014805685.1. Taxonomy (NCBI): domain Eukaryota; kingdom Metazoa; phylum Chordata; class Actinopteri; order Siluriformes; family Siluridae; genus Silurus; species Silurus meridionalis. Next base: position 13,336,198 of record NC_060888.1, read on the forward strand.
AATGAATCAAATAAGTGTAGACTTAGTGGTGCACTAGGTAGGGTGCAAAAGCGGTTATGTTGTAGCCTAGATAATGCACTTGTCTAGGGAATACAGAGGGATTTGATATTCAAGGACTCCGCCAAACCCCTGAGATCAGGCACTTCTTATTGGCTAGCTGTCTTCCGGTTCTTCTCTCTGATTGGTCAGAAATCGGTGCACGAGTCTCACCGAGCAGAAGTCCGCCTCTTTTCTGTTAGAGGTGTTACACTGGTATGTTGTGTAATTGAGGGAAGGAAAAAAAAGGTCGAGTGTAATTAAGGTAAGAAAAAAACAATTCTATAATAATAATAATAGTAATAATAATAATAAGAAGAAGAACAGTAATAATAATGATATTAATCAAATTAAATTTGATATTAAAGTAATACGCTGATAAGATTGGTGAAATTACTCAAAAAAAAAAAAATAAATAAATAAATAAAATAAACAACGCCTGACTTCCTCTTTCCGAAAGTATAGTGTGAGCGCTACAGGAACTCTCAGCAGGGCGTGACTGCACGATGATCCGGATACAGCGCAAGTGTGACCAGGACCAAGAGCTTATTGAAGATAAATCAGGGGAGAAATCAACGCCACCTTCAAAAGATGTCAAAATAAATATTAAGTGTTACATTTGAATATTGCAACGCCCCAGATAAAAAATGGGTCCCCATTCATTCTCTATCTGCTGTTGCAAAGTTCAATGAGTTCAACAACCTCCCCTTCTCTTCACCCTCACCCTCACCCTCCCCTCCTCTTCACCCTCTCTTTACCCTCTCCTCACCCTCTCCTTACCCTCCTCCACTTTTTGGGTTTATACTAAGATTATGTAAGAATCCCCTTTCGAAACGAGGTGCTGGGAGTTCTTTTTAACTAAGAGCCAGGCAGAACCTCCTTCTTCCTCTTCTGCCCTTTCACATTCTAATACTTCTGTTCTAAAGATGGGGAAGTTAAAGGAAACACCTTTTACATGTTAAATAATATACCTGCTCATCGCTGGGATTATTCAAATCCAAATCACTATAATATAATAAGAAAAATAGGTAAAGTTGTAGAATAAAACCGGTGCAGGTTATCGCCAATATGTTACTACATAACCTCAAATAGGACATGAACTGTAACTATTTCTGACTGTATACAACTGCCAGGGAAAAATAATATATAGGTATAATTAAAATAACTGGTAAGTACCTAGTGCCATTTATCATAATGTACTTGCCAAGCCTTATTCATAGCTGACAATTTACTATCCACACATGAGAAAATCCAGCACAGCATTTTGTGCCGAATCACACGTCAACCATGAAATTTTATTGCATGAATCAAACTGGCAGTACGGCTGATACATGAGGTATACTACATAAAATGTACTATATGCTGACCTAGCACGTGTACTCCTATATTATATTCAAAAGAGGGTTTTTAGTTTAGTGACCTTCAGTAAAGTAAAGTCCCCAACTCCAGGCCTCCAATTGTCCACTTCAGCAGCGTAGAAGTGCTGAGTGACCTGCACGTGCTGTGCATCACAACTCCTTTACCCTTGTGGAGAATTGATTATTCACTAGAATTGATTTCTGTAGTAAACTAGAAATCGGTAAATGAGAATGTAATCTTTTTATTAGAAATAATTTTAGTTCAGCTAAACAAAAATCTGGAAATACATTTAAACAGATCCCTCATGAACAACCCTGAGGGGACAGTGGCAAGGAAAACCTCCTGAGATGAAATAAGAAAGAAACTGGAATCAGATTCAAAACACCCATCCTTTTCTATGTGCAATTATTTTTACATGCACAGTAAAAAGCATTCATAACACACACACACACATATATATTGATTGATAGATAGATAGATAGATAGATAGATAGATAGATAGATAGATAGATAGATAGATAGATCAAGCAGTTCCAGTAAAAGTTCAAAGTTCTGTATGGATTTATACAGGTTAATTACATTGTTTTTCATCTGTTTATGAATTTTCTTTTGCAGCCTGTGTTGCATTCTTTTTTTTTTAAGATCATTAAACATGCTTCACTTTGTAAGAGAGGTTCTATTTAATTGAGGGGCAATTACTTTTTCACATCAATGAAATCATCATTTAAAATTTAAAATGCATTTTGTATTTACTCGGGTTATCTTTGTGTAATATTAAAATTTGCTTGATGATCTCAATTATTGAAGTGTGACAAATATATATAAGGCGATGTGACCCTCTTTTAATTGCCAAGGAATTTAGACACTTTGTTTAGAATTAAATATCAGCACAACAAATTCTCGAAGAAATAAAAACTTTTCATGCAGTTGATAGGGTCACATTACTGATAACTATTTTTTGCCAATTATTCTTAAATGAACTTTTACATGTATTTTCATGCAAATAAATTGAGCAAAGCCAATATAACAAAGTATCTTGTGCCAGTAATTGCTTGTAATCATTCTTTTCACATTCATTTAAAAAGAACCAACTATTATATTAGTTATATTTTATAATGTACATAAGTGAATAAATAAATATATAATAAATATTAATACATATGTGATTTAGGTGAATTATAAGTGAGAATAATTTGAAAACTATGTAGTTTTACTGTTTAAGATGAACTAGTTGTGACCAGTTAAGAGCTGAAGAGATATGAGGTGCTATGCTGAATGGCTTTTTTTAATGGGGACACATAAACCCTGAATGGGGGGAACCAAGGTGATGGTGTGTGTTAGGCCCTAAACACCTCCAGCTGAGCTACACACCCACTCTCTGTAACCAATGGACATTTCTCCAACAGCACGGTGTACCAATCAAATTCTGTCTTAGCTGATCAGCTGCACGGAGCATGATCATGTAGTCTAATTGTAGCAGGAGGAGACCTAGACATTTTGGCTCAGTATCAGACAGGGTAACATTAGCAGAGATTCTTAAAATAGAAGGGAACCATCTAAGAAATTTGCTTTTCATTTATTGGTTCTGTAAATATAAATTTTGATGTGTAATATAGCACCAATCTAATTACTAAGAGCTGTTTTCGGAATTGTGGGTCACGTGTAACGTTATTCTAAGGTTTTACAGGGAAATAGTTATTAATAGTATCGAGGCTTGCTTTTTGCTGACTGAAGTTCTGGATTGAGCCAGGAGTTAAGCCAGACGTGTCAAATGACAATTTGCAGAAGGGGGTACATTATAAGGGCAATAAGAGCTCAGTAAGAAGGACATCTGCAAAATAGGAAAACACCATGTTCAAAAGAAGATATGAGCATAGATATGAGCATAGGGAGCACAAAATGTACTACTGTATTTCCTCTGATCCTTCACTGGATCCAACTGTTTTGCATAAAGTGTATCTGCATGAAATCCTTCACAAGTGATTGTGCAGTGAATAGCACATTTACATTATACACTGAATACCGCTTCCAGTCAATGAATACTGATGGAGAAACAGTAAATACTTGTGTATATACTGAGGCTCAGTAAACATACTTTATTTGCAGAGTTATCAGGCCATCTCCACCACACAATTTTTAAGTCTTGGTAAACATATTGTGTACTGACCATGATTGCCAAAGCACTGTATATGCTGGTTTGACTACTAGCTTCTGTCATTATTGTGTAGGGTTGGGCTGAGGCAGAGACACTGTGCTGTAATACACCCGTTCCAGCACTTCTTGTAGACACAAGGCTAAGTATTGTTAAAGCCAGTGGGGTGAGCATGGCCTAATACCAGCTGATCTTCTGAGTTATGACTTGTCTGCCAGGCAAAATCACAATTAATTATAATATTTTTAATAATGTTGTTAAACCCCAGTCAGGAACTTTAGCAACTGACTCTACCTTTCTATGCTTTGGAAAAACAGAACAGTCATAATGAGCATTAAGGTAACATTTCATTTTTCCTTGGCCTTTAAAACTAACATTTGAAGATTTCCAAGATTTACCAGATCACCACTACTTTTACTTGGAGAATGTGTGTTGCTTTGGTTGTTTGACAAAGACAGTGTGGACACATCTTGCATAATTAGGTCATTAAGTTTATTGCTGTTGAGAAAGTGACTTTAATGAGTGCCAGAGAGCATAAATACTGTCCAGACAGCTGTCTGGTGAACTTGGTGCCAAATCTTGCCAGCATGATCATACAGTCTTGTTGTGATCAGTAACACTGGCACTTCCAGTGTACATTTGTTTCCCGTCTTTCCCACTGCACTCAGAATCACTTGAATCAAGATCAGTTACTGGACTGAGAAACAAGCTCAGGTTGCAATGACCTTTTCATACACCGTCAACATCAGCAAATAAATCAGAGAGATGTTTTTGTGGGTATCCGTGTCAGTGGCTCAACACAGATACAAAAACATATTCAAAATCCAGTCCTTTTTCTTAGATGCTAATTCAGCAATTTTTTTTTTACTTTAGTTGTGATGCATGCATCAGGCCAGACAGTAAAACATCCCATCTGTGTATCTGTAAATGTGACCTTTGTAATACTGCAACAGCTCAAATACATGGTGTTGAAATTAATTTAGTCAGTACCAATGGAGCAATTTGGGGGGGTTTGAAAACCAGTTTGTCCAGGAAATATTGGGCACAGGAAACTTCTCCTCCAAAAATAATGGAATCACATGGCTAATTTCTTTTGAGAGAGAGGAGGAGTACAAGCACAGACACACTATACTAAAGCAAGTGGTATGGGTGTCAAACAGACTTGCATGACTGAAGACGCTCTATAGGTACTAGCTTTTCATTAGTAAATTTACATATACACAAGGAGAAAGCATAGCAAAACAAAAGATTTTGTCTGGTATCTGATATCTTTATTTTTTTAATCAGACATTTAAGTTTAGTGCACAGATTTTTTTAAACAACATTACAAGAAATTGATGAAAAAAAATTGAAAGAAAATTAAACAACTGGAACCAAAGTTAGTAACAGTGAAGTTATAAACATTAGCATTTACACGTTTTTTAAACAAACATTATTTTATCTTGGTATCCCAATTCTTTTTACTACACTGTCAAACATACAGGATTTCCCTCCACTTATTTACTCATGTTTATCAGATAGTTTTGCTCTTAATTCTTTAAGCCAAACTACAGTAAAGTCACAAGTCTTGCACTGAATTAATGTTTGTTCCAACCTACTATTGTTTAATCACCATTGTACCTTGGTGGAGGAAAACATTATTATCTGAACAGCCACACTTGAGAACTGTTGCTATGGGGAAATGCCAGGAGAAAGGCTCAGGTGTGTAAGGAAAGACAAGGCAAGTAATGATTATGAAGGTATTATATTCCAAAGAATTGGAAACAATGCTAGAAGCAACACCTGGATTAGGTTTTTGCACAACAGAAAAGGTTCGGCAAGTGACTACCAGTGAGGCAGCTTTCGGGTTCATACATGCAAGCAGCAGGGCAAATTCCATTCAAGCTCAATTAAATATACCACAGAGAGAAGCTCCATGTGCGATTAGATTGCCACAGTCTACCAGTAAATACCAAGTACATACAAAAGCACACAAAGTCCAATGTAAAAAGTCTGCTTTATTTATTATACTCTTTCATTAATCATTTTATATAAAAAAGTAAACATTTAGGGCAAAGACATAAAAATAAAAAATAAAGTATGACAGTAGTACTCGGGTCAAACAGACAAGCAAACATTCATCTTTTCTATAGCGAGCAGAACCCAGGGGACACCTTTCTGTTAGAGTGAATAAAAGCCGCAAGCTAAAAGGAACCTTTGTTAAACCTCAGACCAGGCCACGTTCTACAGGATTTAGGTTAATGTGATGAAAGAAACAGAATTACCAGCATTCAAGTTTTCTCCAACACAGCTCAATCTTTTACAGGACTTTAACCAAAGCAATAGCATGCTTTTAAAGCTGCTTTGAAAGCCATGGTATTTTAATGGGAGCCTGGTCATACACTTAGTGAAATGAGGACACAATGAAACATTAACAGGAATATTAAATTCTTTTCAAAATTAATCACGTAGCTTTTCCCTTCATCCTCCACCAAAGCAGTACTTAATGTACTTAGTTGTGCGGCTGGGAAATGGTTCAGGTCTTGCTTGGAAGCAAAAAAAAGTTAAGTAAGGCCCCACAGGCAAGACTTAGACGTTCGAGTCCACTGCTCGAGTGTGATCCCTCAATGCCAGCAGTCCAGCTTATAGATAATCTAAGTTCTACCGTAACAGACTCCCGCCACCTATTTCTCTCTTGTAGCGGTTTGTGAGGTGATCTGCTTGGTCTGTAAGCTTGGACAAGACCCCGAAGAGTCCACGAAGGTGAAAGTGGAACTGGCTTTCTAAATCTGCGCCGTCTTCTGCTGGTCCGCCTGGCACCTGCTGTTCCTCCTGCTTCACCGCCATCTCCAGGAAGCTGGCACTGCCACCCATGTCGCGTTTCAGCAAACCCCACTCCATCTCATTCTTAATGGACTTGAGCAACAAGTAGTGCTCATACATGTCCCTCTGCTTGCTCGGGAAGGACAGCACACCTTTGCTGTCCATCGAGGTGTCCCCTTCCTGCTCCTCCAGAGGCACGTCTCGCAGCAAACTGGGTACCATGATGGTCTCGTCCATGTTGTTGGTCGCCGCGAGGAAGCGGTTCATCACGTTAAGCAGGGAGTGCTTATTAAAGCAGGAGTCCGAGCTGATCTGCATCATGGTGGAGTTCGAACAGTTAACGGAGTGCCAGTGCAGCTCTGCGGGCGGCTCTGAAAACCTGACGAGGCAAAAATGCACCAGACTTTTTGTTTGTGTAATCAGGAAATGGCCAGATGTACAACCGCGATGGAGAACAGCGTTTCTTCATCAGGCATGCACAAACTAGCTGAGCATGAGTACATACAAATCTTGTGTTAATCCCATACTTTATCTCGGACATGACAATAGCTAAGCGTCTACTAATTAATAAATTACAATAATGAAGCGTTTCGAGGAAATCGTTTTAAAATGAGCTCAAACTAGAGTTCGTGTTTAAACCAGCCGGATGACCAAGCCCTTCAGGGCCACCAAGCCACCTCCTAACGCAAAGATGCAATCGCATTGAACAAATAAGGAGATAGCAGAAAATATATGAATAAACACCTAAAAGACTAACCTGAATGACACCGTCACCTGGAGCACAATTATACACGTATCTCCGATTGTTTTTACAGCTTTTTCTCGCCTCTATAACCCGGGGAATAAGCAGCTCTTCTATCAGGAACTGCAGTAGGAGCTTTTTATAGCAATGACTCGCCGCCGGTGAGCGACTCGTCCAATGAGGTCTCGTTCAAAGCATGACTGACAGTCTCAGTAGCCAATCCAGAGCCAACATGTCATGCTGGGGATACGCCCTTGCATTGAGATGCTATTTTTCCTCTTGTCAAATCCGACCAATCGGTCGCTGTTAGTCAGGTCTGAGCCGGTCTCTGCTGTAAACCCGATCGCTGGAGTCGGTCAGAAGGAGGTGTGCAGTGAGATGGAGTAGTGCTGGGAATTCCGGCTCCTTTTAGTTAGTCGGCTCACATTTGGCTTAGCAGACCGACAGATAAGAAACGACTCTATCGGCTTCCAAACGCCTTGATGCCATTTTGTTCCAAAGTCTCCAGCATTATAACGGGATTATTTATCTTTAACTATTCCTGATGTTGGGTCATGAAATCATACTCCACCTACTAGCTGCATAAATAAAATAACTGAAAAACATTTGATGAAATCTATTTAAATATCTATCAATTGTGCATTGACAATGTAAGAATCCCTGATCACTACTGATCGCGTCTTCAATAATCAGCATCTGATCGTCTCTGTCTCACTGCCTCTTATAGCTAAGATTTGTCATATTAAATTACACTGCATACAGAGAGAGAGAGAGAGAGAGAGAGAGAATCATGAACATGACCAGTCTGGAGAATTTTTGTTTGATTGTAAAGACAGGTTCAATGCTGCCACCTTGTGTAGCTGATGTCAGAACTTTAAAATATATATTCATCTACCCATCCATCCATCCATCCATCTATCTATCTATACCCAAGTACAGCATATCTGATTTGATCCAGACAAAAAACAACAACATAACTTACACTTGTTTATTCTTTATGATGTACAATACATGCTTTTCACACAACTTAAAGTAAGGAAATTAACACTGCACGCTCATTGACAGAGCACAACACAGATACGATATGCGTTAAAATGTTAACAGACATACAAGACAATGAAATGTAAGAATCAGGTTATGTGTCACTCCAGCGAACTTGGAAATGCCAGTGTTTCACACAAAGAGAGGAGAAACAAATTACTTTGGAGTAAATACTCTACCAGGACAAATGTGCTCTCATTTGTTGTGTTGCAGGGAATGTGCATAAACTAAATACATTATAATAATAAAGTCACTCAATGAACAAAACCATTACATATATAATACAATGACTCATTATGATACATCACTGTGTTAATGTCATTGAACCTTATATTCTTATTAAATGGTGAGCCAAAAGAAGGGTCTGCAGCTCAGCATTTGTTTGATAAGGCAACATCACATGAAATATAGCTTGAATTGACAATGCCACCATACATCAACATAACCTCGAATTTTTCCCTCTATTCAAGATCATTTATTTTGATCTTTTGTTAGCAAATACAATTTGCCATTTACTGAGTTGAAAAAATAAGCTGTATAATATTAAGACCAACTAACAAAGAAAAGTCAGTCAATTTATATACCATCGAGTTCACAAGTTCGTCAAGTTCCCACTGAACAAGATCTGCACATGCTTCTCTTTCTGTGAATCTTTTTCAGCAATTCCACTTACCAACTGCAAAAGGCACATAATTGCATCAAGATGAAAAACTGCCAAAAGACATGATCCCCTGTGTAGTAAATGAAATTCTTCCCTTCGAACTAGTTGCTATGGACCAAGACTTAATATAAAAAAAAAAACAGGAAAAAAAAAGAAAAAGGTAGCTGGAATATTTTCTAAAATGAAGAACAATTCTAAAACTATATGGCTTCCCTTTGTGTCGTCTATCATAGGTGACCATGTTTCCATCCTACAACAGACAAGAATCACATTAAGTCAGTTTAACTCAACTAATTAAAAACGTTGTCATTACAACAGTTTTGCAGAAACGTACCTTGAATGCCTAGACCATTTCATACTGGTTGTTGGTGATGTAGCGTGACAAACAGCACGCCAAGAATACACCAATAAGCTGTGATAAACATTAAACAGATATTATTTACCAAATGTTACATATTTTCTCCACACATCACTATTACATTCACCCCAAGCACAACTTCACCAGATTTAGTGCGATGATTAAAAACTTCTACGACTGTCTATAATCAATTAGGATGTGAAGTGTGTTTTTTTTCTGCCTGTCAGTTGTTTTGTATGTGTAAGGATATACTTTAAATGAACAGGGAACAGCGCTAAACAAAGCCGAAAATTTGACCTTGTGAAATGAAAAGCTTCAAATGCTGTTTCGGTTCGGTTTGTAAAAGTGTTGCTGTGGCTGCAAACTTTATATCCAGGCGAGCAGTTGCACACTAAGCTGGTTCCACAAGGTCAATAAGTGTCAACACTATTAAGCTTCTTAGTAACCTGGAAGCAACGAGCTTGTGCACTGCTGCGCTCCTTTCATGTCTTTCGTTTCATGAGGCATTGTGCGTGTGCACTAGGGGATTTGGAGAATGGTTTGGATGAAGGGTGTGGTACTGTACAAAAGGTAATAGACTTAAAATATCCCTGCAGCTTCAAAATATCATTCAACTTTCCAAATATCTGTTGCTTTATAAATAATTGTTAAACAAAATAAATGCGCTTTTACCTGGAAGAATGCGATTCCAAAAGATATCCCAGCAATGATTCCCAGGTTAGACTCCATCACAGTTGTCACCAAAGAAAAGCAGCCCTGCAGCAGGAAACAAACAAACATAGTTTAAATATTCACTTTATTTTCTAATGCATTAAGTGTATGTTTTATTTCATCCAAATTTCATCAACGACAGGAGGCTCACTGTAATCTCACCTGCTGATATACCACTGTTTGTGCCAGGTTGAGATCTTTGAGGTTTTCTGCGGTACAGTTAGCCAGTGGCAAACAGCAGCTTAATGGTATGCCATGCTGCTTGAAGTACTCTGTCCGTGCCCAGCTAGTGTAGTTGTACACACCACAGCACTTCAGCTATACAACACAGGATTACACCATTACTGGCATGATTACAAATTTCAATCAGCAAAAATAAGGAAAAACTGACAAACTATTGAATAAATATTGAAGCACAACTCAATGAGCCTGTGTTACACAACAGGTTCTCCATAATGAATACATAACCATTAAAAGGCTACAGATCTTAAAAAAAAACAAAGATGCATCACAAATGAAAAGCTTAAGAATAATTATTTTTAAACATGACCAAGATTGATGATCTAAGAGCTCTTAGCAAATATCTTCTTTAATTCCACTGAACAATAATGAGACCCCAGATGAAGCTATATATATTAATACAAGTATTTTACAGGTTAATACAAGTGTTTGCACAAACATGCTTACAGATCTCTGCATGGAATCCACTGCCTGGTTTCTGTCATCTGTAGTATTGTAATTTTTTTCAGCATTCCAGTAGACATCATTAAGGACTGCTTTGATCTACAGAGAAAATTTCATTAATATACGATTCAGTTTACATTACTGTTCAATAGATCTGCTAAAACCAATTTAAATCACCTCATGTCTGAAAACAAAGCCAGAAATGCCTGCCACAAGTTCAGCCATGAACACCAGCGTCAGGAACATGGCATACTGTAAAACAAATAAGAAACATATAGACCAAAAATCTCTCAAATCATTCTATCCTTTAACAGCAAATAAAATGGTATGATACTGGGGAACTTTCCACAAACTAACTTGACATTCCTTTTATTGAAGCACATACATTAGAAACGTCATTTCTTAACATGTCTGAACATTTCTAAGGAATTTTGGAACTGACCAGTTTCAGCATCCACGGACTGCCGCGACAGGTGGCGAAGCAACCGAACAGGCCAAAGATGACGATGATTGCACCAGTGCCAATAAGGACATATGGTGCATTGGTGCTCATGTCTGACTCCAGCAAGAGATAGGACTCCAGACTAACCTTCCCCCAGACCCCCACTGCTAACAGGATCACCCCTGTGAACTGGGGACAGAAACAAATACAGTAAGAACTGGGGACAGAGACAACTACAGCAAGAACAGGGACAGGGATATTATGAAGAAGGGGAGGAGACAAGAACAATAAGAACTGGAGACATAGATAAATGTAAAAGAAAATCAGTAAGAACCAAAGAGACAGAAAATGATTGACAAGGCACAGAGACAAAGTGTGAAACATTTTAGTTGATGCAAATATTAACACCAACATTGACTACTGGTTTTATGTTTAAACACCAAAACACCCTTTAAAATGGGAATACCAACATGGATCCAATCTACAGGACACTGCACACACTTTTGTTCTTGTATCAACTTTTTGTTTTGCTTCCCTTGAGTCTCTAATGCATGTCAGGATTTACAGAGTTACTTTTATTGTATGATGTAACACTGTTTGATGCACATATGATAAACTCTTGAATCTTGAAAATTTTATCTGACAATGCAGTGTTTCGTGATTTATTTCTGCCACTTTTGTGATTAAAGCACTAGTTTCTGATGGTGTCTGGCAAAAACAGTTTGTGGGAACATCTCAGCTTTTTTGTTTCTCTTTGTCGTCTCCAGGCCATCTGGCAAGGAAGGTGAGATTATTCAGAGTAATAAATAACACGGTCGCGGACTCTGAACTCATCAATGCCACGTTTACCATATTAAAATAACATTTTTAATTGTTAAAGTACGTGTGTTGCTATTTAGTAAACTTTACCATACCAAAGAAATGCTGATTAGTGCGAGTTTACAGCAAACAAAAGGACGCCTGTTTCTCCCATTATCTCGTTCCATCCTTAAAGCATCTCCATTGTGTGTGTGTTTTAGTTTTACGGTGTTAAATCATTAGTTTAATGAATCACACGATGAAACACAACCTGTTGATTCGCAAAAACTGTATGTGGAGAATGTGCTGTAGTTAGCTAGCTCTTTAAGAGCATTTAAATACGAGACATGTCCCTTCAAACTTTTGAGCTCGAAGGGGGAAACTGCACTAAAACTATATTTTGGCTGAGAAAAAAAAAAAAAAAAAAAAAGTTTTGCAAAAAAAACAACAAAAAAAAAAACAGCTTTTCTGGTTCTATCCGTCTGCAGTCAGCGTGCAGGCTTATTGTGTGCTACACACCGGAGCTAAGCTACGCTAAGCTAAACAGGCTACATGTCCAGCTCCGTTCATCCAAGTTGCGAACTAAACAAAATAAACAACTTACCCAAAATATAAGGCTGTAGGAAATCAGAAAGGTTTTCAGACATGTTATAACGGGTTTGGTCTGCAGTCTTCGAGATGGAGGAGACATTTCGAGTTTAAAGTCGTGTTGCTGATTTAGCGGATGGTAAGAAGGGGGAGGAAAAACTGAGATTGTTCCCAATGGAAAGTTGTGTGTGTGTGTGTGTCGAGAAGGAAGGAAATGTCCTAAGAGTGTGTGAAAAGCTCTTGCTCCGGGGTGAGGAGAGAGCAATGCAGAACACATACTCCTCCAAGAACATATGAAGGGAAGAACATGTGGAACATGAAGGACATTTTGGAATTAGTAGAGTGGAGCCTGATTTCTCTGTTGGCCAACACTCACTGTACATGTTATGTTTTGTACGCTATTGGGGGTCACCGAAACACACCTCAGGAGGCATTTTGAAAACATCCCCAAAAATACTTCAGTAACTATCATTTATTACTAGGTATTATTTGGGGGATATTTATACTCTAAAAATAATATTCGAATTGAATACCTGTGTTTAAGGAAACTACAACTCCATTATTAGACCATAGATGCCAAAAAGAGGGTCTGTCATAATGTTGGACTGTGATGAGCTTTGATTCGACACATCATGCCATGAGCTGAAGAATAAAATAGAAAAAACAATAACACAGATCTTTATTTTAAATCTTTTATTTTTTTATTTTTATACTTTTTCAGTTCCTACATTATTTATCTCTGTAAAGCTGCTTTGGAACAAGACAATGTCCATTGTACAAAGCGCTATAGATAAGATAAGATAAGATAAACCTTTATTCGTCCCACAGTGGGGAAATTTCTAAATACGGGAGCTGCTGCAACAGGCTGCCACTTGGGCGGCGCCTACATATAGATTTATTTATACAAATAAATCTGAATGGAATTGTTTCATTTTTAAGATGCAAAAAAATTAATTTAAATTAAATGTAGAGAATAGAAGCCAATATATCGTATCTTAATTTGGGCAAAAAATAAAATAAAAACTATGGACCAGATTTATGTCTTTCATTAGAAGATATTTCAAGCATATGGAATATAGCTTGAATAGCTTTATTTATATGAACTGTATTAGGTATGTACTATAAATTTCTAGATTTTTTTTGTACTATGGGATTTATAAAACTGCATTAGTTAAGCAGATCACAGAATAAGGTCTTCTATTTATTTCTAATTATTATGAAATCATAAATGAGGAGAACCATGACAAACTTTACAGTTTTGTATAATGTTTTTTCGGCCCATGGCCCTCAATTAAATTTGATATTTGGCCCTTCATAAGAAAAATCCCAAATCAAGTCACGTAGGCTTTATTGTTATTCCAACCACAAATAGTGCATACAATATGCAGTGAAACAAAAGGACCGAGGTGCTACATAAAATGATACAAATTAACAAAAAGTAACGCAAAACTAACAAGATCATTAGATAATGTGCATGTGTGCAACATTTTGTGCAAACAAACAACAGTAAGACACAGTAAGACCCAAGGACACAACAGAACTGAAGATTTGTAATAGTTCAAATGATTTCTTCATTTGATCAGAAAATACTGTATATGAAACACTGAATTGTTTTAGCAACAATTAGGCAAAACAGCAATTTTGTGCAAACAGAATTTTACAGCTTATGAGTTTGTTAATTTGTGTGTGTGTGTGTGTGTGTGTGTGTGTGTGTGTGTGTGTGTGTGTGTGTGTGTAAGAGTGCCGGTCCAGTCCCTTGATTGAGGTGCTGAGCCTACTGGGTCTGAAAAACTCCCTCTGTAACTGGATCCTGGACTTCCTGACTGGGAGACCTCAGTCAGTCCAGATCATTAACAGCACCTCCAGCACCACCACACTAAGCACTGGGGCACCTCAGGGCTGTGTGCTTAGTCCACTGCTGTTCACTCTGCTGACTTACGACTGTGTAGCAATGCACAGCTTGAATCACTTCATCAAGTTCGCCGATGACACGACCGTGGTGGGTCTCATCAGCAAGAACGATGAGTCAGCATACAGAGAGGAGGTGCAACAGTTAACAGCCTGGTGTAGAGCCAACAACCTGTCTCTGAACGTTCATAAAACGAAAGTGATGTTTGTTGACTACAGGGGAGCACAGAGCGACCATTCTCTACTGATCATTGATGGATCCTTTATGGAGATCTTAAAGAGCACTAAATTCCTTTGAGTTCACTTGGTCACTCAACACCAGCTCCATCACCAAGAAAGCCCAGCAGCATCTCTATTTTCTGAGAAGGCTAAGGAAAGCCCATCTCCCTCCCCCCATCCTGACCACGTTCTACAGAGAGACCATTGAGAGCATCTTGAGCAACTGCATTACTGCCTGGTTTGGTCTCTGAGCGCAAGACCCTACAAAGGATAGTGAGGACAGCTGAGAAGAACATCGGGGTCTCTTTCCTCTCTATCATGGACATTTAAACTACACACCCCTCACACACACTTTTCACCCTCCTGCCCTCAGGGAAGCGGTTCCGAAGCTTTTGGGCCTCACATCCAGACTGTGTAACAGTTTCTTTCCTCAAGCCATCAGGCTTCTCACCACGGAACTAAACTAAAGCTCACGCACACACACACACACACACACACACACACACACACACACACACACACACACACACAACTGTGCGACTGATCTGTACAACCCAGATTTAAACACACAACCATACTCACTTCACACATCCATACCCATATTATATCACTTGATTACAACAAACTGTTTACATGCTGTTTTTGCATCTTTTTTTGACTGCTGCTATTGCTTTTTTGCACAAACCATTTTGTTTAGATTTTGTTTAATTACAATGTTCACTCCTGTACTCAGTACTCTTTTACACACCGCACTGTGTAATATAGAGCAGGTTTACTGTCGGTGCTATTTTGTGTTTTGTGTATTTATCCTACACTGTTTTGTGTTGTCTTTGCACTGTCTGTCTTGCACTGTTTGCAACAGGCTGCACGCGATGCACTTTATGTGGCGAGGACACTTACTAGTCCTTAGGTTTGTGTTGTTGTTGTTTTGTTTTTTTTGTTATGTAGCTTTATGTTGTTTTATGTAGCACCAGAGTTCTGGAGAAACATTGTTTCATTTAACCGTGTACTGTGTCAGCTATATATGGTTAAAATGTCAATAAAAGCTTCTTGACTTGACTTGACTTGACTTGAGTAGTCGATTGGCTTGCAAAAAGAAACTTTGGCACAATCTGGATGTGAGTCCCCAAATGATTTGCTACATTTTTACACATTTCAGGAGAGTGAAGAGTGTGAGAGGAAAGTGTATGGTCAGCTGCAATGCCTATGGCTTAGCAGATGCAGTGTGTAGTTTAAATTTTTACGATGGAGGGAAGAGTGAGCCCGATATAGACTTGTGTCTATTCAATTTCAATTCAATTAAATTTCCGAACCAGGCAGTGATGCAGCTGCTCAGGATGCTCTCGCTGATCCCATTGTAAAAAGTTGTGAGGATGTGCACAATTCAGTTAAAGTCATCCAATAAAATATTTGAATGCAGAAAAGAGTAAGTGCCAAAGACATAACCAATATTTGCACTTAAGAATATACTGTATTTTTAAATTTTTTTTTACTATGTACACTTTTGTTATTCAGAGATTTGCTCTCACCTTTATGTACATATACACTAATATATATTATTGTTGCAGTTGAAGTTATATGCATTTTAGATGGCAAGATCAATGGCATTTTCACACTTGGTCCGAATTCTCAAGTCCACGATTAGGGCCGATTTTGAGCTCATTTGGAAATGGGCTAATAATGACTGCTTTCATTGACAAAATAGGAAATCTATTTGAACCCTTTGCACGATCATGGAACTTGTGCACACGGCTTTGCATATGGGTTTATCTATTAGATTTTTTATATTTTTCTATGGTACACCATTAAAAAGCCAAAATAAGGTGTATTTGATGCAGGCAAACCCTCAAACCTATGGCTGTCCCTTGAGGTGGACATTGTAACAAAGGTTTTTTTAGAGTGAAGCCAAAATGTCTCTGAGGCCCTCTAGTGGCTGACTGCGGTACAAATCTCCCAAAGCCTCACCCCATGTTAGTGAATGGAACACGAGGCAATCTTACGTTTACACTTTACATTCGCTGGACACTGTATTTGCAACTCATTTATTCGTTTATGTATTTATGCATCTTTCCAAAACGCTATTGATGACATCAGAATAATGCACAATATCGTACGGACACTGTACAAAAGCTTCAGATAAAACATCAGAATGGTGAAAAAATTTGATCTCTCTGACTTAAACCATGGCATGGTTGTTCCATGTCATGAAAATTCACAGTCTGGAGTTTACACACAAAATACCTTGACAAGAGAGGTCAGATGAAAACCGGCAGAATAATTAGAGTTACCAGCTCAATACCAGCTCAATATCTCAATATCACATTATCTGCTGTACTATTTCCATGAAGGGGTGTACTTGGTTTGCTTTAATGTTTAGGAAGATAGTATGTGTCACAGTACCATCCACATGAATGCCAGGACCCATGGATTCCCAGTAAAACATTTTCAAGAGCATACTTATATGTGGGAGGTGGAAGCTCAGTGGTTAAGGCATTGGACTATGGATTAGAGGATCACAAGTTCAAATCCCACCACCATCAAGCTGCCACTGCTGGGCCCTTGAACAAGACCCTTAACCCTCCCCTTCTCAGTTGTAAGTCACTCTTAAAAAGGGCATCTGCCAAATGCCATAAATGTAAATATGGCAGTGGGTCTGCAGGTACACAGCCACACTGCATTAGCAAAGATAGAGGTGATGTGGTCATATCTTCTAATTTACTCTATCAAGAGCCCATTTATGCACCTACAATGTTACTCTTAGTAACCAGTGAATGAGGAAGGGGTATTCCTTAGCTCCTGTGTAGTAAAAAGATCTTTGAAAACCTATGATTACATAAAACCCTAAGATTACCTTCTTATGTTGCACTGGCTGCCACTATAGATCTAACTAGAACTGCTTGTGGCCCTAAAGGCTTAGCTTAGTCCATAAAATGGAGCCATGTAAAGCAGGAAGGATTGGTTATATCTTGGGCAAACCATAGTTTTAGCTTTCCTTATGCAAATTGTCTCACAGACTCGTCACCCATTCACTCCGCTATGAGGGCTTATTTCATAGTTACTGAATCTCTGCCCAAGGCTTTCCCCTACAGAAACTATGATGTTTTTGCTAACCCTCTATAGCATTTGGATATATATACTTTTAATGTTGTAATCTTTTCCATCTTTTCCGCTAATTGATATACGTACACATTTCACAAATAAAGCTGTTACTAATGACAGAGGACTGACTAAAGAATGACTAAACATACTGCACTAAACACACTGAGAAATCCTAATGTTTGCCATGTTGAGTGTTAAGTGTACTTTAATCGAAGGTTTGTTGAGATTATTTTAGACCGATCCAACTTGTATGGCCTCTGCAGTCTCAGACAGCAGTCAAAAGCAGAAAGTGAAAAATATAACAACAAAAGCTAAATAAGTGATGAATGCAGAAAGGGGTTATAGTTTAAAGACAGAAAAGGTACTTCTGGCAAAAGATTGAAAACAGGAACTATGTCACTCGAATAATTTAACTTTACAGTCACGGTGAACAGAAAAGTATTCTACATGCACATAACTTCAAATGTGATGATCACAAATGTTGAGCTATTTTATGAGTTGCTCAGTAGTTCCTAGTTTTATAACCACAATGACTGTATAAGACTGCAGAAAGAACATTACTTATAATCTTACACTCCAGTGCTCATGTTAGTTCTCACTCTCCAGTGTTCTGTATTGTTTAAAGACTATAATCACACTCTTGATGTCACCCAAATGAGGATTGGTTCCCCTTTTGAGTCTGGTTCCTCTCAAGGTTTCTTCCTCATAACATCTAAGTTTTTCCTTGCCACAGTCGCCACAGCTGCTCATCAGGGATAAATGCACACCATTCACCTTCACTGTTGATTTCTGTGAAGAGACTTTGAGACAATGTCTGTTGTGAAAAGCGCCATAGAAATAAATTTGACTTGACTTGACTTGACTCAAGTATCACGAATGTGCACATTTTTCAATGCAGAAAAAATAAGCGTGAACATGAACTAAAAGTAGAAACTTGAGGCAACTTAATGTATAATGTAATGCTCTCAGTGTTAGCATTCACACTACAAAGATGAGCTCATTACAACGCTTCAATATTTAAGTCTGGTTTTATATCTCCATATAACAAAAATATGACAATATAAAAAAAAAAGATTATTTCAATAGTTTTGATATAGTTGATTCACTAAGGGAGAAGATTATGTATTTCCATTACAAGTCATAAAAATAGAATGATCTCAAATAATAAAAGTGACTCAAACTGCATAACACGTCATAACAAAACCGTTTTTCTGTGTATAACAAAAGATGGAATGGTGGACAGAGGGCTGAGAAATCATATTTAAGTGTATTGAAAAGTCTAAAGTATATGAAGTTTGTATTTATTTATTTATTTATTTATTTATTTAATTAACGTGAACATATTGTTGTTGTTGTTTTTATCAGTTAAATACATTTACTTCTTAAAACATTTTAATAGCAAACATAAAAACTAAAAACAACAACGTACTTTTTGACTATGATTTCTCAGCCTTTTGTCCACCACCTCACAAACCAATAAATAAAAGGTAAAAACACACAGAAATGAGCACGACATCTTGTATTATACACACACGGTTTTGTTATTATGTGTGTTATGCAGTTCGATTTACTTCTGTTATTTGACATAATTTTACGCTGAAAGATTGTAACGGAAATACGTAATTTTCTCCCCTGAGTGAATCAACTGAATCAAAACTCGTTTTGTGTGCTGATTCGATTCTTCCAAACAAATCCTTGGTGGTAAAATGAACTGAGTTTCAGTGCGGATCTGTGCGGACCCTGTTCTCAAGCGAGGGTCTCCGCTTCATTCTTGCTCGTTTCTTCTCACTGAAACCACCAGCGAGAGAATATGAAGAAATTCCCTGCTCTTGTGATTTTGGAGTTTTCTGCGATATATCATGCTTTTGGGCTGAATCATGAAGGTAAGTTACCGCCGATTACAGAAACAGAGTGAAAATGAGATATGATCGCATTTATAGTAATGAGAGGATCTAAATGTGATGGCGAAGCAGGAACCATGCTCATTTCTCCTTATGTCTAAATTCAAAGCCTTCATATCTAATGCGATATGAAAAACAGCTGTTCTCTTCTTCTTTTTTTTATTTGCTGATTTGTCCCAAACGACGAGTATGAACTGGTTTCAAATACGGTCTAAAGTTCATTCAGACTCAAGAAATTGTAGGACAACAGCACTGATTTTCTCAGTTTCTCAGTTCTTTATGAAAACAACTGAATCCTTTTGTTGTGCATATACACCTCAGTGAGCCATTGTCTAAGAAATGCCTTCAACTCTGCATCTTAGTGATTTAAATACCACATGCAAAAAGAGGTTAACTAAGATCAATACAATTCAGCTTTTCTTGTGCATCACAATTAGAAAGCTAGAAACTTAATGCCATCTCTGATAGTGAGATGTTGATAGAATCGTCATCGGTCCTTTTGTGGTCTATGTAACAATACCTCCCATATTATTTAGAGCTCAGCCCCCTGTAATTAGTGACTCCTATCTGACCGAATTGCTGAGTGTGAACATGTACACCAGATGTGACCAGTCCCTGTTAACCCTTCAGAAGAGGTTCAATTTACCAGATAGTTTTTAAAACGATACATTGAAGACCACAAGAATGAGGGGGAACAAAAAGGCAAATAAAGAGTAATATTATAAAACAATGTAATATATATTGTGATAACTTACATTACCATAATTACAAATAGTAATTATTAGACTAAGGTTTTTTGTTAAGATAGACCATTGCCATTGACTGAGTCTCAGTGTGGCAGACTGTGTCAGACTCTTGGTATGCTAGAACCTCTCAGTCATCAGACCACTGCATGTTTCCAGTCCCTTTGAGAACATGGAAAACTGGCATATAGTCATGCTGAGACCACTGAAAAAGTGCTTGTATGACCTTCATATTTCTGCATCTGTTTAGAAAAAGCAACATCTGTTAACTATCCACAACATTGACTGTCTTGAACAAACTCCCTACACATTTAGTGATTTCATAATAGATTCTGGAATAAGTTAGTTGGTTTAAAAACTCAAGTTTCCTCCCCTCACTGGTGCCTCTGAAGCTGCAGCTCCAAAACAGTCACTGCCTAGGTGAACGCTAGTGCACTGTCAAGTCAAGTAAAGATGATTTTATTGCCATTTCAACATATATAGCTGATGCAGTACACAGTAAAATGAAACAATGTTCCTCCTGAACCCTGGTGCTACATACAACAACAATCACAGAAAACACAGGGCTAAGGACTAGTAAGTGTCCTCACCACATAAAGTGCATTGTGTGCAACCTGGTGCAAAGACAACACAAGATAGTGCAAGACAATACAGGACAGCGCAAGACAAATACACAAAGTACAAAATAGCGCCGCTAGTAAACTTGTTGTATATTGCACACTGCGGTGTGTAAAAGAGTAAAGTGAACATTTGTAATTAACGAAAATGTAAACAAAATGTTGTGCAAAAGAGCAGGTGCTTTATGAATGAATGGGATTTGAACAGCTGCTAGAATCTTGAGGAAAAACCTGTACACAATACATTTTTATATAATACAGATATGCATATGGGATGCAAAGATTGGTAGTGTAACATGGTTGGAAAAAATGGTACCTCTGTTGTTCTGGCGGTGGTTAGGGGAACATTTCGCTTGCATGCTTTAAGTCCTTGGTTCCTCTTAGAATACAGGATCATTGGAAATTAATGTAGAGGTAATTCTGACTGAACACCTCTTTCCTATAATAAAACCTTTTTTATCCAAATGGGAGTTGTCTCATTCTGGATGACGGTCCACAATATGCGAGGAATGACTCATTAGAAAAAAATGAAAATAATGGCACCAAATCTCAAAACAAACAATTGAGAGATTTTCCACTTTGGTGCTCTACACCACCTTTAAAACACTTATTAAGGGGATATATTTCGGGATAATGGTGATCAACTTTCGAGTACAATTCCAGAGGCTTGTAGATTTAATGCCAAATTGCACTGAAGCTGTTCTAATGGCTTATATTGGCTTTCTTACTAATGCACTATTTGCTTTTTTTCCCCATTATTTTTCCACCCACCTATACTATGCATATTTCAAACAAATGAAAAACTGTTTAGATGCTTCAAGATGAGGCATGTGAAATCCAGATGCTGTTTTTTTTTTTTTTTTTTATAAAAGGTTTATCAAGAATAACAAACCGCACTGGGATTCCTGCCCAAAACTACACGGCTGAAGTACTAAACGTTTACCTATGTTAGATTTGTTTTTTTCAATATTTTAAATAAATCTAATAAAATATAAATCAATCTTAAAACATTCAGTGAAGAATATTAGTGTGTTTGGTTTTCATTTGTAATTTGTTTTATTGACAATGTTAGGAATGGTATTAATGTCACTCTTCTGAGCATATTAATTTCTGTTATTAAAAAAAGTTCAGTCAGAAAAGTGAGTTTTGATAGAACTGTTAGGGTTAAACTTCCACATGTCCAAACTAAGCCAATTCTCTAGGCAATCTCCCAAATTTCCCCTTTGACATCAATGTTAGATGCCAAAACCGCATTTCCTGTATGGGATCATTTAATGGGTCCAAACTGTTTTAACTTATAATATTATTTAAACTTCACAGTACAGCTTTAACATATAGTACAACAGAGTAAGGTGTGTGAGAGCAAAAAAAAAAAATTTACATATTTTGTTTATACAGAATATGCAGAAAAAAACTGTACGGTTTTGGGTTTGATAAAGTAGTACACTGAATAGGTGGAAAGAGTTAAGACAGCGAGCCCAGGAAAATGTTTAAAAAAATGTGTACCCTGCCACAAGGGAGCATTTTTAAAAAAGTAGGGGGAAAAAAATAAAACAATGAAATGCCAGAGTTGGATTTATTATGGAATTAATGGGACGTCAGATATAATTTGTATTTTTTTTACCATTAATTTGAATTTGGCCATTTTTAATAAAGGACTAGCTGCAAACCCTAAGCTGACAAAAAAAATTTTGCTTTGTGTGTGTGTACAAACTTGTGTACTTTATTAAAACACAGAACCTATATTGTATTGTTGATTGTAATTTTCTTCCACAATGTTCTCACCATCACATTTAGCCAAAAACTATTTATCCACAGGTTCAGGAACTATTTATCCCAACAGCAGCAATGAAGTGGAGCATGAGGAGACATATTACACCCCAGAGCTGGATTATAAGTGTAAGTAACAAATAGAAAATTTGCTGTAAACATTCATTAATATTTATATACAAACAATATTAAGTCTAGAGGCTGTCACAGTTGACTTATGCAATACGTTAAACAGTGTTTGATACAGCAGGTGTAGTTCCTGAAGATCATTAATCAGGGTTGTCAGGTTTAGGAAAATTTCCAACCCAACTACAAAAACACACAAAGACTAACCCACAAAGTTAGAGACTGAAAAAGGGACACACACTTTACTTATTTTTCTCAGCTTTTGTCAGAAAAACAAGAAATTATCCAACCCATGATCCATCTTTCAGTCTTCAAATCTGTCTTAAAGCAGAAATGGTTCTGTACATCATACATGCCCTGTCAGCACTTATATGTTGACAAAATCGTTAAAATTTTATTTCATATACCATCTGTTGAGTATTGTTAAGTTTAACACAGTTTAGCACGAAAACAGTGACCCTGGTAACCCTTGGATCAGCTGTCCTATCCACTTCTCTCCCTCCAATGAAAATGTTCATAGGGTGGGCATAATTGAGCAGCATAAGCGAGCAGCATAACTCCTGATACATAGGGGGTCTATTAGCACTTGCTAGACTTCATTGACATTGGCATTCTTGACTATAATATCTTTATAAAGCTAAATAAATAATGATCTTACAAGTACATTAAAGGGTCTATATTGATAAAAAAAAAAAAAATCCATAGAGGGATATACAGTATATCGTAGATTACACGTTTTGCGGTAAAATTGAAAGATAGCCAGGGTCTTTAGGACATAACTCACAGAGCATTAGAATGAATGATCACATGATTCAATCAATAACTGAACACACACTTGTATTTGCTCTTTTTCTGGCAGATCCTAATTGGTGTCAAACACTGAAACTACACAATGGACACATGACATGTTCCTCCCCACGTGGTGGAAACTACCGGAACTCATTAGGCACACGGTGCACATTGGCCTGTAATCGGGGATATAAACTTCTGGGCCGAACATCTGTACAGTGTATGAACAACCGCCGCTGGTCAGGAACAGCTTACTGCAGAAGTAAGTGAAACACGTCAGAATGTCTATAATGTTCTTCAATTCATTTCAAATCGATTTAAAATTGTATTTGTATAGCACTTTTAACAATGGACATTGTCCCAAAGCAGCTTCACAGACATAAAGAGATTATAAAATGTGAATTTATATGTTAGTACCTATAAGTTTGGAGCCTATAGGTTTCTTCCTAATAAGCAAACCATTCTTTAGCTTGAAAATTGAAAAAAACGTCAAGAGATAAGCCACATAATCGTAAGTGTTCATGAGAAGTCTAATGTCTTGCATGTGCCGTTACTGACATTTGACTGTCTCCATTGAAGGCTGGACCTGTAACATCAGACTGATTCTCTCCGCTGATCTCTATTGTCATATTTGCTCTGTAACAGTCGAACTGATTTCACACTAAAATTTCTCTTTACTGTTACAATCTCCGTTATTGTCCTTAAATGCAATATCTTGTTCAGTTGAGCACCGTGATGCTTTTTAGATCAAAATATGTCACTTACTGTCTCCCCTAAACACAAAAAAATGATATGCTTATTAAAACACCAGAGGAATGAGGCCAATCCATATGTCTGGATTTATCTTTCAATCTAATGCATCTTCCCACTTGCTTTAACTTGCCCTCATTCTCTCCCAAAATTTCTTTTTTGCCAACTCTGCTCCCATCTCTCATTACCATATCACTTGATTCAGGATATGTCCCTACTGATCCAAAAATGGCAGCTGCCATGCCCAGGCTTCCTATTAAACTTATGTTGATCTTGTCTTACTATTGCCCCATCAAAGTCCTGTTCTCAACCCTACATTCTATTCAGTAGATCAGGACACATTTCTTAGCTACTGGGATTACAGACTTAATTCTTGCTTGGTATAAATCTCACCTTATACACAGATATACATTTTATTGTAATTGACAAATGAAAGAAAACCCATCAATGCTACTGTAGCTCAGTGTGTCCCCTGGGATGAGTTTTTTGCTCTATTTATGTACCTGTATTGATCTAATCTCCCTCTTACACATTACATGCTGTTTCAATCATTTTCAATGTTGATACCCAGATTTGTGTAAGCATGGAATCTACCACATTCATACCACCACCTGTTCTTATACTCGATAACAATATCATTATTAAACCCCCGTTTGTAGTTTGAAGTCTGGCCATTATTTGAGACCACTCTTAGTTGTGAGTCCCAAAATAAAAATGGCAAAACAAAGACATGCAAATAGAATGTGATGTCTTGCTGCTGTAGGCCATTTAGTCAAGGTTTGACGTTTTGTGTACGCCGAGATGCTTTTCTGCTTATACGACGAGAAAGATTGATTATAAGTGTTATTTTATCCTTCCAGACTTCTCAAAACCATCTGGCCATTTTCTCTGACATCTCTTATGAACAAAGCAATACAATAAAAAAGCGTTCACTTCAATACAATTCATTCGTTCAGTTTAGTTTTTTTTTTGCAACATTGTGTAAACTCAAAAGGCTGTTTTGAGAAAATCACAGATCAGCAGTTTCTGAAAAATAAAACCAGCTCTTCTGGTACCAATATTCATTTCACAATCAGTCACCCCCACACCCCACCCCGCCACGTTCAGATGTTTGATGTAAACATGAACTGTTTGTCCATGATATCATTCTTTACCAGTACCTGCATGATTTTATGCTGTCACAGGATTAAATAAATGGATAGCTGCAAAAAGATCAGGTGCATTAAAAAAAAAGGAATGAATAAGCGCTTCATCCACCACCATTTTAAGAGTACACAAGTAATTGGATTAATTAACAATCTTGAATTTACTTCTCATTTTTAAAATACTGGGTTGCAAATCTTTTGAAGTCAGAAGTCTGGAACTCATACACTTTACTAGGTGCAGGGTTTTATTTCTAGTAATGCTCTGTTAGGCCTTTATTGCATTTGTCTTTAGCACTTGCCAGTGCAGAACATGAAATCACATCTCTTATATTGTATAAAAATATGTCAGAAAAGTGGTTTTATTTGGAGCTCATCAAGGTATTCAGGCTTAAACAGAATCTTCATATAATTGTGTAATGAACCTTGTCAGTTCAGTGAGGATGTTTCCCAATTTCTACATAAATATCAGCGTCCTGCAGATGTATACTGCAAATGAAGAATGCGCCACAGCCTTACCCTGTTCCCCCTGAAAGACTGCCAAAAAGCATAGTAAGATACCGAACTAAGTAGTCTGGGATTTATCGGAAACCTGGCAACCCTATCCACGGGCTACGACGGGCTGTTCTCCATATGCTCGACATGACAGGATAGGATTCATTTACTGACTTGGATCGTTGAATCTTGTCCAACAAAACAAACAAATATGTTTATTTCTTTCTTTTTAATTAATTACATTTGAACGTTTTTTGGAACTTTATCACCAGCCCGATTTCGCCAGCATGGAACAGATGCAAACTCTGATCATATTCTCATTATAATAAATTATACCGTGATTTCCTCCAGCATACATATGTAATACAGATTCCTGCAAAAGTGCAATGCATTAACTAACTTTTTATTACCAGATTCCGTGTAATAGAAAAACAGTTCATGATAGAAATTCACATATTTATTTATTGTAAGTAATAAAAAGGTTAAAATGTCCACAAACACGACATTTAGCTATAAAACAAAACGACAAAACGGCTTGTATTTAAGGAAGGTTGGGGACTAATATATATATATATATATATATATATATATATATATATATATATATATATATATATATATATATATATATATAAATAAATAAATAGAGTTTGGCTTTTGTTTGACGTGACTCGCATGTGCATCTGCTTGTACGTTACGTTACCTGACATAAGGAACAGACTCGAAGCGGAGGAGACTCAAGACGGGAACTAATCACGGCTGTTTCCAGGGATGTTGCGCATGCGCGGCGAACACAAAATGAACGAATCATTCTCAGACAACTCGTTATTCCTGAATCATATAAAAGATTCGACTCCTGTCACCGTTACAGTACAAAACCCCACGATAATGTGATTTCTTTTTAATACAACAAATAATATACTTATTGATTCCTTTATCCCCAAATTAACATTATCAAGTTGGAGTCAGGTCTTGCATTACCTTCCTGCCCCGCTCCTTCACTACTCTTCTAGCTCTGAATTTGACACCTGAGAAGCTGAAACTGTTCTCAACATTTCCTTGTAAATCCTAGAGTATTCAAATACTATGATCTTATTTTATTTATTGGCCTGTGCTGTAAAGCAGCCAGTTTACTCTGTAAAGTGACATTGGGTTTGGAGAAGGCAACATACTGTATATATAGAATGTACATTATTACTACTACTGCCACTACTAGGAGTAATATAAGAACACATTTTTGTTTTATCTGATCCTCTCAGTGGTGCGTTGCCATGTGCTTCCTCACATCCAGCATGGAACATACAGCTGTAGCAAGAGCTTTTCGGTTTACTCCAGGTGTGACTATTCCTGCTTTCAAGGCTACCAGATTGAAAGGGATCGTTACCGTATTTGCCAAGAAGGTGGCAGCTGGAGCGGGGCAGAGCCCACATGTACAGGTATATATGACCAGGTTTTTATGCTTTCTTTTAATTTTTTTTTAAGTGAGATAATTTTTTTTTTTTTTGCTTTTAACTTACCTGCATATTGATCTTCAAAAAATTATATATATTTTACCTGTCCAAGAGATCATCCCTTTGTATAAAAGTGAAGTGAAAAAACACAGAACTGTGTTGTTAATGTTGCAACAAACTTTAATTATTTCAGATTATGACCCCCCCAAACTGAAATGTCCTTTATCCAGAGTGAAGTTTGCAGAACCAGGAAAACTTACTGCCACAGTGTCCTGGGACCGTCCCACTGCCACCGATACAGCGGACACATCACTGCAGTATGTATGGCATAGTTTCCTCCCCAAATAAAAAATTGGTGAAAGATAAACTGAAGAATAAACTGATTTTTTCTTAGGATTTTACGAAATGGACCAGAATCTGGTTCAGAATTTAGTGAGGGGCTGTATGTAATACGCTACAAAGTCTATGATCAGGCTCGGAACATGGCCACCTGCAAGTTTACAGTGCAAGTTGAAGGTATAAATTGGACACTGACAACTAGACACACAAATCTGCACCCAAAAGGCCTCTTTGAGCTTTAAAAAATATATTTTCTCTGTTGGTTTCCTGTTGCTCAGTCAGAAGATGTCCTGTGCTGAAGGCCCCGTTACATGGGTACATGAGCTGCTCATCTGATGGCAATAATTATGGAGCTTCGTGCGAGTATCACTGTGATGCTGGTTATGAGAGGAGTGGCATCTCCACCCGAATCTGCCTGTTCAACCGCAGCTGGTCAGATGAAGCCCCGGAGTGCATTGGTGAGTGATTTAGCAGAGATTAAATTACCATGAAAAACAGTGAGAGCTGCTTAATTTGATACATATGCTTACATTTATTTGATATACAAAATATAATGTAATTTGTATTTGTTCATCATAGGAAAATAAAACTGCATATTTTCGAAATGGACAAAATACACTATATTGCCAAAATTGTGCAGACACCTGGTCATAAGTATGGTATGGGCTTTTTTTGGGCATCACATTCCACATTTAGTCCCAATTTGCTCTTATAATCCTCCCACTCTTCTAACAAGATATTCTACCAGCTTTTGGAGTGTGCTTGTGGACATTTCTGCTCATTGAGCCACAAATTGGTAGTAAAGTTAGTAAATTCTGGTACTGATGTACTGTATGTGTGGAGGCCTGGGGTGCAGTCAGCATTCCAATTCATCCCAAAGGTGTTCAGTAGGGTTGAGGTCAAAGCTCTATAGCAGGAGATCTTCTAACCACTGAAAAGCATATCTTCATGGAGTATGTTTTGTGCAGGTTTGGGTCTCCTAGTTTAAGTGAAGGGCAAAATTTATTGCTACTGCATCCAAAGACACACTATACAATTGTGTAATTTCAGCTTTGTGATAACAGTTTGGAAAAGAACCACATATGGCTTGGAAATTCAGGTGTCCTGATACTTTTGTCCATATAGTGTACTTTGCACAGTGAAATAACTTTTAATTTACAGAGAATTCTAGTAGAATGAACAGCAGACCTCTAGTATACAGTTAATTTTCCAAAAATACTGTAATATTTTGGGATTCATTTTATAATGCTGAATATACAAATTTTGTTTTAAATACAGATGTATTTTTGCCGATCCCTGAGAAAAACTCATTTTTATCTGCTGCATTGATAATTTTTATTTCAATGTAGAGGCATCATGAAAATGCCACTTATACAGTAACCTTGATATGATATCTTCTGTGAAAGTATCTTTTCCCAAAGGAAAGGTGCCTCCTTATTTGATCGAGAGCGAATGACTAAACGTAAAGAGTCGCCTATTAAAAGTGGTGCTTTTATTAGTGATGCAGATCAAAACTGACATCCAGTCCGTTGGAGCCCTGCTTGACCAGTTCTATGAGAAAAGAAGACTCCTCATTGTGTCCACTCCAAGTGCATCTGACCAGCACTACAAGCTTCAGAGCGACATGCTGCAGGTCTGTTACTTCGATGGCTTTAACAGAATTATTGTGTCATTGTCATTATTACGTTACAATGTCATAATTAAATTAATTAACATTTTTTATTGTTTAATCTTTTAGAGTGCTGCATGTGGTCTGGATCTTCGACATGTGACAGTGATTGAACTGATAGGATTCCCCCCTCGAGAAGTTGGCCGGATTAAAGAACAATTTCTCGACACTGAGGTCATTGATGGTCTCAGGTTAGCTGGAAAACATACGTAGTATTACTTATTATCTTAGGCACACTATAACTTGACTAGTTATGATAGTTCTTTAATCAGCGGCATTAAAATGAAGCTTCTATTATGTTTGTGTATGGGTTAATTACAGGCAGGCTCTACAGATCACTCGATCCTACTTCAACATGGTGTTGCTTGATGAACTTGGTGCCGACCGGGAGCGCTTTATTAACCCCACCACCTCGGATGAACTCTACACTTACATTGATGAGTACCTTCTCACAGAGGAGGAGCGAGAGAGGCTGCAGCTAAACAAAGAGCATTGTGACTGAGCCAGAAAAGATTTGCTCCACATCAACTCCAAAGTGGGCTATTAAAGAGCGAAGCTGTGCTTTGTGAGGGTTCTACTTAGAGTTTGTGTTACTTTTACACACATTACAGATGTCTTTATTGTGGCTGTGTATCAAAATACTGGAATATTAGACAGATTAGTTTTTTTTGTGTTTTTAGACATAATAAATGTATCTGCATAATCCCCAGTATTTTATACATATCACAGCTAACTCAAAGTATGCAAAATACTATAATATTTATTGTGAATTGTATATAACTATTTTTAATATGCATGCCTCTTAGTCAGGACCTACAGTAACTGAGATTTGTGCAATTGAGCAGTAAATAATTACAGCTTTCTAGACAAAAATCTGAATGATGAAACTGTACTCATTCAAGAGGAATGTCAAAGATTTTTTTTGCAGAATTTTTGATTCAGCATTTTCTTTTTTCATATAAAAATGTAACAATATTGCAGATTTGCAGATCTCTGTATATAAAAAGAAAATGGAGCATGCATGCACTGAATTGCACCCATAAGCTCAAATCCAGTTCATTTCTCTGGTTAAACTGGCCTGTACTAAATGGAAAACAATGGGTGCTCTCCTGGTTTAAGTTCATGCTGATTATACAGTTTATAATATTAAAAACTGAAGTGTTTTCTCTGAAGTATTAACTAAAAGCAATACCAACCCACGTGGCCCTGACTTATCTAGGACCATTGCCAGAGTCCTTGCTTTCACTTGCTCATGGAAGAACGCAGGGGGAGACTGCCCTCTGCCCATGAATCTGGGAATTGCATCATCTTCTGCCACAAAGACACTTCCTCTCCGGTTGAGTCAGCCACCCACTCCTTCTTCCCCTCCTTCAGTCGCACTGCAGGCACACATCATACCTTCAAACACTTCTGTTGTTATTGTGTGGTGGATTGTATTTTCCACAAGCTGCCTTGTAGTCAATAATATTTTAAGATGAAATATAAAATACCAGGATTAAATCTGGTTTAAATTAAAATCTGTAATTTATTGTGAAAAATCACTCTAGATCTTTTGATCTTTTTAAAACATAAAGTTGCAGTAATAAGGAATTTTTTTTTTCATCTGAATGAAAAAGGGATTTTATAAAAGCATTAGTTGTATAAACACACCTGCCCCTGAGCTCAAACGCACCCCTCCCAGGAAATCATTGCTGGACAAGGCTTCTCGGTCCCAGACTGTGAGCTCCAGGCACATGCCCTTTAGCTGCTCCAGACACACATCTTTGTAAATAAATGTGTGATCATAATGTGGGTTCACCGTCTTCTTTACCACCTGCGTCTTCTTCTTGGTTGACTTGGCTGTAGACGGCAGCAGATATCTGCACAGTGCCATGGTGGCAAGCAGGAAAGTGGGGGAAAAAAACAATTACAAGCTATTTTAAAATGCAACTCTGTGAATATGTAATTAAATGTTTGTTAGGATGACTATAAATGAATAACCCTTTCACGAAGGAATCGGATGTGCCCCCTGCTTTCATTGCACAAAGATTCTTAGCCTCCTTAATTAACACGTGCAGCTCTCCACCACCCTCTACTTTGGCCTTTTTGCCTGAGGACAAGGAATAATTGCAACTTAAGATCATAAGATTCTTCAAAGGCAGAGGTGTGAATTAACATTGTGCAATTACATTGTTAATGTGCAGGAACCTGTACATAGCTTTGTCATGTAATACAATCGAAGTGTAATCACTACAGTTCTGTGTATTTATTTCAATAATCCGATTGCTTTAAGCAGTTGTTTAAGCACTTTTATATTTCATGTATAATTAGATTTCTATGCAAATCAGTGCAAATTCAACTGAAAAAACACAAGCATCTTAATTTTTATATCTATTCCTTAAATACAAAAGAGGTATGTGTTCTAATATATTTATAGTTGACAGATGAAAAGTATTTTTTACTGAATTATCATGCAAAATCTGAGATGTTTGCTGTCCCACATAGTTACCTTGAAGAGCTCAGTGTTCTCAGCACTGTTTTACTTTATAGCACACAAAGGTGGAAAAGTAATGACTAACAAGCTTAATTTGGATTTTTGTTCCTATCAAAGATTTTGGATTTAAAACAAAATATTTGTATAGAGAAGTGCAATTTTGCTTTAGTAAGGAATTTTTCAAGGTGTACTACTGCCACCTCTGACTAAAAGAACTGAAGAACTGTTCCATCACCTTTGGGCTTTTCTCCAGCTGCCTTTGTCTCTGTGACATACTTTAGAGTAATCACTAGTTCTCCTTTGTACTGGGAAAAAGCTGCTGGTATCAACGAGTTACCCATCTGCATGCAGAAATAAACTAACATTTATAAAATGTAAGTTAAATAACATCTAGAATGTAAATACAATACTTTTCATAAAATAACATGAGTGAACTGCACTGGATCAAACCGTTGAACATCTGTTCCACTACCTTTCCTTTAAGTGCCACACACTCCTCTTGGCCTGAATCAATATCCTGGCAGTCCAGTGGTATCTCCACCTCCCCGAGGAAAGCATTGCGTCCAAAACGGTCATAATGCCACACTGATAGCTGGATGGTACGAGACATCAGCTGGGAGCGACTGATGGAGTACTATTAAAAAAAGGGCAAAAAAGAGAGGTAAATAATCAAATGAACTCATAACACACCAAAAAAAAAGAATGTGTTGATTTTAGCGTGAAATATTTACATTGTGTAGCATCATGAAAATGACATTTAATCACCCTAAATGGTATAACTCGTATAGATGATAAAAAAAAAAAAAAAAGCATTTATTAGGCAATTATAAGAATCAGTCTTTGTTTTATAGCAAATACCATATTTTCAAAGATGACTAATGGAACAGATTTTCTTAAAACCTGTCAACTGCTATATTATTTGCTATATATTACAACGACTATATAACTGCTATATTGCAATCATAAATAAATCAGTACTTTTAATGTCTCATTGTAGCTAGGGCTGATGGTGTTGCGCTTGATAGCTGTTTTCTTCTTGCTCTGACGAGATTTGTCTGGTAGGAGGTAACATTTGACATATCTACAAAAAAGAATAAATAAAAAAAATGAAAAGCATCACTGTGTGGTTTACAGGACAGAATTTTCCAACATGCACATCTGTTTTTTTTCTCAATAATCTTTTTAAAATTATTTTAACAATATTGTAAAAAGATCTATCTACAGACTATCTACATTGATATATACCTTGTTTTAAAAAGCTGGGCTGATTTATTAGTTGACCCTGATAATGTTTGCTTTTAATGTTAGCTTTGAGAAGACGAATGTTTTTAAAACCTGGGATTATCAACCAGTACAATTTTAACCAGTCCAAAATTAAACAGACAACAATAGTTTTGGTTTTAGGGCTCATATTATAGCCAACCTGTTAAAATACAAACTATCTTATAGAAACATTTACACACACACACACACACACACACACACACACACACACACACACACACACACAAAAACACTGTACAAAAATACTTAATTCTGGAATGTAGGCATCAAATATTTTTCCAAATTTTAATTTTAACCCCCTAAAAAAAATTAAATAAAAAAATTTCTGCACAACTAAACACAATTATTACACCTATTAGTAGAGTGTTTTAACGCATTTTACCACGGTTCAAATCTCGTGCCCCCGGTTTATCGTGGAATTGCATTGCCCCATAACTAATTTGTTTAGCTGATTTTCCCGGCCTCTTGCGGATAGCACGATAGATCAAAGAACTTATAGGGAATTGCATTTATATTGAGTTTTATGTTGAAATAATGAAATGTATTAATAAAAATATAATTATTAATTACAAAATGAAAAAATGCTTTGACGTGTTTTAACTTTTTTTTAACACTTTTTTCACGTCATAGGACGTCAATCAATAAACAAGCAGAGAAACTGCATAACCTCTGCTACTACAGAACTGTATACTGTACAGTACATATCTTCTTCTTCTTCTTTCAGCTGCTCCCATTAGGGGTCGCCACAGCAGATCATCCGTCTCCATACCACCCTGTCCTCTACATCTGCCTCTTTCACACCAACTACCTGCATGTCTTCCCTCACCACATCCATGAACCTCCTCCTTGGTCTTCTTCTTTTCCTCCTACCTGGTGGCTCCATCCTCAGCATTCTTCTACCAATATAATTCATGTCCCTCTACACATATCCAAACATCTCAATCTCGCCTCCCTCACCTTGTCACCAAAACATCCTACATGCGCTGTCCCTCTAATAAACTCATTTCTAATCTTGTCCATCCTCGTCACTCCCAACGAAAACCTTAACATCTTCAGCTCTGCTACCTCCAGCTCCACCTCCTGTCTTCTACTCAATTCCACTGTCACTAATCAATACAACATTGCAGGTCTCACCACAGTCGTATAAACTTTCCCTTTCATTCTTGCAGATACTCTTCTATCACAAATCACTCCTGTCACTCTTCTCCACCCACTCCACCCTGCCTGCACTCTTTTCTTTACTTCTCTAACACACTCTTCATTACTTTGCACTGTTGACCCTAGGTACCTGAACTCCTCCACCTTCTCCACCTCTTCTCTCTGCAACCGCACCACTCCACTGCCCTCCCTCTCATTCACACACATGTACTCTGTCTTACTCCTACTGACTTTCATTCCCCTTCTCTCCAGCGCATATCTCCACCTCTCCAGGCTCTTCTCAACCTGCTCACTACTCTCACCACAAATCATAATATTATCTGCAAACATCATAGTCCAGGGAGACTCCTGTCTGACCTCGTCCGTCAACCTGTCCATCTCCACTGCAAACAGGAAAGGGCTCAGGGCCGATCCTTGACGTAGTCCACCCCTCACCCAGAACCAGTCTGTCGTTCCTACTGCACACTTCACTGCTGTTACACTGTCCTCATACATGTCCTGCACCACCCTCACATACTTCTCTGACACACCTGACTTCCTCATACAGTACCACAGCTCCTCTCTCGGCACCCTGTCGTACGCTTTCTCTAAATCCACAATTACACAATGCAATTCCTTCTGTCCTTCTCTATACTTCTCCATCAACATCCTCAAAGCAAATAAGGCATCTGTGGTGCTCTTCCTCGGGATGAACCCATAATGTTGCTCACAGATGGTCACCTCTTCTCTAAGCCTGGCTTCCACTACTCTTTCCCATAACTTCATGGTGTGACTGATCAACTTAATTCCCCTGTAGGTCTGCACATCTCCCTTATGCATTAAGATCGGATACTGTACAGTACATATACTCACTATAAATGTGATACACTGTTCTGTATTTCCACAAATGTACACAAAATTCATCTTGCTATATTTTTGCAAATGTTTTCTGTGTGTTTATAGTGTGTGGGAGGATGATTTATGGCTTAAACAATAAAAAAAAAAACATTTTTGGGGTGGCGTCCGTTTATCGTGGGCGGTTCTGGAACGTAACCACCGCGAAAAAAGGGGGATCACTGTACCCAATTTTTTGTTTAATAGCATCAAATACGTATGAATTTGCTACAAAGAAACGTCTATATTAAAACATATTCAACAATCATATTTATCAGTAAAAAATAAACACCTACGGGTTACACTTCTTTTTGGCAGAGTCAGCATAAGCCAATCCTCTGCACTCTTTAACCAGAATGGAAAAGCTCTGCTTGTTCTCATCATAATGGAGGGAGAAGACAATATCCCCACTGACGTCCACAATATCGTAATCCCCTGCCTCACTGTACACGCTCATCATACTGCCAATTGTGCTCTGCAAAAATAAAAAATAAAAAATGAAAAAAACAAAACAAAAAAAATTACATTCTTTCAGAAGTTGTAGTTTATATAAATAAACTGGTTTAAGTGGGTATTAATATAGTGTTTTACATTGGAGGCACGCAGACTGGTGTTGCCGTCACCCACAGTCCTTCTGTGAATGCTGACCAAGTTATCAATATCCTCTTCCTCCTCCTCTTCATCCTGCAGGAATATGCCACCTAAAATACTGCATGTTTTCCAAAGCAATATTTTTGAGGTATCCCATGAGACAGACTGCAATGTGGGTCAGTCAGAATAGAAAACTTACTATGTTTAGACCTGGAACTGACTTGCTTCTGTCTCCCATGGAGGCTGCAGTGTTCTCAGTCTCATTATAGCGTACATCCATTACAGAAGCTGGCTTAAAATCTAAGTAAACAAAGCAATAGTTCCATATTTTCACCCCTATTACTTATTAGACTGTGTGGTCAAAACCAGAATACACATATAAAAACAAATTCATTGTGAATTCTATAATCACAGGCCTTATGAAAAATTGCATTATTTACTCAAGGCAAGTTGTAGAAGATTTGATGCCTAATTTAATCCTAATTTATCCTTTTATTCATATATTGATTTATGTATTTTTTTAGATCCAGAATCTATATATTTAGAGAAATGTTGAATTTGGTCAGATAGAGAACAAAGGCTTTTATAAGACATTACTATCACTAACAAGGCATGCATTAGCAACGTGTGCATTTACTAAGGGCTGGCTTTGTCATTTAGAAACACCATATGTCACCAAATTTGTTTGAGTTTACTTAGAAAATCTCTTTTGAGCCAATGGCAGAGAGGAAGGGGACTAACACTGCAATTACAAGCTAGTAAAGTCATGAGAGAAGAAAAATTCGAATCCTTTTGTTGAAGTTGTAAGAGTGGAAAAAAACGCCTGAAAGAACCCTCAAAACCCTTGTGTGTTAAAAAAGTATATATTTTTTTTAAAAAAGGGTTCTTATTCAGTCAATTTGCCTTTTAAAATAATAAATAAAGATGAAATTTGTGACTAAATATAAGTGATAAAATTAGTTTTTAATGGTCTGAAACTAAGCAGCCCTATCCATGTGTCTTTAATCTAGGTATGAATGAAAATTATTACCTGATATCTTGTGCACTCTTCTAACACTTTTCTTGAAAAGGCCATCATTGTCATCGTTTAAAGTCTCCGATATATGAATTTGATGAACTAAAGATGCCTTCAAAAATTGACAGAGAGATTATGTAAGGAGTTATGGAGATAAATAGGTAAGAGGGGAAAAAAAAAAAAAAAATATATATATATATATATATATATATATATATATATATATATATATATATATATATATATATAAATTTTTTCCCCCCTTTCCCTAGAATGTCACACTAATGTCTCCTTCACTATTTATCTATTTCAAACACCATTTCACTGAGATGTGGAAACAGGAGCATTAGATCAGTTAGTACTAACCTAAATGAATGAAAACAGTGAGGCATGTTTGTCCACTCACAGTCTCAGTGGCTACAGAGGATCCAGAAGGACTGTGGGTTTTAGTAGGAGAGGGCACACCTGACTCACTGGAACCTGTTTCGCTCAACTTGTTCACCACCTCGTTCCTAAATACAGAAGTTTCAGTGTGCTCAGAAATATTTACACAGTATTTTATTTGTCCAGTAGGTAAGCAAAACTGCACCTCTGTGTTGATTGAGTACTGGAGAAAGAGTCATTGTGAGCATGGCTACTGCTAAGGCTGGTATTTTCAGATGAGTCGGTGTCGCTCTTGTGCAGATTCTCACTTGATGGGCTGAGTGGAGAGGCAACACTGTTAAAATTAAGCCTTGATTTTAACAGTTATTTTACACTGAAGACATTATTGTCTGAGATCGAAAGAGTAATAGAAGATTAAAGGTCAGACTTTCAGGTTGGTCATTTCCTACTATTGTTGAGATTTGTTTGCTCCCACTCACTTCAAGTGTTCAAAACATTTTGAACAAAGATGAAGCTCCCAACCTTTAGACTGAAGCAGGCTAGCTTGTAAAATCCCCATGCCCTATTCATTTTCCATTTAGTTTAAACAAGAGGTTTGGACTATGCAAAGTCTCCCCATAGGAAAATGCTGTGACCACCATATATTACTGTAAGTATGGTGATAATTGAGGTATGCCCTGCAGTCAGTTTGCACCACATATAGACCTTTGAAGCTTATTTGACCTCACCTGTCTGGCTGACGAATTTTTGAGAGACAGCTTTGCTTTGGTAGTATAGTCTCCTTAATGACCTTTCAACTGAGGGGTTATTTGTTCAGAAAACAGCTGTTGTAATAATGTTTCATAGCTGAAGGCCAATTAAAAATCCTTGTTAAGTGAATACCGTTAATTTGGTTGTTCCAGATTTCTATTTTATTTGTACAGCAATATTAAACTTAAGCATTGTCCCAAAGCAGCTTCAAAGAAATAAATAGGTTACGAAGTAAAATTTCAGCATCATAAATTAGTCCCTATTAGTTCATCTTAAATGAGCAAGCCAGTGGTGACAGTGTCAAGAAAAAACTGTGAGATGGTAAGAGGAAGAAAACTAGGGGGAAACCAGACTCAAAAGTGAACTGAGTGACACCATTTATTATAGTTCAATCAGTTCAATAGTTCAATTTTTATTTTATTACATTTTGCTGCCTGCAGGGGGTTTATTTATAAAAAAACAAATAAAAGCATTTGTTTCAATCGCAGTTGTTTCCTATGCATCTATTAATTAAGCTCGGACTGAAGACATCAGTAATTCAATTCTTGGACAGGTTGTCTTCAGCAAACTGTTTGTGGGATTTAATGTGAGCCAGCTTTAAAAGATGCTGATCTAAGTAGAACCCGAGTAGAAAACCTCTGTATGACCCTGGCCGCTGCACAGTGGGAGCGCGATTTATTATAAGAGTTTCATTGGTTCACCTGAACCCGTACTGCAATTTCATTGGTCTAATGTTATGGGGCTCAGTTTTTTGGCTTGAATCTTGTGAAACCTGGAAAAACCCAGGAAAAATCCATAAATTAGCCGCTTCAC
Organism: Silurus meridionalis; assembly: GCF_014805685.1. NCBI lineage: Eukaryota > Metazoa > Chordata > Actinopteri > Siluriformes > Siluridae > Silurus > Silurus meridionalis. The sequence continues at coordinate 13,374,931 of NC_060888.1, forward strand.
TGTTTAAGCCACGGGGTTCAAAGCGTGGGAAAAAGTAGCGGCTTAAAGTCTGGAAAATACGGTATATAAATAATCTAAAACTCTTTCCCATTTTCACCTGGTGGTACTTACCTTTTGTTTTCCAGAGCAAGATCCTTCAGTCGGGGCTTTGGTACTGGTAAACTTTGAGTGGGGTTCAACTCTGGACTGGTTAACAACACTTCTCCTGTAGTTTCACGCTTCTTTGCTGGGATGGCACCTTGCCAATTCCAAGAACAGGAGTTTATTAAGAATACAATGTTGTTTTTTTATTTAATCTATTGTTCTCATGCTTCCCTTTAACCACTGAACAGCTTTTGTAAAGATTAAATATTACAGTTTAACAAATAAATTTCTCTTTTCCATGCTGTCTCTAGAATTGTGAAAGCACATTTCGTTGTCTGGTATCTGTTTCCTGCACTTACTTGGTGTCCGCTTCCTGATTGAGGCTCGGACTAGGTCATGTCCAGGAGCTGTGGAAAAACGGTTAACCCTCTCATCATAGAACCAGTCGCCTGTAGACTTCTTTATGTCTCTGGGAAGAAACGCAAAAAGTACTTCTATTAACCATTAACCTGTTCCATTAAAACCAAGAGCCTAATTCTCCAGTCCAACATGCCTCTGAGAGACTTATTATGTGTTTATACTCACGCCTCTTTAGCACATACATTACACTGCCAGAACCCTTTGGCTCGGACAGTGCGACAGTTTTGGCACACTTGGTGTTTGCACACTGGGCATTGGTTGGAGTTGGCAGATAGACGACCCAGGGGCTCCTGACATCGTCCACAGCTGTGCTTACTGTAGTTGCCACTGCTGCGTTTTGCTCCCTTCCTCCTAATGTCCAACAAATCTGCTTTCAGTTTTCTATAGATCAGAAGTAGAATTTTTCATTTTAGACTTTTTTTTAATATCACATTTGTTTATGTTAGTACCCTTTCTAAAAAATATTATCTGCCCAATGAATTAATTATGAATTATCTGATCAAGACTAGATCATCTTACCTTTTCTGAACCTTACCAAAATGACATATTTATGGCTTTGAATATGATAGAAGAGAATTAATTGGAAGATGAGAGATTACTGTACTATTCTCAAATGCATATAAGTATGTAAATACATTTGCACATATACACACAGTTAAAGATGTGCTAAATTAGTAACAGCATAGAGAGGTGCAGGGTCTAAGATTTTGGAGAAAAGGAGACTGTGATAATTCAGCACTCACTTAACCCGCTGTTCCTCTACCCGTCTCAGCATTTCATCACGTTGAAGCACCAGTAAGATCAGATCCCGCTCTGAGTCAGTCAAGAAGGACATGTTGATAGTGTCCATGGGTTCCATCTCAACCTGTTTAAGCTTTCTGGTAAATCTTAAGATAAGGGTAAGAATGAAAGAAGTATCGAAGGAATGAAGGAAAAGAAAGTAAGTAATAGAGGAAGGAACGTAAATTGCATAAGATGTTTTTCTACTTATTAATTCTGATGTAACAACAGGCATCGTATACTGATCTGTGTTTTCTAATGTGGGCCATTCATTTTTTGCAATTAATTTTATTTGAGCAGTATTTCTCTACTTTGCAGCAGCTGAAATAAACTTTAAATACCAATACATCATAAAATTTTTGCATAACTGTATTCTTTAAAGTCAAAACAATTTATGCACTGGTAAAAGTTTTTAAAATATATATAATTGAGAGATTTTATATGCAGCAAAATCTGCATGTTCCTGCCCGACCTCAAAGAGGTATCCTGGGATGTAAATGCAACAAATTTAGTTCCCCAACTTCATGTCTGTGGTGTTACTATAATAGATTTTACTTCTGGTTGTATTTTGACTACTTTCTGTTTGTTATACTGATAACTAGCAGATCTGACATATCTTTATTACATTTTAATAAATAAAATCATATTCATATTTCCAAAATATATGTTGATCTCAAAATCATCATTATGGCAGCATCTGCTTTAGAAAACTCTGGATTTAACATACATTTTGGCATTCATAATCATATAAATGTATCACTTGTCAGGTACGACAAGATTAACTGCTTCTAAAAAGACCCAGATTACCCTCAAAATATGTCTGTTATATGTATTTAGAACAAAAGATTTTACTTCAAATACTGGTAACATCACAGACATAAGTGGTTGTGTTAACAGTATTTGATTAAAATCAAATACTAATTACTTCAAAATTAGTACTAAATTAAAATATTCAAAACAATAATCATCAATATGAAACCTACACTTTCCTGGAAATAGAATATTAAACAGATATTAAATTCATAACCATGAAGCTTATTATAAATTATAATTTTGATTCTGCCTCTTATTTGCCACTCCTATTAAAGAAATCAGCTCTTTATATTAAACTTGAATTTCAAACAATTGTCTTTTTCCCTTTTCATAGTATAAACAACAGAGCAGAAGAGCCCAACCATTTTCCAATAAAAAAAAATCTAACTAGGCTGATGAAAGTGGGCAGTGGTGGACGAAGTACACAAGCCATGTTCTTGAGTAAAAGTAGAAATTTACTTAGTAAAATATCACTCCAGTAAAACAGCTCCCTAAAGACTTTCACTTGAGTAAAACTACAAAAGTATTTTTCTTCAAATGTATCAGAAGTACTATGACTTATTATGGCTATAATGTCCTATTATAATTTTTGTCACAAGACTCTTAATCAACTCAGTTTATGTGAAAAGACTCTGATGTTACTCTTATCAAACCAATGTATTAATATAATGATATTAATTAGTCAAACACTAATTAATATCTATTAAAATTATCATGAGCCCAAAACCTCCTTTTCAACTGATAAAAAAAAATAATAATAAAATCACACAAATAAGGCCACAAGTGGTGTGGCAAGTTAGATCCAGGGGTTTCTTCCATCATTTATTAGTTATTATTATTATTAGTACAGATATGCGAAAAAGCTACTTAAGTACAGTAACAAATTACATTTACTGTCCACCTCTGGTAGTGGGCTTAAAGTAAATTTTGCATTGTACCAAACATTATAATAAAGGTAAAAGCTCTCTCATTTATGATTTAATGATATTTAAAAATAAATAAATAAAAAGCATGCACTTTTATTTTCTTCTAATTTATAGTTCAGTGAAACTTGTAGTACAATGAGAAGCAATCCAATCTGTTGTACAGGGTATAGGGTTCAATGCCTGAATCAGATATTCAATGTCCACTGATGAGGACGTTATTTTTTCCAAAAGCAATTTTTTCTTTTCTAATATATGGCATGACAGGCTATTTCAAAGGTCACCATGCGCAAAACATTGGTCCACAGGCCCTAGTTTGGGCATCTCTGCCACAGAGGAAAGCGGGGATCCGAAGTAAGAGATCCTTACCCCATATTTCATCACCAAACAATAGAATAATGAGAGGTTATGTATGGAAAGAAGGTGCACAAAATACAATACATGCAATAAAAATGAGTTTTAAAAATTATATTGAATGCTTTAAATAATCAAAAGGGCAATAGATTTTGCATTTATTCTAATCGTGATTTACCACTTTAGCCTGTTAAAGTTTCTAAACATATTTAGGACATAAAAAAATTATGTTAATTTAAATTAAACAAATTAATCTTTTTTGTTTAACAACTGATTCAAAGTTTAAAGGGTAAAAAAACCTTATGCATTGAATACAGTAGAATTTGTTTCTGCCTCTTGTTTGATGTTTTCTGGATAATCACCGATACTGAAGCCCAAAGTCAACAAACATTGCTAATGTCAACAGAAATGACATGCGCCACTTTACACTTGCAACGGAACTGTGTGCGCATGCGCAGCTATGCGATTAAACAAATAGTAGTGGCCCGTGCTGTTTGGAAAAAGGGCAGATACTTGGACACGGGGCAGAACGGACATGCATAGGGAGTGTTTCTTGTTTTTTTCCCCGAGTACTTTTTTAAAAGAGTGGCTTTTTGAAAAAGGATTGCATGCATTTATGCTTTGGTTGTGAACTTACATTTGGACGTCAAACTCACCAGACATTTGAAATATTTTAGTGGTAAATCTCAAAAGTCACTATGTCACATGTTTGAGGCAGCATGACTCGGGCACACAGGCGGGTCTATGGGGTTGTGAGAACCAGCTCAGAATTCCAATAGTTCTGAGAAACCCTGTTTATGCATAACTTAAGTAGCATGAAACAAGGCTGCAGCAGGGAAACTTCTAGGCGGTGCAGATGGAAAAGGAAAAGCAAACATCCCTGCGTTCCCACCCTGTAAAGACAACTTGGACGGGTGGAGTTCTCTGGTTAACATTTATTTAATAATGTCGCTTTGTGTGGTTAATAATCACTGAGCAGCGCCAATCATATCCTCTGTTTCGGGATTCAGTAACCGATGTGTGAGGAAACAACACAAAATAAGGCACAAGCCGTTTAAAGAATGAATAGAAACTGGTTTGGGTGCACGACCACGTATCCTATAACACTGTTAATGCCAAGGTTTCCTCGTTGTTTAAACACTTGGGGAAAGGTGAGAAAGCCTGAGAAGTAAACAGTCCACCGGGAAAGCTCGACATTCATAAAACTTCAGCAGTGATGAAGCAAAAAAAAAAAAACGTTTAGGAATTCATTTTTTTTTTTTATAAGTTACAACCAACAAAAACAGCTGTCTCAAGGTCAACTCACTGGAGTCTTCCTGACACCAGGATGCTACACATAAAAAAAGCCCAAATACATACATACAATATGCAAATACATTTGTCATTTACACGGACATCCTAAAACACCGCCATGTTCCTTTAATCCTATTACACTTATGCATATATACACTAATATTCCGACTCTTTTCCTGGCAGTATCATAACAAGTTTGAGGAAAAGTGTTACACAAATACAAACTACAGTAGACACTAGACAGGTGTACTCACACTGTCGGTAAATAATAATCCATTTATTTATTTTAAATGAAGCCGATAACACGTCAAATTCTGCGTTTCAAAATGTACTTTAAGCCTTTTAACAGTATTTCAACTTACCGGCGTTTGCTGAAGTTGTAACGCGCTGCCGCTTCCTTACCAACTCGATTCTCAGCTCAGGTTTTAAAAAGAGAGCCTGTGCAATGCCGGAAGATGGGAAAACTTTCCAACACACACACACACACACACACTCTTACACACTTCTCACTTCATCGCGCTCTCTCTCTCTCTTACTCACACACACACACAATCGGCAGGTGTAGGTGTAGCTAGGCTGGGCGTCTCTGCCACATAAACACATCCGTGTGCTATAGATGCTCTCAGATGAGCTTTGGTTACACATCTGATTCAGTGAATAAACAGTCAAACACATGACTAATATACATTTGAAACACACTATAAATCCACACTGTTTGTTATTTGTCACTACACGGTCTTCTCAAAGGCTCTTGAATACTACACTATAAAGAAAAGCCAAGGGCTGGTTAAAGTGGGTACTGTAGCCATCTGAAGGGCTCCTGGTTGAACCCTGAACTTAGTTTACTGTCTTTGTGGAGTTTCTCTCTTTATCTCATGGGTTTTGTCAAGGTTCTCCAGTTTACTCTCACAGTCTGGGGATGCTATATTTTGAGATGACAACCAAATTACAACTAATTACAACAGCAGCTATATGTAAAATTTTGGTGCAGGAATGCTAAAACACTAAAACACACATGCACCCATACACGCACACAATAGCTTGTTATTTCGCTGCTCACTGGAAAATTCAAATGAATGCTACAAGGCAAACAACCATGGGAATGATTTGTTTACTATTATTAGTGACTAAATTTCATTCTGTCATACATGGCTCCAAGCAAAGTCAGATTTTTTTATTCTGTTTCATTAAAAACAAACAAAAAAAGTTACACATACAAAAAAAGTCAACTTATTTGACCGGTTTACACTCCAGATCCAATACTATGTGATTTATGTGCGGCGCATAAGACTTCACATGCTCTATATGCTTAATGCTGGTCCTCCACTCAGCCCTAGTGATGTCTTTCAGAAGTGTGAGGATGCTGCTTGATGTGTTTTCAGCCCAGTTGTTCCACACTTCTTTATCTCGAGAAATGTTTTGAGTTCCACTCATGGATCCCTTTCCCTCATTTAACAAACTAGAGGATGACTGAAGTCTCTGATGCTGGATCGGTGTGGTGACATTGTTATGGATATGCAGTATTCCGCCAGTGTCTCTCCGCAGAAGACGACAAGCCACTGGCCAGCCCTCTTCAGAGCTTGGTATCAGGCCTAGATTCACTCGGTCTGCTAGGTTATTCAGGGACAGCTAGGGAGAATGTGCAGAAAGAATTTAATTTAAATCATGTCTACGTTGAATAATGCATTTATTTTGAATAGTGAACATGATGTAATTCTGCAATGTCTGGCATTGGCCTGTTGTGCCTGAGGACTTGCAACATTAACCTCTTCATTAATGGTATAAATTATTAGACTAAGTTTAATTTAGCTCCGTATGATTCAATAGTTGGCAAGTCTGCATTTATTAATCTGCTATTTAACAATGCCAAGATGCTTTAAGACAAACAATATTTTGCGAATTATTTATGTAAGTGGCAAATGGTCAAACTCTGCATAACGACGACAATAATTTTGTGTAAAAGTCTATTTTATTAAAGGATTCTCAGAAATTTATGAAGGGTTTGTCTAGCGTTTTTTGAAAGTACCTTTTTTTACTGTTAAAATAGTGTACTCATGAATTTTAAAAGAAAAATTGCAATGTGTTGGCCAGCATGTCGATTATACAGTGTGACCCATATTTAATATCTGCCTGCAGGCAGCATCTAGCTTTGGTACTAGACACCCCTGCTTTATTCCATCATGTCATCAACTTGGAAAAAGTAATTTGGTGTAATTTGTGGCTAATACTGGCCCACATATCTAGCCAACCAGTACTAGTAATTAAAAATAAGTACCTATTGCAGCCACTTGCCACCCCAAGAGCTCATGTTTAAAACCAAAACTCGGTTTATTGTCTATGTGGAGTTTATGTTTGAACTTGAGTAGCTATGCACTTTTTCCAATAGGTGTGAATAATGTGTGAATGTATGTGTGAATGGGGGCCCTGTAATGGAATGGTGTTCAATCTAAATTGCATTTCTGCGTCTTGATTATAGAAACCAGAACTAGTTTAGTGACCCTGACCCCGATTAGCAGTTATTGAAAATAAATGATAAGTGAAAGAAAAGTGTTTTGTTTGTTTCAAACAAATTTGCCAAATACTTAATTTTTATTTATTTAATAACCACATTTATTTGTCAGTTTATTAACTATGTTTAATGTTTGGTAATGCCATTGAAACAATGTCTTTTTTGCAATCATTTACAGTACTGTGCAAAGGTCTTGCTGTAAAAAATCCTGTAAAGTAAGCATGCTTTCAAAATTAGAAATGTTCACATATTTTTAGCAATGAACAAAATGGAAAGTAAATGAACAGAAAATAAATCCAAATCAAATCAATATTAAAGGTGACCATCCTTTGCCCTCAAAACAGCATACATTTTTGTAGGTACACTTGCACGCAGTTTTTGAAGGAAATTGGCAGGTAGATTGTTCCAAACATTTCGGTGAAATAGCACAGATCTTCTGTGAATATAGGCTGCATTTTGTCTTTACAATTTATCCCAGACAGACTCGATTGTGCTTAAATCAAGACTCTGTGAGGGTCAAAACTATTGGGCTATAGGACTCCTTGTTCTTCTCTATGCTGAAAATAATTTTTAATCACCTTGGCTGTATGTTTGGGGTCATTGTCCTGCTGCAGAATAAATTAGGGGCCAATGAGATGCCTCCCTGGTGGTATTGCATGATGGATAAGTATCCGCCTGTATTTCTAAGCATTAAGGGCACCATTAATCTGGACCAAATCTCCAACAGAAAGGCAGCCCCAAACTTGCAAGAACCTCCCATTATGATTTACTGTTGCCTGCAGACACTTATTGTTGTATCGCTCTCCATCCCTTCAGTGAACACACTGCTTCCTGCTGAAGTTAAATACTTCCAATTTTGACTCATTAATCCAGAGCTGCTATTTCCTATCCCTATGTTTCTCTGCATAGTTGAGTCTCTTAGCCTTGTTTTCATGTCAGTAGTATGGCTTTTAGGCCACAATTTCACCACTTTTGTCCAGACTCCTCCAAACAGTGTCTTCAGTCCTTAAAATGGCACATTTCTTTGCGCTTCGTTAAAGTAGCTAGGACAGCACATCTTGAAACTTCAGTCTGCTTTAGAATATTGGCCTTGCTGTTCTTGTTGTTGTGTTTCAACCTACATATAAAATTGATGATAATTATAACCTGCTTGGTATAACTGGTTAATCATACATCTGACTCTGATCCTTTAAAAAGTCTGGTACCACCTTCTCTCAGGGTAAGAGGTAAGTATTGGCACCAAGATGGTGGAATGAATTTACCCTAGATGTCCAAACAGTCCCTGGCTATCTTAAAGTGACGGGTAAAGACCTACTGCTTCCTGAAACACTTTCTAACACTAACATATTCCAAGTTTGTAGTCTAGCATACCAGTGTAGATTTGATAAAGACTCAAAGCACTTTTGTACATCGCTCTGGACAACGGCGTCTGCTAAATGCCACAAATGTCAAAATGTCATACCATGTAATTTGATTTATATTTTTCTTCTGTTCACTTACTTTGCATTTGGTAATTTGCTAAACAATTTAAATATATTTTTAAAAGCATTCTTACTTTACAGCAATTCTTCCTGTATAAAACATTTGCACAGTACTGTATGTTGAAGCAGCTGTAAATTCATCAGCTTCCTTTTTTCTTAAATAAATGGAAAATAAAACTGGTCATGGGAGTTACAGGGAAACCGACAAAAGAACAACAGTACTCTGTCCATGTCAGTAAACTGACTGATACAAAGCACTGACACTTGAAACGTCTCCTTACCACTCCTTTAGCAGATCATAGATTTATTGCATTTCTTCATAAAATAACAGCATGCTTTTAAACAATTTTTTATTCTTTGTACAGTACCAGCCAAACAAATCCCTGAAAAGTTATCATCCAAATGAATGAACATGTACATTAACCCGAACCAATGATTTGTCTGGAAACCCGGCACTATTGTCCACACCTTCTAACTAATCAGGATTCAGAATTCAACAAAATGTTGGGGTAAAAATTTTTTTATCAATGTCTATGGATTGGAAATGGCACTCCAAAGATATTGGCACTCCAGAGGAATGCAGTGCAATTTGTCTTTCCTGTTCGATATTACAAAATAATAACAACAAGCAAAAGGAATATTTTCTGTAAAGATGCTGTCAGTAAGGGTAACTATACTGTACACAAGCCAAACATAAAATGACATTTGTAAGCAAATGTGGAAAGTTCATTCTCACTTGTTTGTTGTCTCCTTGATGCACAGTGCAACGGTGTGCTACTTTATTAATGTGTAGGTTTCTTTGCAGTGCTGAAACTGCATCTGGGTTCCATTCACATGCGTGTACATGGGCAGCACCAGCATGGACCAGATATGGAAGGGTGAAGTAGCCAATTCCTGACAATGGTCAAGTGTGTTTAAAATCACAATAAAAGAGTTTCTCTGATTGAATGACAGTGGCAAACAAGCATATAGCACATACCTGCATACAGGTCAACCACAGTCTCACCAGTGCAGTCAAAGGAGGATATTCGCAGTTTCTCTGTGATGTTTCCGAAGGAGAACATACACTTGGTGACATCAAATTCATATCTGGAAATTCAAGTGTCTGATTATTCACACTTCAGATGATGCTAGCAGGTTGTAATAAAAAAAAATTCCGCAAGTACATTTTACCTGATGTGGTTATCAATATGAGTTACATAGCTGTTGTCTCCTAATAGCATTGTTACCACTGGTGTTCGCCATCCATCCTGGGAAATCTGTTTTATTTGTGCTAGACGCTTCACTCCGAGTACTTGGGCAACAGCAAACCACAACTCAGCGCCTGGAGGAATTACAAAAAAAATTCTTTTAATTCTATAAATACTTGTAGATTCTGGTGGTCAGATCGGTTTCTACCAAACTCGATAAGCAGCCTGACTCTGGGTTTTATGAAATGTCAGAAATTTTGATTTTCTCACTCTACAAATCTATAATAATCTGAGATAGACAGAACAAAGATTTGAGCAGAAAACAAAGGGCAGTCAAAGCATTACTGGGGTAGAGCTTTGAGCAACTGAGTAAATTGTCACAGGGCAAAGCAGAAGACAAACACAGTACACGCTCTCCTTTTATGTGTTTACAATGTTTAATTAAATTGACATCCGTGGGCTAGGTGCAATGTTAACACTTCCTTCTTTATTTCCATTTACAATATTTATTGAGTTTGACATTGTATTACCTCCTTTTTTTTGCACATTTTATGAGTAAGAAAAACATTGCAATTTTACTGTACAACTACAAGATACAAAAACTACTATTTTATTGTATTGTATTGCATTCTTTGCTGCAATGATTACATGCATGTCCAATTTCCCCCTTGATGGAAGGACGATGATTGCATCTTGAAAATCATAATCACATAAAGGTCCCCAAAAGAAAGAGGGCTATAAAACAACCACAAATCCAAAAAAAATTGGGATGCTGTGTAAAGTGGTTTTCAATTTTTAATTGGTTGGCAGCAACATCTCTGGGATGAGGCAACAAAAGGCTGGGAAAATATACAGCTGGAGTGAACAATTTGCAACTAAATATGTTAAATCGCAACAGGTTAGTAACATGATTGGGTATAAAAAGAGTTTATTAGAGAGTAGTTCTCTCAGATGTAAACATGGGCAGAGGTTCGCCTACAAATTGGGTCTACAAATCGTGAAACAATTTAAAAATATAGTTCCTCAACATAAAATTAATAATACTTTGAATATCTCATCATCTACAGTACATTATATCATCAAAAGACTAAAAAAATTGGGAGAAATCTCCGTGCACAAGGGACAAAAAAAACAACAACATTTCCCTCTGGAATTGATAAAAGTGATCTGGGGGTGAATTAGTGCTCTAAGTATCTATCAAATCAATATTGGATACACATTCAGGCAGCACTGCATTAAAAACAGGTATCATTCTGTAATGGAAATCACTGAATGGGTTCAGAAACACTTCTTGGTTTGTTGTCCACAAATTTGCTTAAAGCTCTATCATACAAAGAAAAAGCCATATGTTATATAAATATTTAATGACAAAGTAGTAAGGTAAAAAATGCAGTTTAACACTAGCAAGACAAATGCTTACCTACATCGTCTGTGCTGTCTAATTAAAATGCCTTATGTTGTAACGCAATATATATAATAGAGTGATATACATTTTCTTCTTCTTTTGGCTGCTCCCATTAGGGATCGCCACAGCGCATCATCTGTCTCCATACCAACCCAACTACCTGCATGTCTTCCCTCACCACATCTATAAACCTCCTCCGTGGTCTTTCTCTTTTCCTTCTTCCTGGTGGCTCCATCCTCAGCATTCTCCTACCAATATACTCTATGTCCCTCCTCTGCATATGTCCAAACCATCTCAATCTCGCCTCCCTCACCTTGTCTCCGAAATGCTCTGTCCCTCTAATAAACTCATTTCTAATCCTGTCCATCCTTGTCACTCCCAACGAAAACCTCAACATCTTCAGCTCTGCTACCTCCAGCTCCACCTCCTGTCTTTTACTCAATGCCACTTTTTCTAAACCATACAACATTGCAGGTCTCACCACAGTCCTATAAACTTTCCCTTTCACTCTTACAGATACCCTTTTATCACAAATCACTGCTGCCACTCGTCTCCACCCACTCCACCCTGCCTGCACTTTTTTCTTCATTTCTCTAACACACTCTCTATTACTTTGCACAGTTGACCCCAGGTACTCATAGAGTGATATACATAGTATATAATATTCATATTTCCCATCACGACATTGACTGGGTAATGACATTGTGGCCATGAAATAAAGCAATTGAAAGGCATCAAAGAAGGTTGTGCTAAAACAAAATAGCCAAGACAAGTGTTACTAAACATGAATGAAAATGGATAACATTGAGAACCATCTATAAATTGTATGAACTATAAACAAGCGTGCATGGCAACAGAAATATTATTACGAGAATAGGACATCCCTAAAACTTTGAGGGAAAAAAAGCTGCCGACAGACCTACAGCTACAATAAATGAGGAGGAATATCTTATTAATGAATGGTCACTCCTTGCATGAGACAACAATTTCTTGCATTATTTATATGTCTATAGGTAGGGTTGCCAGTTATATGTTCAGCTTAAAAACCAGTGAGCTCATTTCCCAAAGAATACCATAGCCATGGTGAAGCTTGGTGTTGGTTCTCTTCAGCTGGGACTGGGGCTCAAATCAAGATTATTGAATATTGTGAATATAACTAAAAACATATTTTTTTTTTTGGCACAAAATCAGTAGGCTGAAAAAGATGTCACCTTCCAGCACAAAAAATGAACCAATACACAAGTCTAAGATAACAAAGTAAAGGGCTTAGAAGATTTGGAATGATCCAGTCAGAGCCTAGATCTAAATTATATCGAAAAAACATGAGTGATTTGAAGATGGCTGCACACAGGACATTCTTTAGCAATTCAATAAATCTGACGCATTTTTGCAAAAAGTGAGGGTAAAATATATTTGTTTAAAATGTGTTTTTTCTTCTTCTTTTAGCTGCTCCCTTTAGGGGTCAGCACAGTGGATCATCTGTCTCCATACCCACCTGTCCTCTACATCTGCCTCTTTCAAACCAACTATCTGCATGTCTTCCCTCACCACATCCATAATCCTCCATTCTCCTACCGATATACCCCATGTCCCTCCTCTGCACATGTCCAAACCATCTCAATCTCGCCTCCCTCACATTGTCTCCAAAATTTGTTTTAAATTTCTATTTGTTAGAAGCATCAAAATGGGACAGTGTCATAATGTGGAATAACAACTACAACAACAAAAAAAAAGTTATGAGACTCTGGAACCCAAAGGAAAAACTGTTTTACCAAATTTTCTCCAGATTGCTTGTGAAAAGCATCCATCACCAAAGAGAAGCAGATCACCATGCCGCTGCCATCCGTTGGGTATATCCCCCTCAAGTTCCTTACTCCATTTCTCTCCTTTAGTAGCTATCAGATCCTGAACAACCTCAATCATTCTCTCTCGATGAGGCTTCACTTTGCTTTTTCTTGAAACCTGAGAAGCCTAACCATACAAAATTAAACAAAAAAGACAAAAGAAAATTCTTAATTTACACTGACAACCTTAAAATCATTCATCACAAATGCAGATTAAAGTATAATGCAAAGAAAAAGCAATAAATGTAATCCAGTACTTCTGCTCATTTAAAATAGACTGAGGAAAAGAGGAAAACGGTTTTGTGGTCAGACAAATCGAAAACTGAATTTCCTTTTGGAAATCATGGATACGGTGTCCTCCAGACTAAAGAGGAGCGGGATCATCCAGCTTATCTGTGCTCTGTTTAAGAGCCTGCATCTCTGATGGTATGGGTTGTATTATTGCCTATGGAATGGGCAGCTTTTACATCTGAGAAGGCACCATCAATGCTGAAAGGAATATTCAGCTTTTAGAGTAACACGTTTCCATCCAGATTATGTGTTTGTTTGTTTTTTTTAGGTAAGGCCTTTCATATTTTAGCAAGACAAAGCCAAACTGCATACTGCATCTATTACAACAGCATGAATTTTTAGTCAAAGAGTCCACATGCTAAACTGGTCTGCCTACAGTCCAAACCTTTCAGCAAGTAAAAAACATTTGGTGCATTAAAAAAAAAAAATAAAAATAAATATGAAAAGAAAGTCCCAGGACTTTTGAGCAACAGGAATCCTGTATTAAACTTAGAATAATTTGTGTGGTCATGTGATATGGCAACCTGTATATGAACTATGTCAAAGGAGCTGTCCTGAGTTGCACAGCTGTGCAGTGAGACAGAATCCAGGAGAGACAGAGCATTCGGGGAGACTGGGAGAGTCACGGTTCCATCTGAGTGTTTCTGTACACTGTACTGCAGGTCCAGAGCACCCAGCTCTAACAGATGCTTTCTATAAAAATATTAATAAGAAGTTAACAATAATTTTTGATATGTACAAACATTAGTGGTAACTATGTTAAAACTATTAGTAGATGACGTCACTTGCTTGTAGAGCTGTGCATAACGCCGTGGCACCTTCAGAGCCGTGATGTAATCCATATGTCACTGGTTCCTACAGGGTTAAAAAAGAGCAGAGGTGAATGACGTTCACCTTACACCTAATCAATTTTAGTCATACTAGAAAATCAATGTTAAAAACTCCCAAAATATCTGATTACAAATATAGCCATTAATTTGCACTGGTAATACTGAGCTCTACTGTGAAAAGTATATTACTGTTCAGCCTCTATTTACTGAACAAGGTGTTGATCAGTTTGTTTTGGACTAACCTATCCTGCTATGTACCTTGTCAGATGTTATAGATGAAGGTGAGATCTATATGGTAAGCGTTAATAAACTTTACATCAAAATGAAACACACTGGTGCAAACACTGGTTCTAATCAGGTAGCAGCATTTAACTCACTCCGGCGTGGACGTCACGGGTATATCAGTGATTGACGCGTTTGAACTAACTTAACCTCTAATGTACAAACTTGGATAGAATATATATATCTTTTTTCTACTATTTTTCTAATTCGGTAGATATAATACATTTCTAAAGAACTTAGAATGCCATTTGAGACACAACTTTTGTTTTGACTAATGTTCCTAGTCGGAATGTTAATGTGTTACACGTCCCTCGCATCACTTCCGCTTTTAAAATAAAAACAACAAACGAGTTCTAGATGCTTTAAAAAATGGTAAATACATTTGTATTACTTTTATTTCTATTAACAGTTTACACAATTAAATTATAAAAAAAGTCAGTGATATTTTCATGTCAATAACAACAAAAAGCAACTATTAATACCCAGACAGGTAGATGGCGGTATTTGCTGTAAACCCCGCCAAAAGCGACTCTTTCTAAACATGCTTTTTGTAAACTGAACGCGTTTCCTCCCAATCATCAAGAGTTTATTTGAAAGGTAGGATATAATTTAGCTCACAATTGGATTAAAAAAATGATTGTGGTGTGGAAAATGTAGACAATATAAAAAGGATATTTTCACTAGACATTGTAAGCAATCGTGCAATTGAAAAAAATAAATAAATCGCTGCCTACTGTACTTATGAAGCTTATCATATATATATATATATATATATATATATATATATATATATATATATATATATATATATAAACGTATGTATGTATACATTTACACATACTGTATTTGGCGAAAACAGCCAAATCCAGCCTAAACAGTTTAAAATAGTTGTTAAACTATATATATATATATATATATATATATATATATATATATATATATATATATATATGCTTTTGCATTTTTGTTCCTGTAGAATTTACACAAAAACACACAATTTGCCTCCATTTAAAGTCCCCAGGAAAACCATAATTAATGCACGAAAAAAAATTCACAATAAAATGCAGGAAAAACCTGGAGTCATTTTATGAGGTTAATATCGAAGCTTCTTCTAGAGATGATGTGAGCTTCAGTAAAAGGAGACTTGTTGAATTGTGCTCAACAATTGTGTTATATAAAAACTATATATAAAATGATATAAATTGTATAAGATTCAACAAGATAGTCTTTGTATGTTTTGCAGATGGCAGTGAACAGTTGTGTGACTGTGGTGCAGCTCGACTCTGTGGATCAGCAGCATCAGGCTGACATTCACCTGCTACCCTGTGACATTGAGCACGATGGACTCGCCCATGTGGACAAGTTTTTCACGCCTACAGTGAAAGAGAGAAAGCACGGTTTGTCCTCTATGTGCGAATTTTAGATCATTAAAAAAAAATCAATGCAGCATATTTCAGAAAAAGGGTCATGTGCTTGTGTATGTGTGCATTTGATTGTAGAAAAGACAGTGTCGTTTAGAGGTCGGGGGCTGAAGGGACAGGAAGTGACACACCCTGAGGGCTATACAGGACTCGTGCTGACGGAGGTACAGAAACCATCATCTGACCAAGAAGTAAGCACTTAAATGTCTGACTGCAGTAGTAGTTGTAACAGAGTAGTTCTGAGAACGTTAACATCCTTACTTTTAAGGTATTAGTTAGGATTTGGTCCTCATGTCGTGAGCTACTTTCTTTTGACACTATAGGATCTCATAATTAGATACTCACAATCTTCACAACTGTACGCCTACTCATTTGTGCTTATTATATAAGCTAATTATATATTATTATTATATTAGCTAATTATGTGGCAGCAGTGAATTGGCAAGAATGCAGGAGCATGGCATAATTGTTGGTGCCAGATGGGTGGTATAAGTATTTTAAAAACTGCTGATATCCTGCATTATTTTTATTGTATTTTTTTTATTTGTAGAACTACAATATCTAAAGTTTCCACAGAATGTTGGCCAGAACACTAAACGAGTAACAGTTCTGTTTGGGAAACGCTGTGCTGATTAAAGAGCAAAAGAACAGTTTGATTTGAGCTGCCAGGATGGATACAGTGACCCATGGAAGTTTCTCATCATACACAAAAAATGAAACATTGAGGTGGTTTGAGTTACACCAGCAGAAGACCACATCAACTGTCATCCAAGAACATTCATTCAAGAAGAATTAGAGGTTACCACGGAAACAGACTCCCAGAAAAATGCAAGAAAAAATCAGCTGCCTTTATTTCCGGTCCAACTTCTCAACACGGTTATAAAGAACGCTTACTTTAATAATTATCCTGTGAGCTCACACCAGACTGGTCATTCTCCTCTGATCTGTTTCATCAAGGTGTTTCGGGTTACAGGTTTTTCTGCTCCATTCTAGGTATAGTGTAGAAACTGTTGTATGTGAAATTCCCAGAAGATCAGCAGTATCTGAAATACTCAATACATCTGCCACCATGACTGTGGCATGGTCAAACTCCTTTTCTTCATTCTTATGTGAACACAAACGGAGCTTGTTGGCCCGTGTCCACATGATATTTTTTTGCATTGTGCTGCTTTCACATGATTGACTGAGTAGATAAGTGCCTGGATGAGCACATGTTCAGTGTGTTTATTTTCCTATTTATACTGAGTTATAGTCATTTTCCTAGTTATATAAATTGTGCTGGTTATGTTCTTGCATGTTAAAATTCGGTAATCCCCCGCTTTTTTGCATTTGTTTGGCTGATTTTCGCGGCCTCTTGCGGATAGCACAATAGACCAAAACACTTGTAAAGAATTGTTTTTATGGAGTTTTATGTTGAAATAATGAAATGTATAAATAATAATATAATTATTAATTATAAAATGTAAGTAAAAGGTTAATACAGTACAGTACTGTATACATAAAATAGCATTTTTGGGGTGGCAACCGTTTATCGGTAAACTGGGGATCACTGTACTGCACGCTGGGAAATCGATGTCAGCATCACACACTGGTACACCTGAGTGATGCCACTTAACCCAGACTTAAACATATTTGCACTGCATTGAATTATTTATGGAGATCGTCTGATTATAGGGTTGCACAATTTCTCTAAGCTATTTATACATAAAACACGTAAAAAAATGGTTTGCATCTAATTGATGTGTGAGTGACGTTTAGCTCAGCATCAGTTTCTCGAAAATATGGAGAATAGTATTTTTATACCCGAATTTAGTTGATTAAAAAAGTGACAAACATTTTCATAACGCAAAATTCTTCTTTTCTTCACCTCTCGGCTCTTTGCTCTAAAAGTCAAGAAATGGGTATAAGGAGAGGAAATATGGAGAGGAGAAATTTTTATGCAAAATTACAAGATCAAATGAGACATTCTTGTTCCAAAAAGCAACAGGCTAAAATCGGCAACTCTTCATATACACCATTGTAAAAACCATTACTACTTATACATATAACACTTATGTTGATTTATTATTACCGTATTTTTCGGACTATAAGCCGCTACTTTTTTCCCACGTTTTGAACCCCGTGACTTAAACAACGAAATGGCTTATTTATGAATTTTTCCTGGGTTTTTCCCGGTTTCACAAACTTTAAGCCAAAAAACTGAACCCCATAACATTAGACCAATGAAATTTCCGAACGGAAACAAAAAAACGCACCTCACCCGTGTTCTGAGCTGCACGGCATCGGGAGAAAAAAACGTTTTTCTTAAAGCACGACGATGCCAAAAGATAAACTCCCGAGAGAAATAGTTGTGAAAGGAAGGAGGAAGACAGTGAACAATGACTTTCTTGGTCGGCTACTGTTTAGATACAAGCCATTGTAACGAGTTGAGTCTGGGTCATGGGATAGCGAGCTAACTCCAGTTGCAACAGAAATCATATAAGCATAGACAGGTTTCCAAAACTCGTGCTTTTTTATTTTTCTTGGCAACAGCGTTACGGGTTAGTCAAAGAAACTTAGAAATGAGCATCAGAAAATAATGAGGACATATTCCTTGGTCTCCACACATGCAGTAATAGCGGAAAAATGCGGCGCCAGGCTATTCCCCAAAATACCGCTATGCTCAAATTCAGTGGGTGCGGCTTATATATATATGGGTGCGCTTAATAGTCCGGAAATTACGGTATGTATTATTGTTTTTTGTTTGTTTGTGATCCATATCACATTATTTATTTGGATTTTAGAAAAGGTGAAACACACATTTACACTCATGAAGTTCAAGGTGTCAGGTTACTGAAAGGTGTATCAGTTACAGTACTGAGGTTTATTGACGAAAGTCAGAATATAATTTTTTTCATTTGATTTGAAATGATATCCGATTTACACAGAAAAATGTATGAGGTCTGCAGTATAACACAGGCGCAGCGTATTGACACAACACTGAACTTTCCAGGAAAATGCATCAACCTACTATCTTTACTCAATTACTAATAGTATAGGAATATGAATAAAATGGTAGTATTTGACTGAACTGTCTATAATTGTATTTAATTTTTTTTTTTGTCTACAAACTTTAGGACAGAGTTGTTAAGGTTTCGACAGTTTTTCATAATTTTACATATTGGAATTTGGAGACACCTCCCACATCAGATGATCGAGTCGTGATGGCAATGGCATGGCCAAAATTAGCCGAGATGGTGAGTGTACTTTTGACACATCAGACTAAAACTTGTTTGTGGCTTTTGGCTGAAGTAAAACCTATATGTCCTGACACTGTTTTCTCAGATTCATGCACCAGTGGAGGACTGAACACTTTTTCAGGACACTATCAGATCAGGTCAGCGTGCGAGACCTGAACACCTACGTGTCGATTCTGACCATCCTGGGATTGTGTGATAATTTCAACATGTTTTAAATTTGTCATATTTATGCATTTTGTTTTTGTTCATTTTCACACAAGTGTAATAAAGAAAGTTGTAGAAAGAAAATTAGCAGATGACTCAGCAATTATTAAAAGGTTTTATTCACAATATTGAGCTGTTTTACATATTGTGATGAAACAACTTTTTACATTGTGGAGCAGATGAATTAATTTTGTGTTAATCTACTGGAGTAGACAAAATTAAAACGAGATCCTGATTTAGGATCTGAATAACTATAAAACTACGACACTTTTCAGAACAGACTACTGTATGAAACTTATTAAAAACTTTACAGCATTTTTTTATTTAAAAAAAAATGTACGTGAAACATGCTGTTGGGGATTTTGTTTGTAGAGACAGTATACCAAATAACATACTCAACATAGAACCTGTAGTAGCAACATGGAGCAGCTCATGCTCACCATCCATGAAGCGAATATTGGTACAGAATACTTTGCAGTTAAAAATGCTGAATCACATGAAGTATTCTTCTGGGGGGGGTGTTGAGGGAGATAAAATGTACAACTGTGGATATGTTGAGCAAAATGACTAGAAAATAGAAATACGAATAGAGCATAGGGGGAATTGTGCGATATTCACGGCTGTATCATGTGGTACGGTACATACTGGATTCAAGGTATCATTACACGTATGATAACATTTTCAGTTTGGTGTTATTTGTATTTTGAAATGATCATGTGACCTGCGTTTACCCTGATTATTAATGCTGATTAAATATGTAGAACTGTTTGGTACCATGTGTATTCTACACTCTTGCTTATCTCTTTGGCGATCTCTCCTCTCCTCCTCATGGTACCGGTTTGTTACAGAAACAGTATGTATATTTACCACAACTTGGGTGCCAAAATTACTATTCAAAGTTAAGAATATTTAAATGGTTCATCATGCTTTCACAAGAAAGAAAGAAAACCGGAAGGAACAAAAGCATTTAGATTCCATACTGTACCTTTTAGTGTTATAATCTCGTACGAAACAACTGTGTGCAAAAAAAAGGTGTTGACTGAAGAGATGAGACGAGTGAATTGGTGTGTGTTCTGCATTAGACATGAGCACTTGGCACAAGCTTTTCATTTATTTGATATATGCTGAGCTCTGCAATAACCTGGTGTCCTATCCATGGTGTGGTCCCACCTCTTTCCTGGCATAGGCTCAGGATCCACACTTCCATAACCAGGATAAGGTTATTACTGATAATGACAAAAGTAAATGATATATAGTGATAATCAACAACCGCAGTAGAGCAGGCTGCCTGGATAAATGAATTTGGTGCCTCTTAAAATGAGATTCTGTGCCACAAATATTGTTCCTCGACACAGGGAATTTATTTAGTCTTGAAAGCAGAGGTTAGAGTCTCTGTGGCTTCCCTCGCAGCTCTGTTTGTTATTTTTATTTGAAATTAATTTGTGTTTCAATGAGTTACCATGCTCATCGAGGCTACTGTTAATGCTACCGTCACCTCCAAAAGTATTGGAATGACAAGGCATATTTTCCTGCTTTTGCAATGAGATGATGGTACAGTTTAAAATGCCAGATTGGAAACGTTTAACGAGGTTTCTATATTTCTGCTCTCGGAGGCTTCGATGAAACCAGTGCCTGGTGACACTTTTGCCCTTTCTTGTGGATTGCACTATTTGTTCTCACAATGGTTTCGTCATCATCTGCTGTTGTCGTTTTCCTTGGCCGACATGCACCATGCCTGGCTTGAATTTCTCCAAAACATGGCTCTATTTTTAATAAAAAATGCAGTCTTAACTGATAAAACCAAGGCTCAAACCCAGAGTTAATAATTGTTTAAACATTTTTCTTCACAGGACACATTTGGGCCACAAAACGCATCTGTCGCCATATTCCAATATTTTTTATCATTTTGAAAATGGGTAGGTTCGAACAAAAACAGGTGCCACATCTGAATGGAAATATCAGGAATTTAAATCTAAAATGCAGTCCCCCCCGCCTTGCTGTTCCAATACTTTTAGAAGAGACTTTATCTTAACAAAAAGCTCATATTGTTTGTATCTAAACTGTAAAACTAGACAGTAATTGGGATTATGATGTGTAATGAGAGTGAAGGGTGTCCTGAATGGGACGTTTTGGTCACGACGTTATCCAGTGAGCGGTTACGTTTGATGCTTGAATGCTCGGGACTTTGCAGATGCCTGTTAATGTTAAATCATAACAGTCATTTGAAAAGAAAAACACACACAAAAAAAAAAAAAAGGTTTAACCTTTAAAAAAAAAAAAAAGCTCTGTTACTCAGTCCAGTACACCTGAGCTTGTATCTTGTTATGTCTGAGGTGCTGGAGGAAGAGGTGGAGATGGGGGAGGATCAGATTCTGTTCTGGTGCGCTTCATTGGCAAATCGTGATCATGTGCCTTCCTTATGTGCCTGTACAAGTCCCCAGACTGTGTGTAACTCCGATAACAGTAACGGCATTCATAAGGACGCTCCCGTGTGTGCACGATAGCATGCCTCCTCAGGGTATAAGCACAAGAAAATGTCTTTCCACAAGTGGCACATGTAGGCACATCCTCAACAAAATTCCCAAGAGAGTCGTGATATTCCTCGAAGTAGACGGACTGCTGCTCTGGTTGCTGGGATGCTGCAGTAAAAAGAGATGATGGGAAGCTGGGCGGGTCAGAAGTGGAAGTGTTAGGACCCTGTGGTGAGAAAGGGAAAGAGATTGGCTCTTGGTGACTATGCGATAATTGCATTAATGAGTGAGACGGTATGAAGTGGGCATTGGTGATCTCAACCTCATTCGTGTTCTCATAATTCTCCCCTTCCCCTAAATCAACATCTTTCCTTCGCTCTCTGACCCTAACAGGAGTCTCCTCCATATCGTCTGTCTCTTCATCTGAGATTACAATGGCCTCCACTTTCACTTTCGCTGCCTCTTCACTACCGTCCTCTCTACCCGCTGAAGACAATGCTGCGGGAGAACAGGACCGCGACTGCTCATTTAAAGCGCTCGCTGCGTGTCTCGCGTCGTCGGTTAAACTCTGTCCACTGGGTGGGATTGACGAGGGTTTTTTGGTTTGTCCAGGATGATTAACGGTAATGTTGAACATGTTGCTTATTTCTTTTGACAAGGATATTTCATGGCTAGAGTCTCTAATTCGGCCGTGTTCCACAGGAACCAGAACCATCACAGTGGACGCACTGGACAGAGTTTCTGTTCCTGTATGAGTTGGTTCAGTGCTGCTGCAAGGACTTGAAAGTGTAGACTCTAAATTAACAGCTGTCATTCCAGCTCTAGCAGGTACAGGAGAGGAACTGTACAAGCTTGGTCCAGAATCATTTACAGCGGGAATAGAGTCCATACCGGGTTGAGTAGTGTCTGCCATGTCTGGACTTCCCAGATTTATGCTATGTGTGATGCAATTAGGTTCTCCTGCATTTGTCTCTGATTTAGTGTCGATATGAGACGCTGACCGCTGGCTTGGCTGTGGACACTGTGTTATTGATGGAGAAGAGGCTGGATTTGATGCGGAAACCCTTACTGCTCCTTGTCCGCCTCCCATTGTGTCCCTTTGGCCATTTGACTTTCCATCTCTAGATGATCCGCTACATAATGTTCCATCTCCCCCAGTTTCACTTCCTAACTCTTCTGCCCTGGTGCTGTCAGCCTCGGCCAGTCCACGACCCTGTAGTCTTTTCTTACATACTCGGACCACATCGTTCATGTGCAAGAAACTGGCGGCGGCGAGAACGTCTTCCGGTGGTGGGTGTGCTGCCAACTGTAGCACTCCCTCATACATGAAATCTAGTAGCAGTCCGAATGCCGAAGGGGTCACGATGTCTCCGTTAATGGTGACGGTGTCAGCTTCTGGCCCTCCGTTTACCGTAGACGTGCTGCCGACTGGGTGTTCAGAGTAGAACATGTGGAAGAAAGGTGAGCAGGAGGCCAGTACAGCACGGTGAGCCTGAAAACGAGTGGGACCGACCCTGACTGTGCAGTCACACAGGAATCCCTGTAGACGCTGAGAGCGCAGACTGGCCAACAGCTGCTGACTGTGACCTGGGAACTCCATGGCAAGCTGTGAGAAGTGGAGTTGCTATCAATAAACCTATTTAACCCATATGATGCAGGAGATGTTAAAGACCTTACCTCAGATCAGTAACTAGTTGTGAATGAAGCTACAGCAACGATGCAGCCTCTCAGACTACAAACATCATTAGACTGTAGAATCTGAGGACAGGAAAGGCATTAAAAAAATCTGCACAGGCAACAAATAGTTCATCACTGCGTCTGAGAAAGAAGTAGAGTAGAATTAGAAAACCTACCAACAGGTAGACTCATGAATGTATATATTACATTTAAAACTTACTCATCAGTACCTGTTAACAGTTCAAAGGTTGCCGAAATGCAAAGGGAACCAGCTAAAGCCGTAAAAAAATAATAAACAATACAACTGATGCACCGGCTAGCAAACATTAGCTAGAAAACACAGCAGGAAAACTCATTTAGCCAGAAACTAACAATGGGATTTGCCCATATACATAATACAATACTGCCAACATAATTTTACAGCATTTCTGTAAACCCAATCAATACAACAGAACTGTCATCGAAATGTAATTAAAATCAAAATAAAAACAAATGCGAGAAAAAGAGCGAGATTTTTCTATCAGGAACCGAAGAGTACGCAGAATCCCTACTCCTCTAACGTAAGCGCTATTCTTCGGCCGAATCCCTAATCACCTTCATTGCCCCTACGTAGGTGCATTAAGTAGGGCGTAAGTCAATGGCTTTTACACCACACGTAGTGCACTGTACTTAAAATAGTGCTGTTTTTTTTGTGGATTGGACCATGCTCAAGCCTGCCGCCTATCGACTGAAAACGAAACCAGTGCGCCGCTGTTAAAGCTCCGTGTAGCACTGAGTAAATAATATTTGTTCCCAGAGATCTACGTTGCTTTATTAAAATATGCTGAAGAATACATGGCATCGCGTTTAACACTATAATTATTAAAAATTAGTGGCGCAAACGACAATCAGAGAACGTTTTTATTCGTCTCTAACACTCTCACAGGGGGCCTGCTTTTAAGTTGAAGCGTGTACTGGCTTAAGGATTCACGCCAACACACGCTTCCACCTTCAGTCCCCCGGAACCTGCGCTTATTTCAAATATGGAGGAAAGTGAGAGAGCAGTGGGAAGTGATAGCAGCTCACACCGGTGCGAGCAAACTGGAAGTGTAAGCACGTGTACGGAGCAGATCCCAGGCGAGAAGGATCGCGGTGATGTTGAGAAGAAACTGGATGTTAGTTCGGATCAGTTTGATCCTCTGCTTGCCTTGTATTCACCAGAAGTCCCTCTGCCGTATCCGAACATCAAGTGCTTTAACAACCTCGCCGAATATGAGAGTTTTATGAAAGGCGGTCGTGGCAGAGCGAAACCTGAGAATGTGGAGAAAAGGATTCGGAAAGCGAAAAGAGGAGTCGCGGATCCAGAGAGAATCGAGAGGCTGAAACAGCTCATAGTGAAGGTTCCGTGTGAAGAAGGAGACGAGGAGAGCGGCGGGAAGCGACATGCTGCTGCTGCTGCACAACGCAAAGCTCCTAAAAATGTTCTCACCAGGATGCCGTGTACGTGTGTCAGGTTTTAAAAAGCCCAAGACTTTACAAAATAGGACAAAAAACTTATTTGTGTGTTTGTGTGTGTGTGTGTGTGTGTGTGTGTGTGTGTGTGTGTGTGTGTGTGTGTGTAGTGCATGAGGGAAGTCCTTTAGGAGAACTGAACCGCTGCGTCCAGCAGAGACTCCGAGTCCGAGTCCATATTCGTTCCTTCAAGGGTTTGAGAGGAGTGTGTAGCGGCTTCATGGTGGCTTTCGACAAATTCTGGAACCTGGTAACATAAAACACCCGAATATTTATTTTCAGAACACGTTCAGTCTCGGTATAAAGTGAGTTTTGAGACACGACAGTGTGCGTGTTTCAGTCATGAAGAGAACACATGATAGCTGTAGATGCAAGGCTTCTTCTTCTTCTTCTTCTCCCTGAAGAGCACAAAGAAACAAACCAAAACCTAAAAAAGTATTGTTTCGATAAACTCTAGCAGCAAACAGAATATTGTGCAAAAAGTAGAGACTGTGTGTGGATTTTTTTTTTATGGGTGAATGTCACATCCTGTCCCCAGTTACTGCCATAATCATGTTTTTCCTCCATGAATGCTCTCTGTGGTTCTGTAGGCGATGGTGGATGTGGATGAGACCTACAGAGAGCCCTTACTCGGAGACGCGTTTTACCACGAAAAAGCATTGACCGTTACAAGGGTATGACACGTCACCTTTCCAGTTCACACACAAATATCTACTTGTGTTTGATAAATATCTCTGTGTCTTTCCTGCGAATAGTTGAATATTCTGGCCAGATAAAACCACAGCGGCTCCGTCAGGGACGTTAAATACTGCTGGCTTGTAAGATAAAGCTGCTCTTGGAAGCAACGGTGTGTGCTAGAGGGAGCGTGATGATGATTTGAAGGCCCCTGTGCAGACAGATGTTTAAAAGCGAACGCTGTGTCGGAATTCCCACAGCGGCCTCAGAGCGTTCAAGATAGCATCATCTTGAAATTCTTTAATTACTTAATAAATAATGAAGAAATCGTACACTTTTTTTGTAGCTTTTGGTCACAGTGGAAGTTGATTTCTGAGCTCAGGTGTGTTCTGGAGTTTCTGTGTGTTTCACTGTGCATGTGGATTCCCTCAGTAGTGTTCTGCCTGTTTCCCAAAACAAGTCGCTCTTAAAAAATACATTAGAATTTGGAGCACTGGACTGGTTTTCGGTTCAAGGCATTACTGCATCAAGTCTTGAATTCTTTGGATAGAAAGTGTCAATTAAAATGGAATATTTTGTCTTTCCAGTTTTGCAGTCATTATTAGCACTTAAAACATGCCTAGCACACACCCAGACCTCTGTTTTTGCCACATCTGTGTGACCAGTAATTGTGGTAAGAAAATGTCAACCCTGTTGACACCATGATTTAAATATTGGCAAAAGTTCTGATCCCACTGTATGTGTGAACCTCGTCTTGTTTACAGCTGTTTCAAAAGTTGCAAGTTCAGTCTGCGGCTGGGAAAGAAGCAGAAGCGGAGACTTCAAGGGCAAACAACCCGAGCGCTGATGCTGGTTTAAAGCAGAAGGTGCCTAAGCCGAGAGTGGAGTATGGACGAGTGCGTACTCGGCACGTCAATCAGCTCTTTATCCGTGGGGAAAACGTTCTTCTCGTGCATATTCAGTGAGAGTTGCAGCAGTGGTTATGTGGCATCGTTAACTGGTTCTCATGGAGGACAGAAGGACAGGAGCTGAGTCTTCTTATTGTATCATATTGATATGAAAGTAATCCTACTTGTAAAAGTGGAGGATATAAATAAATCAAATTCACACTTTGCAATAATTTGCAAGTGCTCACCATATTCAGATGCCTCCACTAGATGGTGCTATGAGACCGATATGACCAGCTTCTTCACAGCTGCGATTATCTGCTTTTCTTTGTCTAATATTACCAAGAATGTGTCTACCTCAATTTTCTTTCTTTATAAAAATAAAGAAATACAAGCTTGTCTTTGCAACTTGAATCCAAGTCCCCCGTCAGTACCAATTTTCATTTCAGACTAACGTAATTGTGAAAGAGGCAAAGAACCGAATGTCCTGTTGGTTTTGTCTTTTTTTTGTGGCAGTTAGAAATGACATTGGCGTCTCTGTAGAGTTCATAAAGCTCGGCGTGAATAATTGAGCTTTTAAAGTTGGAGACTGAACACGGCATTCAGAGGCTGTTAGTGTCCTGACAAATCTGACTGATTACTCTCTGCATACACAAGCCATAAATACACACTACTTACTGCAGCCCACTTTTTAAAAACCCATTTAATCAAAACATGTCATAGGGAGAAAAAAAGAATCCAGATGCATATATGCAAAGTGCATTTTTGTCGATTAGGGAAGCAGGTATGCGTTCTGGTCAGTCCTTTGTTTGCTAAGACACAAGTATTTCACATTTAATATCGACAGACTATTTCCACAATGCTATTGCAACATTCTCCATATTCAGTGTACATTTGAATTAGTGATGAACTCACAATCCAGTTTTACAGCTAATCTCTCAGGACATTTCTTTTCTCCAGATGTTTGCACCTGACACAGATCATTTATTTTGTGGGTTCAGAAAGATCTCCAAATGCTACAACAGTGAAGAATTAAAAACCACCTGATGAGCATTAGATCCTGGTGTCACAAAGCTTGCAATGAAACTCCTTATAGTTCTCCTTAGGCTTTTTTTTGCTGAGCCATCAAACAACTGATTATTATTCCTAAGTGGCTGTTTTGTGCATATTTATCATCTGGCCAGTTGGCCTTGGCTGTAGGAACCCACATGTGTCCAGATGGAGGCTTTTCTGCACCTGTACACACACTTACCACCAAAACTCAAAGTCGTGCACAGCATCTTCAGTATTTATTAATATTACAGCTAAACACAACCATGGCCTGGAATTTCAGTGCACTTTATATAAACCCGCCACAGTTTTGACAGACCAGGACTAATTGATCAAAAGTTAACCACAAATATTTACAAAAAATAAGTAATGGAAAGTAAATCTGATCTCACACCACTGACATTCCCTCAAGGACCATTTAAATAAATGTGCTGGCAGGAATGTTATGAAGTATTGCTTCATCATGGAATAGTTATATCTCAATTACAAAAAGCAATGTTTTATTACAACTTTTGAGCCTTAAAGAAAACAAAATTAAGAAAATAAGAAAATAAAGTATAACAACACAAACCTTCAAAATCCAAATGAAAATCAACTCTTTAATCTCGGACATAAAAGACCATCATAGGTACAATCAGATCAGTGTATGAATGTGAGGACATACACTTTAGAAGAAGGGATGTTTTGTTGGTTGGTTGAATTTGCATATAAAGTATAGTGTTTTTCAGTAAAGATCCATCAACCCCTATATATATATATATATATTTATATACGATACCGCAATCTTACACATATACCCTAACAAACTTAAAAAGACGTCAATCCCTTGGAAAGAAGAAAAGAAAAGGCAGATTTTGGTCATTTTGCGTGTGCGTGTAATGCTTGTACATGTGAGAGAAGGTGTCAAGTTGAGTTCCTTCTTCTGACAATAGAGAGATGGGCTTGAAGATTTAACATTCCACTCGGTGAGCAGAAGAGCACAGTGAACCTCACGCATCTCAGTATACAGCCTCACCCAACTCACTCATCATGAGCCACTTGCATAAAGGAAAGATTTAATCCTATTACGTGCAGAAAACAAACAAACGAAAACAACCCAAAACATTATCATTCACACTAGCCATGCAGTGAACATAGGGGGAACAAACAAACATAAAAAAAAAGGAAACGAAACCGTGCATACATATATGCTCAAATGTGTACAGTACTGAAATAAATACTGTAATCTTATTGTCTTCTTCAGAAAAAGGTATAGGCAACAGGTTGATAGGCACTGTGTATGTAAGGACATTGAAGGACCAGAACCTGCGGGTGTGTCTGATGTACATTCACATAAAAATGCAAAACAGATCACATTTCTATAAAAATATATTCCCGTTCCAAAGGCCACAGTGGTTGCTCTCAACATGATTCTCGCTCGCACTGTCTTTACTATAGTTCTGCGCTGATTCACACATCATTATAAGAATCATCATTAAATGAATAATCTTGTATTTAAATAACTTATCTTCTTTAATAGTATTTACAAGTTTAGATAGAGGATATTAAATTAAATTGAATCAAATCGAATAATCCTCAAAAACGACATGAAAGAGTGAGAACATCATTTGGGGCCAAGTCAATGTCATTCCGTTTATATTTATAATCTTAACTACAGGATCATATATATATATATATATATATGAGATCCTGTAGTTAAGATTCTTTCGAGATTTGAATGTTAGAAGTGGAAGTGCAAATCACACATTTCTCTCTCATGTGGACTGCTGTCCATGTGGCTACTTGTGGTACTCAGACTGATTAGATTCACCCTTTTACACATCAGTAATGTGTAAGCAAACAATAAAATTCTGGGCAGCCTTAATTGACATCTTTCAAGTAATCTTTGTTTGCAGCTCTTCAAAAATCCTTCATGCTCCTGCCTTCCACAAAGATTGTCCCAGCTTACAGACTCCATCTCTCAGATTCATTTGCCAAAGTTGGCAAAGTCAGCAAAGGCATCGTGCTTCGGTTGTGCCATAGCAGAGCTCATATTTATGCCTGGCACTGACATTCCCATCCCCATGCCAACAGCTCCTGGCATTCCCATGTTCATGTTCATTCCCATCATGCCCTGATTGAGTGGCAGGCCTCCCATAGGAGCTACGCCCATTGCTCCGCCTCCCATGGCAGGTGGCATGCCCATGTTTACCATCAAGGGGTTGGTGGGGGGTCGTACAGGGGCAGGGCCCGGCTGCACGCCAAGGTTCATGCCAGCAAAACCCTGTGTCATCATGTTGACTGGAACTGGAAAAAAAAGGTGTTTCAGGAAGGAAGTAATCCATATTCAAATATATTACATTTTGTAAGATCCATTTTGGAAAATATATTTGCAGCTTTCCAACCAAAATATTACTTGTAGTAAAGTGTTTGTAGAAAACTGATCAAAGATAAGTTACAGCTTAAAAGATCCAATCAATAATCCAACATTTTAAGCATATGTGGTAACCAGGGCGATTATGAAATTGACTGTAACCTTGTTATCAGAGGCAGACATTTTGTCGTGCTGTGTTTCTATGCAGTGTTGAGTCATTACCATGCTGCTGCATCATGTTGAGTGTGGGCTGACTTGGTTTCGGGGGCTGCATGCCAGGTCCCAGGTAGTCCAGACTGATGTTGAGATTGGAATCAGACCAAGTGGATGGCACGGAGGCCTTCTTGGCTTCATGTTTCTGCACAGAATGCTGAGGCACCAGTGGAGTTCCCATACTCTGCAGAGGCTTAACCCCAAAGAGGAAAACAACAGAGGTTTAAAAACTGAGGATGACCACTGCACCAAATGAATGACCGAGACGATGTCCTATTCAAGCCACCTAATTCAACTGTACTAATGATTTATTTACAAGATAGGAGTTTTACATGGTCAGGGGCATTTTTTTTTAATATCACTTGCATTTGGAATTTATTTGCTAAAAAAAAAAAAAAGAAAAGAAAAAAAATTCCTCAAAAGAAGAAGAAAAATAAAAAGTCAGAAAACGGGTCGGTGTGAAAAATTCTAGTGATTGAAGCAAAATCTCTTGAGGTTATCAGGTTTCTTGACAGTTATTAGTCTATAACAATGATGACTAAGAAGCTTTGTTTTATTGTTTGCACGTGTGTGTGTGTGTGTGTGTGTGTGTGTGTGTGTGTGTGTGTGTGTGTGTGGTGGGGGATATACTTTTTTTCTTTAGCCAAACAAATGTTGCCATTTTAAAGTAGGTCAGGTTTTTAGCATGCAAATATCATCTTTACATGAGGCTTTTGTTTCAGTTTAATGATTTTCTGACTCAAACTTGTTCTTCTTCATTCTGCTAGGCTCTGTGATGGGTGTCCCAGGGGGGCAGGGGTTGGTGGATAATGTGAAGGGGGTGGGTGGAAATTGTACCAGTGCTGTTTGTTAACCCTCCTTTGTCTCGCTTTCATGTTCTTCTGCTCTCAAAACCGCCTGCTCAAACTCTCAACCGATATTGTCTTTCCTTGGGTAAATCTTGTTTATTGAGCTTTTCCACTCTAAGCATACCGTATTAATTATGTTACAGATGGGCGTTCAGATGTTTTACTCGGTATACTCTATACACCCTAATGTGGTTTTAGAGGCGAAATATGAAGGGAATGTAAATCATGGCACGTGCTCGAGATTTTATGTTACAATTGCATACGTTTTAACTGCATATTACATAAACTTACAAATCAAATCAGACCAAGTTACTACAAATCAATCAGAACATCCCACTTAGAGGCTATTAACATGTTAACAAGAGTCTGCTCCACCACAAATGTCTCCAAACCTGAGTAGCTTTTATTACACTTGGTGGTTTGAGAAGAAAGTCGTTGCAAGCTGAAAGACTCACGGTCAATGCCAAATTTGTGAAAGATCAGTTAACTGTAAGAAATGCGTATAACAATAAGTGGAAGTTACACACACCTGAGATTTGGACATGGGAAGAGTACTGGTCATGGAGAAGTTTATGCTTTGGGAAGCGCTGATGTTGGTGTTAAGAGAAGGACCCATGAGGTCAAAAAGATCAGCAGAGGGCACTGTGGAGGCAGAAGCAGGTGCATACAGGTTTGTTGTTGCAGGGTTTACAGGCGGAGGGGCCGACTGCACATCTGAAAACGCGTTCCACTCTCCAAAATCTCCATTTCCACTAGGTGCTGAGGCTAAGTGGACAAAAAGGTTTTAATGAATTGCTCGAAATTAAATCACATGCTATAAGTTGGATTTGTTAATGTTGAGAGTGGAATTTAATTTTTTTTTATACTGCATTAAAGCACCTTTAACTATAATAAACTGATGATAAAGATCAACCACTGCAAAATGCAGTATCTGAAAATAAATCTACATAATCCTAGGCCTGAGCATCAGATTTAATCCAGCTCATTTCCCTTTCTCCCAAGCAGACCGTGGGAGATGTTTTGCCCAACACAAGTTGAAATGTGTCTGTCCTCATTAGCTTTAGCACAGAGCTCAACCATATGGCTTGCCCTCCTTTTCCTTTTCAATATTTAAGAGCTTTATGCTCTCTGGTTTTCATAAAAAGGCATATGATGACGACAACAGGCGATGGCCCCGTTGCAAATACCAACAGCCTTCTGTTACATTTGTGTCACTTGCTCGAAATAGCTGAAGTGCAAAAAAAAAAAGTACGTGCTAGGAGGGGGGAGTTTTTTCCTTCTCTTGAGGATTAAAATTCAAACTACTTTAATCGAACAATTCGATATATCAGGTCATGAAAGTAATAAATATTTACGTTAAAGTATCTTATAGGTCATTAGTTTAAATAAAAACCCATGAATCATTTTATCATAAACATTATAAGTAAACATAAGTGCGAGCAAATATACAGGCATTCCAAATAAAATGAAAAGTGAATGTTGCTCATAATAATTTGAATAACTTTTTTTTTTGTTACATGTTTATAATATGCTTACATTGTTTTTTAAATAATATATCAAGTCTTATTGCTAAATGGGTTGTTATAATGACAACACCAATAACACCCGTGCAACTCAATGCTAAATTTCTGATGTACTGTTAATATGTGCTTACCAGCTGTTGTAGGAAGACTGGCTGTAGCTGCAGCTGATGAGAAATCTGCAAAACCTCCAAACAGGTCTGAGCGTAAATCTAGACAAGAGCAGAGAGAAAGAAAAAATAATAAAGATTTTAAAACAAGCACTGTCCTCCAACACAGTCCCCACCCATTACCCACCTGCACCAACACAATGACCAACCATTACCCACCTGCACCAACACAGTCCCCACCCATTACCCACCTGCTCCAAAACAATCCCCACCCATTACCCACCTGTACCAACACAATTCCACCCATGCAGGTGGGTAATGGGTGGGGATTGTTTTGGAGCAGGTGGTAGCTCCAAAACAATCCCCACCCATTACCCACCTGCACCAACACAGTCCCCACCCATTAGCCACCTGCTCCAAAACAGTCCCCACCCATTACCCACCTGCACCAACAGAGTCCCCACCCATTACCCACTTGCACTAGAGTCCCTAACCATTACCCACCTGCACCAACAGAGTCCCTACCCATTACCCACCTGCTCCGAAACAATCCCCACCTGCACCAACACAGTCCCCACCCATTACCCACTTGATCCACCACAGTCCACACACAGTACCCACCTACACCACAGTCTTCAACCGGTACCCACCTGCTTCAACACAGCACCCCACCCATTAACCACCTGCTCAATCACTTCCAAGTCAAAATCCACCTGCTCAAACACAGTCCGCACCCAGCACCCACCTGCTTAAACCATACTCCCAGCCAGTACCCTACTGCTCCAACACGTTCCCATTCAGTTCCTGCCTGCTACAAAGCACTGTCTTCACCCAGTATCCGCCTTCTCTAACAAATGCTTGTAATTGCTTTGACAACAAACGTTAGATATTTCTGTATGTTTTTTTTCCATGGGTTGGTAAATATAGCATGCAAATGACCAGTCTGACCATCAGATTATTACAACTTGAGGGCACCTAGTTCAAACCTGCACCGAGGGAGCAGCATAGTGCCCTGCATCTCATGGTCAGGGTCTATTCCTCGAATAGCTTAAGATCCCTCTTTCACTTAAATTTTTTTGGTTGAAATGTACCATTAAATGCAGATCGGAGAGTACCAAGATTTCATCTTGCTATCGGGCTTAACATTACAAACCCTGAATTTTATATCCACTGTAAAATACATGCAAGTATGTAACTATGACACCGCTTCACTTTGCTCTATAAATACCTTTAGAGGAAATAAGACTGGCTGTTGGCTTGTTTTCTGCCCACACAAACTGTCCTTGTTTCTTGTTGGATTTAGTCAAATGTGGTTAGAAAACTGATGCTGAGAGACAGAAGCAGCTGTTTGACTGATGTATATTAGGAAAGTGGAGAAAGAGATAGGGAGAAATGAGAACGACACATCTGCTCAGCACTCCACCTCCACATGGGACCACTCTAACATCTGGTCCTGGCAACTAACTGCTCCAGTGGACAGGGGCTACAGGACAGCCCATCTGGTGCACTTTGCGCACATGCACGCTTGTGCACACTCATGTGCGTGCCCACACACACACACACACACACACACACACACACACACACACACACACACACACACACACACACACAGCCTTCAAAACCACAACGCCAGGTGATGACACTTATCATCTTCCGTAAGCATCACCATGGAAGTCCTTAAACTATTTGCTTTAAATAAGACTGAATTGCAGTAAATTATATGATTTAAAAACGCATAAACTGCAAACATGGGGCAAACCTAGATATTCCTCATTACTAGGAATTATATGAACACTTGTGTGCGAAATAACCTGTAGAAGCTGGCTTCACCGGTGTAGAATCTGCCATGAACAAATCCACAAGACCACCACTGGACTGATTTGTACCTGAGACAGTTGGCTGATGAAAAGAAGAGAAACATGATTTATGGCATATAATCAATGTTGTGGATTCTCTGAGTACAGTGCTTATCCATGTTTATCATGTGATTTTATTTTACAGCAGTGTGTTTCCATGTTCCGGACTTCACGTCAATTAAACTGCGTTACTGATGTCATACCAACTGACAACTATAAAGGGCTAAATAAAAAAATAAAAAATTTATTACCTTGGTGGCATTTGTGTTTGTGGCAGATTTATCACCAGTGTAATGGGCAGCTGCCCCCAGGTCTATAGTTTTTGAAGGGGTGGATGCCTTCTTTCGCGTAGCAGTAGTCTCAGTGGCCTGAACAATCTGAACACTTTTGGTCGTCACGGTCTCCTCTTCATCTTTAAATTCATTTCTGCCCGACTGCCTGCTACGGAACTCTTTATTTCTCTCCTCCTCTGTCTCACTTGAAGATGAAGAAAATAGTAGTTTCAAATGTTTGCATACATTCTCTCGATGTGCACAATCACAATGATTAGAAAGACAAAATGTTGAAGAGACCTTGTGCAAATGCAAATTATAATTGAAAACGGTGTTATGCAAATATTTTGAAAAGCATGCAGCAAAATGATGCAACCACCCCTACACACACACACACACACACACACACACACACACACACACACACACACACACACACACACACACACACACACACACACACACACAAGATCCCATGCCAACTCTATAGGAAAGTTTTAGTTTTTATGTTATTATCGATTAATTTGAATTTATGGTTTATGTCAATGTTAAAACAATATTTTTTACAATTTCACTTTGGTTTGGCTAGCTTCTGTAGTCATGTAAAGCCCCCCCCCCCAACTTGGGAAATACAACATGGCAGCATGCTCTGACGAAACCAATAAACTTGGTCTGGGTTTGCAACTTCAGATGTTGTAAGCCTGCTGTAAAACCTCTGTGAAGATTGTAGCAACCAGGGAAAGCAGTACAACTAATTTATACCAGCACCTCACTGTGTCCCATATGATAAGCAGGATGGAAGATATTACTGATGCTGTGGTGTGTTCCATCGGCAGACATTTTGCCCATACATGAAGTTGAAAAGCCTGGATTTATTCATACGCTCAAAATAATCGACCCTAAATTGAAACTGAGCTGACGTCCTACTTGTTGTCCCCAGATACAGACAAAGACACTGAGCCACTTCAGTGGTGGAACAACATAAGCCTTAGTAATCTGGCCAAGAAGTACCTCTCTATTTCTGCTACAAGGGCTCCATCAGAGAGGGTCTTCAGCACGAGTGGGGGCATTGTAACATGCCACAGGAAATGATTGAGGCGTGTCTCAATATTGATGTAGTGGACAGGCTTGTATTTCTTGCTAAAAAAAAACTTGTAAAATGCCCTCTGGCACCTGTTCAATTTTATTTAGCATGTAAGGTGCATGTTGAACTGGTTTACAAAATTCTCTCTAGGGATTTTTTTTTCTTCAGGTAACTATTTATTTTATAAAAAGGTTACTGAAATTAAGTCTACAGTTTGCGCTTTACAATTCCCTCATATTTTGTTAGATTACTTTACTTTGCTAAAATAACCAGAAGTTGTCTACACTCGTGAAAGTTTGCACTTTATTAAACCCGAAAAAGGTTTTTATGTTGTATTGATTATTGTTTTTCTAAAGTAACACAAAAACTTGTTTGTGAGAGTAAGTTTGCACATTTAGTACAAAAAAAAAAAGCAGTTCATGTTTGGTTAATTTGTTTTTGCTCAAAAAACAAAAAAAAAATCAAAATTCCCCAGAGATTCAATGCTCTAAGTGCAGCATTTGACAGTTAATCCAGACACCTAATCCAACTCATGGGGGTCTTAACATTTATGACTAGCTCATGTGTGTTGGGAGCAGGAAAAAGCTGAAAATCATCAGAAGAATGGGAAACAATGACTGGAGTGTAGTATTCTTATGCCTTTCCCCAGGTTGATGTGCTCAGTT
Organism: Silurus meridionalis; assembly: GCF_014805685.1. Classification (NCBI taxonomy): domain Eukaryota; kingdom Metazoa; phylum Chordata; class Actinopteri; order Siluriformes; family Siluridae; genus Silurus; species Silurus meridionalis. The sequence continues at coordinate 13,411,469 of NC_060888.1, forward strand.
TTAAATGTGTGTCACAATAGAAGCAAAAGAACCTGAAGCACTGACCCGAATCTCTCTGGGGAGTCATCTCTGTCTTTCTTGCGGAATGTGTTTATAGTGTCATTAATTGTGCTGCCGATCTTGTCGCCGATCTCTCCCAGTTTCTCACTAAACGGGAAAGTGCCTTTATTGTTTTCCCAGTCATCGTCCCACTTGGAGCGCGATTCGTACCTGTCAGCACCTTCAACGAACATAAAAGAACAAAATGAACACATTAACGGTCAGGTTTTTTTTCCAGTCAATTGAATTACACAATGAGTGTAATTAAACAGTCAGTTTAAAGAGAGATAAACACGATTGCAAAACTTACAAGTAAAACTTGTTTTACCCTTTGGTACTGCAATAGCTGAATCATTTAAAAATGCCTATGAGATCTTGGGCCATCCTATCATTGTTTTGTAATAGTGAGCCACTACCCACCTCATCCTCCACATCAACAAGCCAATTCTTTTGCATTAAAAAATAGAAACCGAAAAACCAAGAAACTCTCGGCCTGCATCAGCAAGAATTTGGAGGTGTACAGGTGTTCCGAATACAAAGAGATATATATAAATATATTTTAGAAATAATAGATTTACATTCACAATTTACAGAGGGAGGAAATGTGTAATGTGCAGTGAGAGGAAACATTAATGGCTTTAAAATAGTTTGTTTTGGCATCTACTAAGTAAATACAGCAGCGACCAATTCAGAGGAATCATTAGATCGCACTTTAATAGCACAACTATTACCAATATATGTTTTGCCACTATGTGTATACAACGAAAGAGTAAATGAAACAGTTTTTTAAAAGAATCACAGAAACATGGAGCTTTGACTGATGAGAGATTATATATATATATATATATATATATATATATATATATATATATATATATATATACATATACACACACACATACACACACATACATACAAAAAAACAACGAATGGGCAGTAAAGTAATGAAATGATTAACTTTAAATAATTAAATATATATGCTGTCATGTGGTTAAGGACATAGATTCCTACTGGCAATCAAAATAAAGCCAGTTTACTCATCCGTCAAAACAAACCTCCTGAGAGGATGAGAAAATCAGAAGAAAGGAGAGAGAAAGAACCACCATGGAATCACACATGATAAACAACTCCCCAGTCATAGCACATCCAATTTACGTGCAAGAGTCCCTGCTGAGCATTAGGATGGAAGTGAGTGACTGAGTATGAGAAAGAGAGAGAGAGAGAAAATGGGGCAAATCATTTCTGAGAGCAGGACTCACCGTATCTGAAGTCCCCCATGCTATCAGAGGACACGCCGATATATTTGTCCCTGTTTTTCTTGGCCTTCTTCCTCTCCTCTCTCAGTCTGTCATCGTCTTGCACAAACTCTACCATCTCCTTTACCTTCTGCCGCACGTTGATGCCTTGGTCCTTCCCATTCTCATCTGCAAAAATGACCTCTTGCTGGCTTTAATCTCTTTAAGACTATGCCTGCTGTGCAAAGCAATATCTATGCATGGCAACAATCTGATGTACAAAACTTCATGAGGCACAATTCGGTCAAAACGTTTTTCATCGGCAAATATGTCAAAAGGAGCTAGTTTCGCGTTTGGCCCAAGACTGAAATTACTATACAATATTATTTATATATATATATATATATATATATATATATATATATATATATATATATATATATATATATATATATATATATATATATATACACAATATATTATTACAAAGTTTAGTTACGATGTAATAATGGGAGCGTTGTAAATAATCAAATAATTTGCATTTATTAACTATGACAAGGATTTTGGCAAACCATGATTCATCATGATTTACTACACTGTTTGCATTGAGCACTCTCGGTCTAGTTGCACCTTGTATCTTTCTAGAAAATGTTCATGTAATAGATCCAGATTAATAAATAAATAAACTCCAAGGAATATTTGAATCTTCAAAAACAAAAAGGGGTTCTGTTACTTGTATTAAAAGGTACTGCTGTGCAGTGCCTAAATATTAATTGTTAATCATTTACTCTAAAACGGGTAGGAACTTTCTTTAGAAAATTAAGAATAAATAAAGACAATTCTGATTGTAAAAAAACATACATTTTTATATAAATAGCAAAAGATGACTGAGGGTGACGTATGGTGGCAACCCCGTGCCAAAAAATCTGAGCGCAATTATCGGGGCTCTTTTTAAGTTTACAGAATGATAAATTACAACCACTAAATAGGAAATAGGAAAATAAATGTGCAAAGGAGAGCAACTATGAGCTTGCTTTGAACCCTAATCCAGTCAAGATATCTGCTCTGCACACAATATAAGCTCTGGTGCAAGAGCCAAAATCTTTTTCATCTTTACCCACACCCAAGTCAATAAGGAGCTATTGCTTTTTTATGAATACTTTCTCTTTTTATCAGCACTAACTTCTTTTTCAAGGAAATAAGTTCAGATTGGCTGCATGCCACAGTGCCTAACCAGTAGCAACGTTACCTGTATTTGATCAAGGTTCAATTGTATTATACGCATTGTATGCACAATGCAACATAGTAAAATGTTTTATCAATAGATGCTATTAACGTGAGCCAATGCATTTGTTTCTTTTTCAATTATAGTTTTTGAAGTGATATCTATCATGAAGTGATGCTTTCTTTTCCTCAACAGAACATGAACTGCATATGTTTGTTGTATCACTTTCGGTTAAATGCATTTTTCTATTACATCATGTAAACGGCTTAACAACTGAATAATTCTTAACGCATTTGGTTGGAAACAGATTTAGTGGGGTAAAAGTGAGTAGCACACTATCCCAATGTCTAGCACTAATGCTGCTGACTCACCTATACAGTGATAGCTCTCAATTGAGCGCAGGTCATACAGGTGCTCTCTTGTGCTGGTGACCACCCGCTCAGACCCATTTCGCACCAGGTAACCCAGCAGCAGTAACGACTGGAGAAAACAACAAAAATAATTCAGTAAGTTTAATTAAAAAGCACAAACTATTCTGGATTTGATGAAAATTATTCATATTAATAGTGGTAATCCTTCCCTAAAGCAAGATGTGACATTTGTCTGAAATATCATAGACAAGACTAAAATGTTCAGAACCATAAAATTTACTGGGAAAAATTAATGAGGTAGAATTTGACAACAGTGAAGACAACAAACCAAAAGCTATGATGGGACTATCCCGTGTGTAAATCCTATTCCGTCTGAATAAAGCTACAGTAAACCCCCCTCCTCTCATTCATTTACCTTATAAACTCGCCGCCAGTTTTTCTTGTTGTCCTTCAGCATTCGGAACCACAGCATGTTCATAACTTCTGGAAACTGCTCATACATGAATGTAGACCTGCACATGAATACAGACAGCGATGAAGCACTGAGCTAATTCAAGGACAGCGAACAAGACAAAATGAGCGCTGCGGAAGATCACTACAACTAGGCCAGTCACAATAACTACATTTTATATATTGTACCAGATATTTTTGCAATATACAACATTCTTGTAGATTTAATGTGTTTATTCCCAGCTCAAATTACTGGGTGGGATGGTTATGTTTTGGGTGAGATTTTAGGTTAGTCATAGTGCCTATTTTCACTGAAACTGCTTTTAAATAAAGTGGACACACTGGCTTATTCACGTTAACTGGCTCTCCTCTCTTATTCAGCTTAATGCCCAAATGTTGCCTCACTGGCGCTGTGAATTAGGCTTTAAAACCAAGTCCATTTAGATTTAACTTTTCAGAACAGCTGTGGTCCTAAGAAAAACATTAAATAACACTTGGAGTAATGCCTTCTTTTCGCCGGTCACTGCCCGCTCTGTGTGTGGAGGAGCTGCCTGAGCCCTGCCCCCCCTCACACAGAAAGTAGACTCAGCGTGAACGGCAACATTTTTGAGGCTTTTATTTTGATCAAGGTCATGTCCAATTCTTGTGCGGTAAGTCAATACAGTATTTACTGCGACGGGCCTAACTACAACCCTCACAGATACACTATACGGCTAAAGGTTTTTGGACACCCGCACTAATATTTGCTTGTTAAACATCCGTTTATGGCTTTAGTCCCTACTTTGCTGTAACTTTCACACTTCTGGAAGGCAAATTGTTTGATTGGTGAATGGATTTGTGCTTATTCAGCCAGAACAACATTAGTGAGTTTGTACTATTGAAGGCATGGCTGCTTCTGTTTAAAAAAATAAATTCCACAATGCATTGCAAAAACCAAGACATATTAATGTTGTTTTAGTCCTTAATCAATTACTTATATTAGCAATGAATTTTTCTTTTTAAATGACCTTTTATATATAGTTTGATTGAGTCAACTTTTAAGTGATAATCCAGAAAAATCTTACAATCTAACTTATCAACATGAAAAAATGAGTCTGACAAAAAAAATATTATATATATATATATATATATATATATATATATATATATATATATATATATATATATATATATTTTTTTTTTTTACAGTGAATGATGAGGAAATGAGAAGGTTCATCAGTATTGATGTCAAATACTTTGTCATGTAACTGGAAATTGAGCAATCACCAATCTAAATGTGTGTGAGCCAGGGTCCTTAAGAGTGGCCAAACTCATGTGCATAACATCCTGATTCATGAAGTAGGGAGCAGACGAAAACCTACCACATGTTTTTTATAGCTCACTTATGAATAGGGTATGTGTCATGCTAGAACACGTTTGGGTCTCTTAGTTCTACTTAAAGGAAAACATGATGCTAGGTGCGATTGCCAGATTTGGCCATATTGTGTAACTCTTACTTACTTGGCTATCTCTCCCATTAGCTGTCCTGAGGGTCCCCATGGGTCATCGTTTGTGGCCTCTCGAACCTTAGATTCAATTTCTGAATAGTTCATAACAACATTGGTTCTGTAAAGGAAGACCACATGAAGCAGCAAAAGTTTAAACATAGGCTAATTATGAGATACCAAAGAACAAATGAAATCAGAAGTTGTTCGAAAAGAAAGAAAATTCCCCCTCAACATGGAATTTCTGCTCTTAAAAGTGGGAAGGTCCCCTCAAGCGCACGTTCAGCATGCAACCCATATCAACATGGATGTTCAGAAAATAAAAGTATTGGCACATTTTACCGGGTTTGGGGGCCATTAATTCATACAGAAGGTTTCTCCTCTTTATTTCATCTTACCATGAACTATGAGAAGACTCATGTACTGTCATTGCACCTACATTTTTGTACAGCAAGAAACTGGGCAATAACTGGGCATATTGTTGATAGTTTGATCAGTTTTACACTTGACTTATACTATAGGATTTTACACAGCAAATGTTTTAACTCACCATTTAATAGGAAGTTGATAGCGAAAAAAACAGTCATCCAGGAAACAGTATAGCGGTCAGTTTTTAGCGGTTTTAGATTCCTTTGTTCAACTGTGTTGGAAAAAGCAGGTGTGTTCTGCATCACCTGTTACTCAGAAGCACTAGTATCAAGAACCAGGATTAAGAGTTGAAGCTCTATTTCCTGCTCAACTAGATGTTCTACAAAAAAGGACCTGAAACTAGATTAAAAAAGTCCAGCAGGGGAATACTCTATCCTCGGCCATGGTTTTATTTATTTTCCAATCTTTGCGATGTGTTGTGCAATGAAATAACTGAACACACAGCAATCTCATGTTTGGTTGCAAAAAATATATTTTTTAAACCAGGTCAACTTGGCGTAACATAAAAATCCACCTGGTAACCATGACATCAACTCTCCTGTTAACTTCATCGGGAAAGAAGAGAACAGTGATTTATACTTCAATTGGCTTCTATTAGTATTCCCATTTCTGACCATTAGGTGCAATAACTCCACCAAGCAAGATGGGGGCAGTGAATAAATGGCCCACAATTGCAAAACACAGCACTCGTCAGTCTTAGCTGCAAAGAACCTGATTCCACTTCCTTAATCAGTACTTAGTTTCCAATCAGCAATCAATCCTGAATGAATGCTCTTCAGCTACACGAGCCTTTAAAAGATATTACTGAAGATCTCTGGTGACCAAATCAGTGGAAGGACAGATTATTGATTAATTCTCTGTCAAATAGCAACATTATATACAACACAAAACACACACAGTGGGGTTCTATCCTTACACCCCTACCCAGCCATAACAAACAAACACGCCGTGCCTTGTGCTTACTTTAGCCTTGTCAATAAATGGAACATTGCCATACACGTTTGACTACAGCGACAAGATTAACCTGGTTTCATTTATATAAAAAAAAAGAAAAAAAAAAAAGAAAAAAAAAAGTGTTAATTTTTATTTCAGGAAATACATTCCAACTTGCATCTCTCACTCTACCCTATCACCTCAAGAGAAAGTCCTCCTATTTTCATAGGTACATTTATGCAACAGGAAACAACACACACACACACACACACACACACACACACACACACACACACACACACACACACACACACACACACACACACACACACACACACACACACACACGGGTCGTCCTGGATTTTATCTTTTGTGGTAAAGGTTGTGGGCGGAGAAAAACTATAACTAAAGCAAATAAGGAGAGAAGCAAATCTGATAGACCTGGCAATGCTTCTTGTTTCCTAAGAATGATCAATGTTACTCAGAATTTGGTGGCTAGCTTTACCATGTTCAATTGGATATTAAAACATTGCAAATGACGGACAAAAACCTTGAAAAGTCCCCACCACACCCTGTTCTTCCTGCTGGTTTTACTTGTGGGAAATAGAAAGAATTTGTTCATGCTAATAATAAATAAATGTTTGAAAGTTATAACTGTTTCTGTAAGTGTTGATTCGCAAAGCATATTAAAAAGGGCAAGATTGCAGCACAGGTTGTGAACTGAAACCTGTTACGCAGCAAAGGGATATGAATGACAAAACAGGTAGTCTGGTTCTGCAAGTGAGAGCTGAAAAATTAGGTGGGGCTGCAGAGAATTCAGAGCAAACAGGTTCATTGAAAGTGTGAACCTTAAGAACTTCCATTGAAGACCCGCAACGCTCGAAATAATCTGCGGGTTTTGACAACAGCCCACTTAGCTTTAGGACCAAGCCACTGTTTCTCCAGAGCAAATAAAATATAATGATATATAATATTACACCCCCCCTGCTGAACAGTATATACTGGCTTCACCGAGACGTCTGCAATATGCAGATGCATTGAGCAACGCAGCCTTTTTTTTCCCCCTTTTCTTTTTTTATAAACACCACAAGCAACAAGTCCTGAGAATCACGAATGTAGCACCAACAATTACCAAGCATAAAAATGTTAGATGCAAAAAAAAAAAAAAAAGAATGCTGTACATAACCTTAAACCTGAATTTACATTTACAATTTTTGCTGGCATCGCTTTTTCAACGACCCAGATCTGTTACACAGATACATGCTGCTGCATTTTCTTTATTTCCTGCTGATAGTGGCTTTCATGAGATGCGTCAACTTCCCTACTGTCAAGACTCAGAATATGACTGCTGTTTGCTCAATACATACTTTTACAAAGCACTTCCTGTAATAAAAAAAAAAAAAAAACCCTTAGCTGCTAGACTTTACTACAAATTAACAGTTACAATATAGTTCCCCTTCACTTGAACAAGACGGTATTTAAACAAAGACCTGCTGAAAAAGCCACACAGCAGAGAACAGGTCAGGAGAAAACTGGGAAAAAAAACAAAAAACAAACAAAATGAACAGCACACACTAAATGTCAGACAGAACAACCGTCTGTTTTTTTCCAGGCGATGGCAAATCACGGTCCATTCTTGAGATTTAAAAAGCAGCAGCACCACCACAAAAGCAAAGAAGTTGTAATTTTAAGTGTAAGCCACAAAAAATAACTACACATTTTGGAACAGTTATTGCTTTATAATTTTCAAGCCCCACCTTTTAATTATTTATGACTATTTTGTCATTTGCTGCTTTAACCAAAAATCCAACAATTAACATTCCCTGCTTATTTCATGTGGGTGTAGATGTGCACAAAAAAAAAAAAAAAAAACATTAATCTGTGCAGGCTATAAAATCAGACTTTTCAGGAAGTGATTTATTCTGGTTAATTTTGGATGGATATGGAGCCTATCCTGGGAACACTAGGAGGGAGGTGTATTTGTGCACTGCATTTGTGCTTTCAGTTCATGTACAGGCATGTATTTAGGAAATAGACTGAAACCCACCTGATAGAGACAAGCAGAATTCAGGGACAGAATCAGGGACAGGATTAGAAAGCAGAAAAAAGCAGAATCAGGGACAGGATTAGAATCAGGGACAGGATTAGAGACAATAGAGTCAGTGGCAAAATCAGAGGCAAGGTCCGGGACAGGATTAGACACCATCAGAGTTTGAGGCAGGATCCAGGACAGGATTAGATACTATTAGATTTAAACGCCAGGATTAGAGGCAGTCAAAGTTAGAAACGGGGTCCGGGAAAGGATTAGACACAGTCAGAGTTAGAGGCAGGATCCGGGACAGGATTAGATACTATTAGATTTAAAGGCAGGGTCCGGGACAGGATTAGAGGCAGTCAGAGTTAGAGACGGGATCCCGGACAGGATTAGAGGCAGTCAGAGTTAGAGACGGGATCCCGGACAGGATTAGAGGCAGGGTCTAGGACTCTGGGCTGTGAGGTATGATTTCTTGCCACTGTACCATCCTTGTAATATACATATCAAAGAAATGGTTTATGACTGTAAAGCTGGAACAATGCATCCACCTCAACCCAGATCAGACAATTTATCACTTCAAGATTAGATATCCAACCCAACAAGGCCATATTCATTTCAGTTCACTTTAAGTTGCCATAATAGTAGTATTTATGTTTCATTTTAAGTGTTTAGGGAAGCAAGCTCAAAAGCAGGCCATGTCCACAGGCCATTTTTTCCAACACAGGCAACTTTATCATGTTTGCACTCATACAAAATTTCTCGTGCCTGATTAACGTTACTGTGACTGAAATCTGAAACCATCAGGTCGGCTGAAGGATCGAACAAAACAACTCAGCTAGAGATCGTATCTTTCCTCTGCATGTGCATAATCATGTGAAATTCAAACTTGGATTAAAAATGAGACCGGATTCCGCCATGTAACTTGGCAACACCCGAGACAACTCCTGTGGTTTGCTTGCAGGTTCCAAGCAATCGATCAAAAGCCGACTTCAATAACCTTGTAATCCTAATCAACATTAGCAGTGTCATAATAGCGCAGCGAAGTGAGCTGGACTTGTGTTAACAGCCCATTAAGCTCATTGTCAACAAGTTGCATCTAATCAGTTCTGCAAATCCCATTCAAAACTCGGACCTGGCTGGCTATATCCTCTGTATTTACTTATTACAAGCGGAAACTTAGCGTCCATACTATCTAGCTAATGCTACATATATAGCAAATGTATGCAAGTGGTTGGTGTGAACATTTTTAATGGAAAACCAATTTAAACCAGTCACGATTAATGCCATAAAGAGGCCAGAAGCAGCAATCTACTTCGGCTAACAATCTCGACAGTTGCTAAACTAGCCACCTAAGGTCAACAAAACTCGCACCTTGGGTTAGCTCGCTAATGCTAACTAGCGCGCTGCTATCAAAAAAAAAAAAAAAAAAAAGAGTGCGACGTGACGTCAGGGAATGAATACGTGTCTCTTTCCGAACAGGTAGAACAGGGAGCGTCGACGGAACAGCCGAGTATCTTCGAAAAAAAATAAAATAAAAAAATAAATGAATAAAATAATACTTACGCTTTATCAACCAGTTCTCTAACTTTCCACATGTTCAACATCTTGACTCAGTGGATGAAGGTTTTCCGTCGCGGGAATCCCGTCTTCCAGCCCGCGTTTCTATCCAGTAGTTGTGAAAGTCCGACTGTCGCGAAACCAAAAGCTTCAACTCTCCAAACTAGTTTCAGGCTGCGCGAGTGGCAGTGGGCCGGCCGGGTTGTCATGGTGATGAGCCTGCTACGTCACATGCGTAGGTTACGCAAAGGACGGAAGGAGTCCTACACCCCGTGTTGAATGAGTTCGACAGCACAGAGTTTGAACCGATAGAGTTACTGCATATCGCGAATAGTTCATGTTTAGAAAGGCAAAAGGAAACTTTAATAATAGTAGACGACCATGTTTCAGATATGTGCAGTGAGCTGGATATAAAATAGAAGAATTGTACAAAATCAATGAACAAATCAACGATTATAGTAAGAAATGGTTTAATTGTTGATTTCATGGTTTAAAGTTTCTTTCTCAACTGCACCATGGTTTGTTATTATTATTATTATTATTATTATTATTGTTGTTGTTGTTGAAAATAATAATAATAATAATAATACATTACTAATAATAATAACCCAGCCATTAGGGTTGCGTTAGGAAGGGCATCCTGATCGTGCCAAATCAAATATGAGGATCAGGAATCAGAAATCCATACCGAATCGATCGAGGCACGAGTTACCAACAACCGCCACAGGTATCATTAGCCAACAGGGTACCGGTGGAAATTGGGCTTCTGTTGGCCGAAGGAGGAGAAGAAGAGGAGGAAGACGTCTACAGAGACAGCAGGGAAAGGAGAAGTGTAGGAGAGTGGAGGTTAGAGTTGGTACTATGACTAGTAAAGGGAGAGAGGGAGCTGATATGATGGAGAGGGGAAAGGTACATATGTTGTGTGTTCAGGAGACCAAGTTAAAAGGAAGTAAGGTCAGGAACATTGGAGAGAAGTTTAAACTGTTCTTTCATGGTGTGGATGGAAATAGAAATGGTATAGGGGTGATCCTGAAGGAAGAGTACAGCAAGAGTGTAGTGGGGTTAAAGTGAGTTTCTGATAGGGTGATGAACGTGAAGCTGGAAGTTGAAGGGGTGATGATAAATGTCATCAGTGCCTATGCTCCCCAAGTGGGTTTTAAGATGGAGAACAAGAAAAAATTCTGGAGTGAGTTAGATGAAGTGGTGGAGAGTGTACTAAGGAATGAACGATTGGTGTTTGGGTCAGACTTAAATCGGAATTTTGGTGAAGGGAACAGAGGTGATGAGGAGGTGATGGGTAGGTATGGCCTTAAGTAGAGGACTGTAGAAGGGCAGATGGTGGTAGGTTTTGCTAAAAGGATGGAAATGGCAGTGGTGAACACTTATTTTAAGAAGAAGGAGGATCATAGGGTGACATTTAAGAGTGGAGGAAGGTGCACACAGGTGGACTATGTTCTATGTAGGAGATGCTACATGAAAGAGATTGGAGACTGTAATGTGTTGGCAGGGGACAGTGTAGCAAGACAGCATCAGATGGTGGTGTGTAGGATGGTTTTGGAGGTAAAGAAGAAGAAGAGAAGGAGAGTGAGGACTAAAAGAAGAATAAGATGGTGGAAACTGAAGGAGGAAGACTGTAGTGTGAGATTCAGGGAAGAGGTCAGACAGGGGCTCGTTGGTGGTGAAGAGGTGCTGGATGATTGGGCAACTACTGCAGAAGTGATAAAGGAGACAGCTAGTAAAGTACTTGGTGTAACATCTGGAAATAGAAAGGAAGACAAAGAGACCTGTTGGTGGAGGTGCAGAAAATCATAAGGAGAAAGAGGTTGGCAAAACAGAATTGGGATCAGCAGAGCGATGAGAAAAGTAGGCAGGAGTACAAGGAGATGTGGCAGCAGGTAAAAAGGGATGTGGTTAAAGCAAAGAAAAGGCACATGAGGAGCTATATGAGAAGTTGGACACTAAGAAGGGAGAAAAGGATTTATACAGATTGGCCAGGAAGAGGGACCGAGCTGGGAAGGATGTGCTGCAAGTTAGAGCAATAAAGGATGGAGATGGAAATGTGTTGACTAGTGAGGAGAGTGTGTTGAGAAGATGGAGGGAGTATTTTGAGCAGCTGATGAATAAGGAAAATGAGAGAGAGAGAGAGAGAGAGAGATGGTGTGTGTTTGTGGATTTAGAGAAAGCGTACGACAGGGTGCCGAGAGAGGAGTTGTGGTATTGTATGAGGAAGTCAGGTGTGTCAGAGAAGTATGTGAGGGTGGTGCAGGACATGTATGAGGACAGTGTGACAGCAGTGAAGTGTGCAGTAGGAACGACACACTGGTTCAAGGTGGAGGTGGGACTGCATCAAGGATCGGCTTTGAGCCCTTTCCTGTTTGCAGTGGTAATGGACAGGTTGACGGACGAGGTCAGACAGAAGTCTCCATGGACTATGAGGAATGTGGATGATATTGTGATTTGTGGTGAGAGTGGGGAGCAGGTTGAGAAGAGACTAGAGAGGTGGATGTACATGCTGGAGAGAAGGGGGATGAAAGTCAATAGGAGCGAGACAGAGTACATTTGTGTAAATGAGAGATGTACAGATGTAGAGGACAGGAGGGTATGGAGAAGGATGGTTCTATGTGGCAACCCCTAATGGGAGAAGCTGAAAGAAGAAGACATTATTATTAAAAGTAAACTGAATAAATAAAATTTTAATTCTTAGCTTTCAGTTAGAATGTGTGCTATTAATGTTATTATTATGTTAATTGTTAAGTTTAATAGTGAAAGTAGTGCAATAAGAACTCACATGATTGGGACTAAACATGTGTGTGGCCGCAAGGAACGATTATAGAAATAAATAGGTTCCATGGTTTAAAGTTCACCAACGTTTAGTAATAATAATAATAATAGAAATAATAATAATAATCATCATTATCTACATCATCATCATTATTTACATTTATGGCAGACATGTTTATCCAGCACAACTTACACTTAGTTATGCAGGCTAGCAGTTGAGGATTAAGGGCCTATCATCATCATCATCATCATCATCATCACCACCTAAATATACATGAAGTATATTGAATAATTGAAATTTATATCATTATCTTTCAACTAGACAGTAATATATGCAACACGATTGGGACTAAGAGCTGTGTGGCCACAAGAACTCACTTTTTAGAGAGGCTTCTAAAATACATCTCCTAGGGAGCATAAAGAATGTATTGTGGACTAATTAAAAAAGGTCATTAAAAGGTCATGCAATAGTTGTGACAGGGTAAGAAGGAAAGCTCTTACAACAATGCATCAGACATCATATGTGTACAAGCCTCTGGAGATGTATGATCTGGGTTGTTTTGGTCAGGTTGAGGCTCAGCAGCATTATGTGGCAATGCAGTCAGCTGAGTTCCTGAGTTTGATCAATGACCAGGTTATCCAATCAATTGAACTTTTCTTCTCTGACAGCACAGCTATATTTGAGAATAACACAGAGTAGTCTAGGAAGTATGAGGAATCATATGCACATATTGGCCACCACCTAGTCCACCTTTGTTTATCTCACCGAGAGTCTCTGAAATGTGCTGGAGAAGACTTTACAAAGTTGTTTGACTTTCCTTTCTTCAATACAAGATCTTGGCCAAAATAAATGTAAATTAATTATACATTTGTATGAAAAAGAGGAAGAGAACACAATCTGTAAAGAGTTTACTTGCACATCCATGTCAACTAGGTAAGCATAGAATTTTCTAATTTAGAAATTTTAAAGATTTTTTTTACATAAGCATTCATAAGAAACAAGACTAGTCCATCTGCTTACAAAACAAATATAATTCTGACATTTAAGACTTTCATATAAACTTTCATATATGCCACATTAGTGCCACTGGCTGGGTGAGATGTATTAGGCAGCAAGTAAACATTTTGTCCTCAAACTTAATGTGTTAGAAACAGGAAAAATGGGCAAGCATAAGGTTTTGAGTGAGTTTGACAAGGGCCAAATTGTGATGGCTAGATGACTGGGTTAGAACGTCTCCAAAACTCCAGCTCTTGGCAGGTGGACATAATGCTATGCCTGGTCGGTATGTATATATGTATATACATTTTATTTGTAATACTGTTAAAATGTTTATAAATTTTTAGAGTATTAATTTTATTAACACCCGATTAATGCAGCACGCATTTCTGTTTGACAATTTTTTATAAATGAATTAATAAATCAACGTCCTTCATTTGCTCATATATATATAAAAAAAAAATTTTAGTCTCCATCATAAATTTTTTTTTTGAATCACTAAACATGAGTTTTTTTCTGATGTTTGAAGTCTTATATCTAGCACTAAAAACCTCTATGATGCACACATCTGGCAATTAAAACGGTCTGTGTGGAAACGTGCAAAAACGTGGCTTTGTTCCGCTTTGTGTCCTGATGATTTTTGTAATTTAATAAAAATTATTACATTAAAGTTAAGATGGCTAGTCTAGCAGTAGAGGTTGTTGAGATGGCTTGTTGAGCAGTAAGAGGTGGTTGGTGAAGCAGGATACAAGGCATAGATATCCAGCTTAACTAGGATAAATTAAAGACGAGGCAGCTGTGTCCAGAAGAATGACACTCCTGAAGAATGACTGCTTTTTTTAAAAGTCAAGTCAAGTCAAGTCAAGTTTATTTCTATAGCGCTTTTCACAACAGACATTGTCTCAAAGCAGCTTTACAGAAATCAACAGTCAAGGTGAATGGTGTGCATTTATTCCTGATGAGCAAGCCGTGGCAACTGTGGCAAGGAAAAACTCCCTTAGATGTTATAAGGAAGAAACCTTGAGAGGAACCAGACTCAAAAGGGGAACCCATCCTCATTTGGGTGACATCAAGAGTTTGATCATAAATCTTTCAACAATACAGAACACTGGAGAGTGAGAACTAACATGACACTGGAGTGGGTGATTATAAGTAATGTTCTTTCTACAGTCTTATACAGTCTTTATGGTTATAAAACTAGGAGCTACTGAGGAGCAACTCTTAAAATAGTTCAACATTTGTGATCATCACAGATCCAGCACCAGCTTCTCCATGCCAGAGCCTTTAAACACTCCAGGAGGTCCAATGTCAAAACTCCACACATGTAGTAGGATCCAATAGGCATTGGTACGTCCCTAGATTGTTCGGGATGTTTGCGAGTTCGGCATCTACTTTTTTAAAGGTCCATAATCTTCATGAGGTGGGACGTGACTGGAGCTGGCCAAACCTCAGGATGCCTCGGGATGGGGAGAGAAAGAGAAGCAGTGAAGAGAAATTAGCATAGCTGCTGTTAATGATATTAGCAACACAAGTTGATAATGTGCATAGCCATTAGGGTTGCACAAGCCTTAGTGCCGGTCCCAAGCCCGGATAAATGGGGACGGTTGCGTTAGGAAGGGCATCCAGCGTAAAACATGTGCCAAATCAAACATGCGGATGGTCCGCTGTGGCGACCCCTAACGGGAGACGCCGAAAGAAAGTTAAATTGATAATGTGCATGTGATCAAAGGTCAAATCCTTTTTGTAATGTTATTGACAATAAGGATTTATCCTCATCCAGACATCATTCTAATTTTGTATAAATAATCGTATAATTTTCTTTAAAGGACTTGTAAACAATTTATTCTTGTGGTTGCAACTTATGAGAACACAGAGGAGTAAAATAAGGTGAACAGCACAATTTCATTATTCCTTGCAGTAATCATGTGCTTTCAGTGAACTGTGGTTATCAAGCAGGAATAACAGCTTCCTCTTTTACCTTCATGCACAGTATGTGTTACAAGAAGAAAGCATCCTCTTGCATTTACCCAGAGGGGCTGTACCACTCCCAGCACTCCCAAGTGGTCCATTGTGTACAGAGAACTCCTTTTATCTCTTGCATGAAAAAAAAGAAGGGTGGGGATGATATTTCCCTAAGCTTTTACCTCACAAACCAATAATATTAGGACACCTCTTCTTCAGCATTATTCAGCTAGCTAGCTTCAATAATAAGCATCAAGATGAATGTTTGTGAGCGTAGTAGTAACCGTACTGCTTACATCTGATTGTTAGTCTGGTCTGTTACACCTTACCAAACTTTTCAATCATCCCCTGTCTCTGCTAGTCAAAATGTACATTGCAACACAGATGTCATTACCTAACAAATGTTAGCTATGTTGGCAGTTTGCCAGATTATATTTGATATGTGTGACAAAACAGTTCTGGTTATAAAAAAAGTTCAGTCAGAATTGTGTTATCCAAACTTAGGATTTAAACCATGAGGAAATGCCTTATGCCATTTTATGGGGATTTTTCTTGCCACAGTCGCCACCAGATTGCTCATTAGAGAACAAACGTATACTTATAAAGAACAATCTTATTCATTCTTTCTTACCACATTATCTGTGTAAAGCTGCTTTGAGACAATGTCCCTTATTAAAAGTGTTATACAAATAAAAAAAAATTTAATTGAATTGAAAAGTCTGTCCATGTTGTATTCCCAGACATAAGACACATGCACTTCCAGCCAGCATTAAGAATGCCAAGAGTGGCCTAATTAAACATCAACATTGCAGCATGACGCTTGTTTGCTATTTGGAATGTAAGTTGAACACCCACAATCATTTTGGATCTAATGCTCGCTAATGCTAATATTAAATCTCCAAATCAGAGTCAGTGGTGTTTAATGACATGAAATTTGAAGTAAAGGAAACTCTTGCAAACTCTAGCTGCTAAGCTATCAATATAGTTAGTTTATATATATATATATATATATATATATATATATATATATATATATATATATATATATATAGTTTTATAGTGTTTAAAATGATCAATAGCAGTACATTACTTTCTTTAAGACAGATAAGTTTAGGTTTATGATCATTCTGACTGACCATATATTTACATTTATCTATGTTCCACTGCTTTGCTCAAGTTCTGAGGTTTTCATGTTAACCTAAGTTGAGTCATCAAAAGTAAATAAACAATACATTTACGTTATGCCACTTGCAATTAGCAAAAATAAATTATGTTTGTAACCAAGCAAATTTTGTAAAATCATTTAAACACACAGAGAGTTACAGATGATTCTGTCCTGGTTTATAAGAATATTTTCCTTGAATTACATTGGCTTTTGAGTGCTTCCCACCCTGTTAATGTGGTAAGGTCGTTGATGTATAAAAGTATTTAGCAACAGTTTCCTATATCTATGGGTATGAGACATTAAAGCAAGATAACTCATCTTCTTTAATAAATTGTATGCTAGTATTGCCCTAGATCCAGAAGGAGTGTACAAATAGAGAACGCTGAAGTAATAAAAAGTCACAGAGTGGTTTATATTTCAGCAGAAAGCTGAAAAATATCACTTCTCAAACATAAAAAAATGTCAGTGCTCTTATAATATAATTTCTTGGGTTAACTATATTCCTATAATGGATTTTATGCTTGCTGACTTCTTTTGAAATGTAACACTATTGTTATTGTTAACTGAAATTTTACTAAATCTCTATTTTAACTAAATGAATTGTGGTCCAAATAGAACTAAATTGTATTTTTGTTTCAAATTGAAGCAATTTTATCAAACTAGTCAACATAAAGGTGTAGAATGCGTCACTGGTCAGTTCATAATTCGGGAATCTATAGTAATTGACATTTTAATTAATTTTTCAAGCTGTTGCTGTTTTTTTTTTTCCTTCAAAAAAGGTTTGCCTATATAAAGTAGACATACTCTAAAAATGCACTATTTATATCTAATATTTAATAATTTATTTTATTTGATAATTTTAAGAATGTGTCTGAGCCGACTGTCAGGATTATAGACACAAACCACGATTTCAGTCAACCACTGCACCCCTCTGAACCATATCATGTAATTCTTTGTGCATTCATGATCTTTAGCACAAATATATATTAAGGTTCACTGCACTCTTTGTCTTTTGTTTGCAGTCTTCCATTGTTGTGGTTTTGATTCTCATTCCACAATTCCAAATATGTTTTTTATTTCATTGCCTCATCTGATTATGTTTTGTTTTCATTGAGTTTATTTTGTACTTTTTTCAATTTAACTCTATAAGTGCACCTACTCTCTGCTTCCTTGTCAATTGCTATTACTGTACATGACACTGACAACGAACAATTTTAATGCAACATTAATTTCTTTGCCTTACATTCAATATTTTCTCAGCGAGAGCTAAGGAACTAATGGTAGCTAAAAGAGAATTAGTCCAGAAAGTCTTAAGTAATGTGTGTAAGCTAAGGAATTTACTCTTCACATTTTACACCATCGCTGATTGTCCAGCCAAATGTTGATTGCAGCATTTAGTAAGTTTCTATGTGTTTATTTTGTTTCCCCAACCCCTGGCACTGCAATGAAATTGTGCTTGCTTGGGGCATTCTATGATGCTACAGCACAGTGTTCATGGCACTGCTGTGGCTTGTGTATGGTGAAGAAGCATCTGGGTTGCACTTATGCACAGACTAACCAAACCAGACCAGCAAACTGCTAAAACCTCAGCTTTTATAGAGGTGGCCACACTTGCTAAAGGTTTGATAATCAAGGGGCATTTGATCAACAGAACCTAGCTGCTACTAAGCCTATTAATTCCTATAGAAGAAGTAAGGGTGTACTTAGTTTTTCCACACATGGTTTTTCCAATGACTATTGGCAGAAAAGGTCACACAAGCTAATATAAATCCACACAAGTTCAATGCATAGTAGCAGGTGCTGTTGCCAACAGGGTTTTTTAAGTTAAACATGTCCATGATACTGGTTTCATTACACATACAGTGAGGAAAATAAGTATTTGAACACCCTGCTATTTTGCAAGTTCTCCCACTTAGAAATCATGGAGGGGTCTGAAATTGTCATCGTAGGTGCATGTCTACTGTGAGAGACATAATCTAAAAAAAATATCCAGAAATCTCAATGTATGATCTTTTAACTATTTATTTGTATGATACAGCTGCAAATAAGTATTTGAACACCTGTCTATCAGCTAGAATTCTGACCCTCAAAGACCTGTTAGTCTGCCTTTAAAATGTCCACCTCCACTACATTTATTATCCTAAATTAGATGCACCTGTTTGAGGTCGTTAGCTGCATAAAGACACCTGTCCACCTCATACAATCAGTAAGAATCCAACTACTAACATGGAAAAGACCAAAGAGCTGTCCAAAGACACTAGAGACAAAATTGTACACCTCAACAAGGCTGGAAAGGGCTTCGGGGAAATTGCGAAGCAGCTTGGTAAAAAAATGCAAGCTCTCACCTTGTGGGGTCTCAATAATCCTAAGGAAGGTGAGAAATCAGCCCAGAACTACACGGGAGGAGCTGGTCAATGACCTGAAAAGAGCTGGGACCACCGTTTCCAAGGTTACTGTTGGTAATACACTAAGACGTCATGGTTTGAAATCTGGGTCTTCCAACATGACAATAACCCGAAGCACACAGCCAGGATAACCAAGGAGTGGCTCTGTATGAAGCATATCAAGGTTCTGGCGTGGCCTAGCCAGTCTCCAGACCTAAACCCAATAGAGAATCTTTGGAGGGAGCTCAAACTCTGTGTTTCTCAGCGCAGTGATCCCTCCTGCAGTGTGTGCAAACCTGGTAAGAAAAACTACAGGAAACGTTTGACCTCTGTAATTGCAAACAAAGGCTACTGTACCAAATATTAACATTGACTTTCTCAGGTGTTCAAATACATATTTGCAGCTGTATCATACAAATAAATAGTTAAAAAATCATACATTGTGATTTCTGGATTTTTTTTAATATTATGTCTCTCACAGTGGACATGCACCTACGATGACAATTTCAGACCCCTCCATGATTTCTAAGTGGGAGAACTTGCAAAATAGCAGGGTGTTCAAATACTTATTTTCCTCACTGTACATGAAATTATAAGGAATGAATTCTTTCTTTCTTTCTTTCTTTCTTTCTTTCTTTCTTTCTTTCTTTCTTTCTTTCTTTCTTTCTTTCTTTCGATTTCTTCTAAAGATGAAAAGTATACAGAAGACTGTGCTGTACAAAGAGACTATATACTGTTTTTGCACCAAAAACTGTAATATTTGGTTATTATTCTGTTTATGTGGAATGCCATCTCAAATCATTCACAGATCCCCGAACAAGTGATAGACATCAACAGTGGGACAAAATAAAAGCTTACGTTTCTGGGTGTCAACTCCAATAGTCAGTCCATTTCTCAGAATCTGCAACATCATGCTTATGTATGTCCTGGGAAAAGTGCCACAGAGACGACGGGTAAAAATGGAGGCCATTCCAGGCCAGCACAGGACACCCCATGGAATAGAAATGGAAAACAAGGATTAGGACCCATCTGCACAGTATAAAAAATAAATAAATAAATACAAAAAAGAGGAACAAAACAAAAAAGCACATAACTGACAAAAGGGGCAATTTAAAAAATATATATTATGTGACAAGAGACACCACTTAATGTTCCCAAATGTGCCACACCCTAGGGAGATGCCTCAATTACTGTTCCACATCTGTAGAAGCAAACATTGATGGAGTGATTGCAGAGAGTAATCTTAACAATAAAATGCATTTAGTGACAGAGTCCTTCAGAAATGATTTTCCTCTTAGACACTGAGGTGTGTCATTGATTGACAGAGCCATTCGTAGAAACGGCACTGAGCACCTAATAACGCATTAACAGTTCCGTTGCCTTGGGATGGCATAAAATATGTCTTAACAGACTGCACAAAAAATGTCTAAAGCAAATCAAAAAAAAAAAAAAAAAAAAAATGCTTAATATTACATTTAAATATGATTATCTGCACATTGTGTATAGGTTAGAAGTAATAATATGAGTGTCATAGATCCAAAGATTAAATTAAAAGATGAAGTAAATAACATTGATCATCTCACTACAGTGGCAGCTGTCAAGTGGAAGGATACATTAGGCATTAGTTCTCAAAGCTGATTTGTCAAAAGCAGGAAAAATGGGCAAGCATGAGAAACCTGACCAAGGCCAAACTCCTTTTCTCCCTCTATACCCATTCCATTGGTAAAGTCATATGCTCACATGGGTTTTCTTACCACTGCTATGCAGATGACACTTAACTCATCTTTTCTTTCCCTCCATCAGATACCACAGCTTCCGCTCGGATCTCGGCATGCTTGACAGACATATCATCAATGGATGAGTGCTCATCAACTAAAACTCAACCCCAGGAAACAGAACTGCTGGTCATCCCAGGTGATTCATTTCCAGGGCAAGATCTCTGAATAACTCTTCATGACTCTCTGCTCTCCCCCTCAGCCACTGCTCGTAACCTTGGGGTAACCATGGACAATGAACTGTCCTTCTCCCCACATGTTGCTAATGTGGCTTGTTCCTGTCGATTTCTTCTTTACAACATCCGAAGGATTCGACCATTTTTGTTCACACAGGCTGTCCAGGTGCTTGTTCAGTCTCTTGTTATTTCGAGACTGGACTACTGCAACTCTCTGCTGGCAGGTCTTCCTCTGAACGCTATTCGTCCACCTCAAATGATCCAAACCGCAGACTTGTGTTCAATCTGCCCAAGTTGAATGATAGGGAGGGCAGTGGAGTGGTGCAGTTGCAGGGAGACGAGGTGGTGAAGGTGGATGAGTTTAAGTACCTGGGGCCAACAGTGCAATGTAATGGAGAGTGTGTTAGAGAAGTGAAGAAAAGAGTGCGGGCAGGGTGGAGTGGGTGAAGAAGAGTGGCAGGAGTGATTTGTGATAGAAGAGTATCTGCAAGAATGAAAAGGAAACTTTATTGGACTGTGGCAAGACCTGTGATGTTGTATGGTTTAGAGACAGTGGCATTAGGTAAAAGAAAGGATGTGGAGCTGGAGTTAACAGAGCTGAAGATGTTGAGGTTTTCGTTGGGAGTGACGAGGATGGACAGGTTTAGAAACAAGTTTATTAGAGAGACAGCGCATTTTGGACTTTTTGGGGACAAAGTGAGAGAGGCCTGATTGAGATGGTTTGGACATGTGCAGAGGAGGGACATGGGGTATATCGGTAGGAGTATGTTAAGGATGGAGCCGCCAGGAAGAAGGTAAAGAGGAAGACCAAGGAGAAGGTTTATGAATATGGTGAGGGAAGACATGCAGGTAGTTGGTTTGAAAGAGGCAGATGTAGAGGACAGAGTAGTATGGAGACAGATGATCCGCTGTGGGATCCCCTAAGGGGAGCAGCCAAAAGAAGAAGAAGAAAAAGAAGAAGTAGTGTACTGTATATGTGAAAATATGGAGATGATTGCTACCAATGCCAAACTCTTCTTTTTAAAGGAGATTCTGTTTCTCTTTGATATGTGATCTTGAGGAAGAACTTTAACATGTTTCTTACAAAAAACATGCAGTTATTCTTACACAAACGAATAACATATGATATAGATAATTCAGTAGGGGGCAGTATCACATCACATCCGAACTGACCCTTGCAATTGCACTTGTTTCACTCTTTAGACACACTTCTTCACTCATATGTTTACAGTTAATCCTATGTGAGAATTTAAAAATGCCTTAATTTGAAATAGTCAGCTTAGTGCATATGGTAAAAAAACTGTTTAGTTACGGTACCAGGTTTTTATTATTGTGATCCATAAGTGATTATAAGTGATAGTTCTGTGGTTTGATCAATTCTGTATGATCATAACAACATTCTAAATGGTATATTGATAATAATGATAAGTTGACTATGTTAAGCCATGTGTCTGAATGCTCACACACACACACACACACGCACACGCACACACACACGCACACGCACACGCACACACACACACACTATCTTGGAGGAAAAGCATGAGTGACCTGTCATGCAGATAGGGTCAGATGACGGATGACATGTGGGCGGTTCAGTCGCTTGGGAAAAAGACCCGGGGGCTGACTTTGGGCTATGCAGAGGCCAAGAATAACATCCTTAAATAAAACAGCATGGAAAGAGTCCCTGTATCCCATCGAGAATCCACCGATAGTGAAGCTGAGAAGTAAGGAATGGCTATGCTTCAGGGATAAGCAGTGTAAAATTAAAGTTAATGCTACAAACAAAGCACATTGTTCTGTAATGGCATTGTAAAATGGGAAAAACCCACAGTCATGCTATTTTTCTGCAAATTGGAAACAAATGGTGGGCAAAAAAAATCTATTTTCTAAGAAAAAAGGAAAATGTTTTCTGTTCTGGAATGATGTTCCAACCACATTTGTCATGGAAACTTCAGCAGCTTAAAGAATGTCCTTCATGACAATTATGGAAATCGGCAAACACTTATATTCCTCCACCGCTCTTTAATTCAGTCCAAATAGACTGGTCTTTTAGGTGAGTCTGTCAGCATGCTCATGTTCATATTCTCTATGGAAATCTGTTTACTATTTAACTTTTTAAAGCTTATTTTAGTGGCATTCAGCAAAGAAAGGGTTAACTTAGAAGCCGGTTCTCTCCATCGTCCTGTCATGTCTGTGCCTAGAAATACTGCATTCTGAGCATGAAAGCATCTGCTCTTTTATAGCCAGATTCAATTAGCAATTTAGCTGAATAAAAAAATGAAGAGAAAACATCTGGAGTCGTTACTTGTTAATGTGATAAATTGAGGGAAGAGCAAGATAGGAAAATATGTCACTGTTTGATTTTCAAGGACATGGACCATGAGAGATCACATAATACATGTTAAGTGTGTTCCACTGACAATTAAGAAAGGGCTGAATGTTCAGTATGAGATAATCTAAACTGGAGAATATTTGTAATGTCTTTGAAGAAGTATAAACTAACACTCCAATAGAATCACACACACACACACACACACACACACACACACACACACACACACACACACACACACACACCACACTCTATTCTATTGCCATCCATTAGACATGTGCTGTAACCTAAAGAAATCTTAGCTGTAGGTTTACATACAAAACACCTAAGGAAAGCATATGGAAAGTCTATGTGATGTGACAGATAAGTGGTTAAGTTTCTTTTCTCACACCATCAGACTCAAGTAAAACGTTGAAAATATTGTAGATTCCATATAACGATTGCTGATCCAACTGTGCAGAGGTTAAGTTCAAGTTCAAGTTTATTTCTATAGCGTTTTTCACACTAGACATTGTCTCAAAGCAGCTTTACAGAACTTAAGAATTAAGGTGAATGATGTGTGTTTATTCCTGATGAGCAGCCTGGGGTGACTGTGGCAAGGAACAACTCCCTTAGATGTTATGAGG
The DNA here is from genome assembly GCF_014805685.1 of Silurus meridionalis. Lineage (NCBI taxonomy): Eukaryota > Metazoa > Chordata > Actinopteri > Siluriformes > Siluridae > Silurus > Silurus meridionalis. The sequence goes on from NC_060888.1 coordinate 13,435,428, forward strand.
AAGAAAACCTGAGAGGAACCAGACTCAAAAGGGGAACCCATCCTCACTTGCGTGATATCAAGGGTGTGATTATAAATCTTAAAACAATACAAAACACCGGAGAGTGAGAACAACATGAGTACCGGAGCCACTGCTGAGAGATTTGGTTCACATGAATAATCAGAAAAACCAGAAGAGGGTAAGACTGTATTGTAACATTTCCAGTATACAAATTAAACATAAAAAGAAAAATTGTATGGCATGGCCAACTGAGGACTTGTACCTGTTACCATATAACTATTAAAAATACATTGTGGTGGGTAATTGTAGTGTTCTATACGAAACAAACAAAAAAAAAAAAGGGGCCTGCTAGTTGCAGTGATTTCTAGCTGGTTCTTTTAACATTTTGGCAAAATGTTGTGAATGATGTCATCTAAATCATGTAGGTTTTATATAAACAGCAGAGATTTATTGAGCCAGCAATATAAGGATGGTCAACTCCCACAGTTAAAGAACCAGGGTTCACTGAATAAGGTTTATTGCAACTCCAGTTCCAGGCTGCAATTAGAAATGTTCTCAACATGGAAAATATTTTTAAAGCAAAGATGAGAGACATGGGGGACTTTATTTGTGAACAGATGATATTTATGCAGCATGCATTCACAAATAAAATGTGTTGTTAGAATGCTAAATGTTAATAGTAATTTGTTTTGATTACTGGCGCTATAAATCAAGACTGCAATTTGTTTTCTTGAAATTAGTGCGTACTTACAAAATGATGCCTGAAGAAAAGTTATTTTATGAGCAAACTCGTGCTGGAAGCTAAAAGCTGATATTCAGCTTCTTGTTTTAAACACACAGAGTGGGATATGCTCTTATATGATTTGTTCTCTATGGTTTTAAATGCTTTTAGGTGAGCATAATGGAAACTGACAATGTTTGCCAACTAGTTACAGGAGTAGTACAGAAGCAGATTTCCATAAAATGTAAAAGTAGGCTGCATAAATACCAAAAAATTATCGTCTGGAATTTTGGTTTCCTTTGACTTAATAGATGATAGTGATATACTCATCATTTTTATATACCATATGCAGGCTATCGTATAAATCCTTAATTCTTATAATGTCCTTTACTGTGCAAATGATACATTTTTAATCATTTCAATTATAATAATAATAAATAGACATTTCTGCTCAGTCATTTTGCCACTGCTATAGCAGCCAAGACACTATGGATAACTAAAGTTTTCTGACCCGATCTGCATTAAGCAGCAATTCCATCTAATCCAGAGAGAAAAGTCATCATAATAAATGTGTCAGGAAGCCTGCTACATGTACTCCACACAAATCAGCTCTCCTCGTTGTCTCCCTCTTCCTACAATCTTTTCTCTCACTTCTTCCCTTCATCCTTCTTAATTTCCCCTACAAACTTATGAAAACGCGCCGAGATGATTAACACAGACTTAATGACTTGCAAAAACAAGCTAGCTTGTGAATTTCCTACGTTCGCCTTCGCCCCATCTCCCCCTCCCACCATCTACAACCGAGGGAACAATATCCCCCTGCCTGGCTCTCATAAGGATTCATTACCCTGCACTGAGGTTTTCAGGCCAGGTGAGGGAAACGTTATTTCCCCTGTGTTGGCTCTCACATTGGCAGGGCCATTACTCTTAACACTCCTGCGCTGGGGCTAATGGGGCAACTTTACTGACAGAAAGCAGAGGAGAGAGAGGGGGAGGATGGAGGAGGGGGCGTGCATAGGGGCTGAGATGATATGGTAATTAGAGAAGGACAAGATTTGGGATTTTGGGAATGGATGGAAAAAGTAGAAGCAGTGGAAATTGGTCAGTTAAGCTGCAGCAGTTGTTTCTCACTGTTAAGTTTAAACTATTTTAAAATTAACACAAATCCTAGGAGAATGCTCAGTTTTGCAGATAGTTGAATTATATTCAGTTTGGTTTGTAAATAATTGTACAGTGACATAATTTGTTTTGTTGTTTTAGCTCTGCACATTGTATTTGAAGCAAAACAATATATCGTTAATCTAATATGGATGTAAATGCCCTCAAATTAAAGCTGAATTTCAGCAGTGTAACCTCATAGCCCCTGTTTGATTTCAAAACCCATGCAATTAAGAACAGAAGCAAACCACCAAAAGCAAAACAGCAGAAACTTGTTTGTTACTCTGAAGTTACTTATTAACCACTTTGTGTGATTCTGTTGTATTTGCTTAATGCATTATCAATGCAGTTGCCACTATGCTTGTACGGAAATTTAGACTTGGGCAAGTAAATGTAGTCATTTTGCTACACATTCCACAGAACCAAATTATGTCAAGAACTAGATATATTAGCAAATCCCACCATGCAACGTGGCACACATATATCTAGGTCTTAGAAATTTTATGTGTGGGTTTCAGATTTTCTCACAAAGATAGGAATCTGACAATTCTGACTTTGTGAGGACATTTGATTGGTTCCCTTAAAAAAAAAAAAAGAACTACCAAAAACCCTAAAAAAGCCCAAAGGTTTTCTTTTGGTTTCTGAGGTTAAGGTTAGTAATTTATGTAGGTGTAGGCAGAGAATTAATTAACTGTATCAATAATTAAGTCAGTGGATAGTCCTCAAAGGTTTAGTAATGAGTGTGTGTGTCTCTTTACTCTCAAATTTACTACATGTATGTGCACACTAGACACTACGAACTGTACTGCAGGTAAAATAGAAATAGTCCAGTTCATACACAAATATATTAGAAAACTAGTAAAATATAAAAAGGTTTATTTGATTTGTTATTTATGTGCATTTGATTTGTTATCTATGTGCATTTTAGTTATGTTTGTTTTTAAATGTTTTGTAGTTTTGTTCACAGACTAAAGAAAAATGGTTTATTTGCTGCAAAACTGTTGATTTCTATTTACATCATTTGTTATCATTATAGAAAAGGACCCCAATTTTCGAACATGCACACATGTTAATATCTGATTAAACAAAGTTTCTTTGAGGCTTTAATTGGCCTTTGTTAGTGTTAGACCATACTGAACAAATATGTACTGTACAGTATGGAGTCATGTTTTTAAATGCAAGCCACAAGTCTAACAGAGTTGTTGTGTATGTAAATGCTAGTTAAAATGGAAATGTATTTGTTCCATAGGATGCTAAACACACAACTAAAACGCTTCAGAAATACTTTCAGCGTGAAAGGGGGAAAATGGGTTTATTGCACAATGAGAGGGATGCACTGTTACCATGTGCAGATGGGAGAATTAATTCATGACAGGTAGAAATGCTCTTGTGGCTGACATCATACAACAATTTTTTTGTGGGTGTTCAATTATGTGTCTGCAATTCAAAAGTTTTGTAATGACTTCCAATGAGGCATTCAGTATTCTTGTTAGACATTTAATTGTTTTTATTATTATATTTATGTCTTTATATAGGTTATTTCTAGAAGATTTACATTGATAGTGTAATTAAAAAGGTGAATAAAATACAACAGTATAAAGGGGCTGAGATGTAGAATGCTCACATAGGCAATACTAATGTTACACAAGTTGGAACTTTGGGTAGTGAGTTTGTAAACTATACATATAAATGCATGTAAGTTTAAAGATTATGCAAATAATAATGCTACTTAAAATATTTGTGCACTTGGTAAAGAAATATGCCACAAGGCAATTCACCATCATTCCTCAGCTCGATATTAATTTGCAATTTTGCATCCTGTTCTAAGGAATCTGTTTTCTTGAGAGACAAACAAGCCGGCTGACTGCTATTGTAGAAAAGCATTCTAGTCTCTTGGTGCAAAATGTCATCATCTCCCACAATGCACTGCTTCACCCTGTGCCCTTGACTTTCCTCAGTCCATAGTCTGAGCCAATCAGTTGCCTCCTCCTGGGACAAAACCTCATTAACTGCTCACAGAAAGATATTCTCTGTTTAATTGCCCCTCTTAACAGACCGAAGGAGCATGGAGGAGTGGCAGCTGTACACCCACAAAACACACACACACACACACACACACACACACACACACACACACACACACACACAAAGAAAATCTCTATTTTTCAAACTCATACAAATATCACACACAAACTTTCTCTCAGCATATCGAAATACTGACATTGTCTATTATTTTACAGAGCATTATTTTCTTGACAGCCTTTCCTTCCACCCACACACATGCCTCTAGCACATGCATCATACACACTGCATCTCCTGGCCTAAGGCTCTGTGGCTGACTCTGACTCTGTTCTCCCTCCCTGCGGAAAAAAGGGAAGTACTGAGTTGCCGCAGTGGTGTTGGAGGGTAGGAAGTTTGTGTATTCACATGGGAGTGCTGATGGACTAAAGTACCTGCTAACCTTGACCGTCCCATGGTTAGAGAGAGACACTGTCTGATGAATGTACCATGCTTGAGGACAAGTTCTGCACTAAAACACGTTCACAAAGTAACAAACAAGAAATAGCACAAAAGCGTGCAAGGGGGATCTCAGTTATATAATATATTGTAATAAATGAACCGATAACCTACAGCAAAATTCTCAAAGATTTTTACAGCCCTTGACCTGCAAAAAAATGTATTAACATCTTTTCTGAACATCAAACTAATAAAATATTGAGCAATGCTTTATGAAATGCGTACTATATTTTGACAAAGTTCTACCCAAACATAACATTTTCATAAAAAATTATTAGATTCACAATTAATGTGCAGAAAGGCTTTATTAATGACACAAAGTCTATTATCTAAAACATAATCTAATGTGTAACATTGTAGAGGTCACAACATAATCAGCCAGTTGGACAATCCAAAGCATAGTTTGTATGTACTTTTTTTTTTACTGAATATGTTATGAGTGATGGATCTAAAGTATCTTGACCGAGTAGCAATGACCCAGAAACACTCCTTGAACCAAATCCCTAACAGGTACAACTCTGCCACTTGAAGTACTCTTCAGATAAGGTTGAGATTAATGAAAAAGTGCAAGTGTTATGTGAGACTAAGGCTGGTAAGGAATAGGTAATTCCTCTTACAGGCAGACAGACGCTAAATTACAGGATGACATGACAGGTTCTGGATAGCACACATACAGTGAAAGATTGGACATACCATATTACATTTTGGTTGAGAGACAGTCACCAGAATGTATTATGAAAGCAAATTGTTCATTCGTATGCCTGGATGTCCTGAGCTGGGTGACTTGTGAACATATGGACATGTGGATTGAATATGTTGATTTCTCATGGACTGAGATACATGCATGTTTTTAATTTGACAGTGCCAGGATTTTTCATAATTTCCCAAAGAATAGGTAAAAAAAAAATATGCAAGAAGATAAAATGATTGTTTGCTTCATGGACTTGAGTTAGGCAATTGAACTTGATCTGGTTCTCTTTTGCAAAAAAGGGACATAACATTGTCATGAGGCCACATTTATTGCTTAATATTTCACAATTCCCCACTTTGTTATTTTGTTTAGATGGGTTAAGCTTTCCAGAATAAAAAGGGCTTGAATTTAGTATAAGGGGGTTTCTATATTTATATTTCTATGAGATGCCAACCTCTATAAAATTGCAGAATTTGCAAAATTAAGAAGCCAGAATTTTAATATTAAAGCAACATAGTAGTATGTATACTTGTATGTATATTGTATTAATAAATCTAGAGTTATTTTGTTGATAAGAAGAAAGTAAAGATGAGCTAACTTTACATTTACCCAAGGACCTGTTGTGGGTTAAACTGACAAAATAAAAATAAACGTAAAATCCACGTATACAAAAAAAAAAAAAAAGCTATTCATTTTCTATTATAATTCTATAATTATTATAATTCATTATTCAGATCCAAAATGTAAAGTTAGTTATTGTTTTTGCTGTAGCCCCTGAGAACCCATACTCATATGTTCATTTGTACACTCAAATGGGATAAAAGGGAAAGCCCTCAGAAAAGCCCATGTTTTGCTGACTACCCCTCAAAACACAACTCCCAACTTTACTCTGTGGTCTTCTAGTAAAGTACTCTGTCTCCTGGGACAATAGTGGCACACCTGCATTTTACCCACTTTCTTTTTTTAGCAGTTTTAGCGTAATAGTGTTAAAAGCACTGGGATATTTGAAAAACACAAGCACTCCCAGTTTCTATACTGACTCCCAATTTGTATACTGAATCGACTTTGGTATCATTGTGGCTTTCACAGTACGTGGATATAATCTAGATGGAGACTGTTGTTGATCATGTGGCACTCCCTAAAACAGGGCATTTATATTGCAGTATTCATCATGTCAATTACATTGTTGACTTTCCATTCTTGAAGATAAATGGGCATCAATAATCTTGATGATGGTTCTAACAGGGAAATTAGAGTGTGGGAGTGTGTGGAAATGTACAGTACGCAGGCAATCAATTGTGTAATTTTGGTTATGGACACAAAGTACTGTATATACTGGTAATATAAAAAATTTACATGAGAATAATACAGTGTGTTTGTGTGTATACACACACACACACACACACACACACACACACACACACACACACACACACACATATACACACTCTGTATTCTCATTTAATTATTTGCATATGACTAGTATATACTGGAACTACTAATCCTATAACTCAGCTGTCTAGGAAACACATATTTGCCTTCATTTTCCTTCCTTTTTTAATTTTTTGACACTAAAGATTTGTAAAGGATTTGCCAGCCAAGTATTCAGTCCGATGATACACAATGAAAACCTCTGTGAATGTTTATACTAACTACCCTTGAGCTAAGACAGAAAGTAAGATTAACATCAGCTATAAAGTGTGTTTTTTTATATTACTAGCATGATTCATTTAATGCTTAACTAACAGGTCTTAATTAGGTCAAATTTCTCTCTCCCTCTCTCTCTCTCTCTCTCTCTCTCTCTCTCTCTCTCTCTCTCTCTCTCTCTCTCTCTCTCTCTCTCTCTTTGGTCCCAATTCACCAGGTGGCGGATTTTGGGAAAACTGGAGTTTAAATATTCACAATAGCGCAGTAGTTTATAGTTTAGACCAACTACTGTAAATTGTATCCAGTGGCAAACAGTTTATGGATTTGTGGACAATAAAATGAGTGCAGGATGTCGATTTATTAATCTCATGTTTGCTTTGTAGTTTGCATGTGTATTGCAAAGATGAATCTGAGATGGCATGCTGAGAGCATACCACACTGGCTTTTTTTTTTTTTTTTTTTTTGCATGCCTTTCATGACTGTTTATTGGATGTAGAGTGGTTAAGAAAATGATGTACCCAGTCTGGAAACACTAAACATTTTCTATGTTTCTAAAAATATTAGTGATAAATCTAATAAAGTGTTCACATCTAAGGATTTATAAAAAATAATAATGAGCAACTGCTAAAGATGAGTTCTTATATGATGAACAACCAAGCATTTCAAAGACCAAACATCTTAGAGCCCTACATTTCTAATTATTTTTTATCACACCAAAGTAATCAGAAAATGCCATTAAGAAACAATCCAGTTCAGAATTTAAACATTTTGAGAATCCACATTTGTAGGCAAGACATACAATTACTATTGTACAACTATAAATTTAACAGAATTACCCTTATTTGCTGGAAATTTGTTGGAAATCAAATTAAACTTTTAAATATATTTCTTCGAAATCACAATCTGTTGTATATTAAATTCATTGAAAACTAATTTATGTGACTGTTAACTATTCTTAATTATTAATATTCATTTTATGCTTTTGTCTTTCATTTATTACTCTACTTTATTTTTCATTCTGTTTTTCGTTTTCTCTCTCTCCCTCTTTCCACCAGATCTTCTTAATCATCTTGATTGCAGCTTTCTGGATGGAATATTGATGAATTAAAAAATGACAATTACATTGATCTGAATTTGAAAAAAACTATCATTGCAAAATGTGTCTTTTATACATTAGATAATAATAATAAAATAAAGCGTAATAAACATTATGAGCATTTATGTTGGTGTAGTGTGAGCAATACAAGGATCTAGGGAATTTAGTCCTGTAGTGTGCACTTAACAACAGTGAAGGCAATCGTTTGAAATTGCCTGAATTGTAATGGCATTCGGTATCCAAGATAGAGATGTTTTGCATGCATCCTGCAGGGGAAAATCGTCCACTGAATAGAATGCATTAGTTTTCTTTCATGGTTGCTGCTCTCACACTGGAGATCTTTTCCATTTCCCTGAACAAAAGAAGAATTAAAGGCTTATTTGAGAGTTCGGTAGTGCAGCACTGTTATTGTCTCACTACTCTAATAGTGTTTCTGTAGTCAGAATAAAAGCAGAGGTCAGAAGTCAAGCTAAGTTCAAATCAGGAGAGAAATTTTCTCATTGGGCATATTGGATATGCTCTCATTTTAATCCCAACACTTTTTTTTTTAGCAGATATCAAAGAAACTTTGGACACAAGGTGCCACTGGAGACACAATGATTTGAAGCGCTGCATCAAGGTTGGGCATACCTGTACTGTGTTCATGCAATTAAAGTGTTTTAATTAGCCAATACTTGGTAATGGTGACCCAGATGGTGATGTTATTGTCAGTTTAATTAGTGTGAGTACTGGAAATTTAATCTACAGTAAAAGTGATAAAAGTATAGGGACATGCAGATGGTCTAACACTACATATAAAACTACACACACTGCACCATCTGCACGCTTCCCTATAATTGATATATCAGCATAATTGATTTCCCACACCAAGAGTGGGACAATGTAAAAAAGGTGTATTCTTAAACCTTGGCACTTATGTTCTGTTTTTTTTTTTCACATGAACACTTAAAAGAAAATTATCATATGAATGCGAACAGAAATGTAGTTAATAAATTCAACTACGTATTCATATGTACTTCCTAACATCACAAATTCAGAGGCGTGTTTAAAAGTCCAAACAATTTGACTTTTTTTTTATTTTATCCAGTGACCTTGGAAGTGTCTTATGAAACAAAGTGCTACTTCTATCTTTACTCATTTTATCTTCCTCCGCTCCACTTTCTCTGTTGACAGAAAGGAAGCAGTTTTCCCGTTATTATCAAAGACAAAAGTGAAAGAACATTCACATGCATTTTTTATTGTGCTGATTTTATCATTTCGGCCAATAGGACAGATTTTAGTAATACAAGACTGTATATATATACATTGCACTAATTGTGTTTTCTTTTTGAAATCAATCAATCTGCTTTTGCCATTCTCTGTGTTATTCCAGGGTGATTGAGGAAATTCCACTCCTCTAAAACAATGTCAAATCCTATTTATCTAACCTGGTAAAATCTGGTAAGAGGTGTGGTGAAACCTCTAAATAGTGTTGTACATCTGGGGAGGTTTATGACAGGCAAAATTAACCTCGCATTCAGTGGGTCGTCACTGTCATGGCAAGTGGAGCAACAATAAAAAGTGACAGACCTCTGTCCCTCGGTGCAGTACCGTGCGACTGGTGCATTGTTTGTGACAGCTTGTTGTAATCTTGGGAGACGATTCAGGGTGCTGGTAATTAGTATGAGCGCATCAGGAACAATTACGGTGAGTGCACTCTGCCTCGACAGGCCCGAACCATTGCGGTCCATGGGAGATTTCAATCAAGTCAGATTTCTTCTGGGAGTTTATTAACACTTAGCATGTGAAAAGACCTCAGAGAGACAACTATGCATGGCTGACCGCCGAATGTGAATATTTAATGATGTGACTGTATTACGGCTCTGTTTTAATTATTTTTGAAAACCCCATAGGCTTACGAAAACAAACAAAAATAATCTTTTTAGGATTCAGAAGAAAGAAAAGAAATAAACAGTAGCAAAGGTGAGGCTCTTGAGATTTGGGGATAGAAATTGATATCTGCACAAAAAAAATCTTTCAAAACTTCACAAACAACTCCAACACACACACACACACACACACACACACACACACACACACACACACACACACACAGACACAGACGCACAGCATATACCTGCATACACACACTTAAACACACTCACACACTTAGTGCTGCTTCAGTTGTTTTTACTAAATGAAAAAAAAGCTTGTTGATGTTTATGTAAAGAAATACCATCAAACACAACTCCTCCGCTATCATTACTCTTTATTACTTTCTTTGTCACACACTTGTCAATGCATAGTGTAAAGTGTGACAGAGAGATATTTAGAGAAGAAAGAAGGTGGTAGCCTACCACAAATGAGGTTGGTTGTGACCTACGTCTGTAAGCAAGCTTAAATACAATCGCACAAGCTGCTCCTCCTCCTATTTACATAATTCACCCTCTGCACCCATATGCTCACAGGACAGTCTCAATTGTTCTTCACATGGTTGTCTGAATGGTTGCCGGACAGCCAGTTTTCTTAGTCTCCTCACATTCTGAATGCTGTTCCTAGACTCAGCCCTTGGTGGTACGCTTAGGAAGATCTAGTCCAAGAAAGCTATTTTTTGCTTCTCCCTTCTCAGTAGCACCCCTGCTAATGCTGCTTTTGTCTGCCTTTATTAGTGAGAAGCAGAGAGCCTACTAAGTACCACTAATAAGCAGCACTAATAACAAGTGCAAAATAGGATCAACATTTCTTTCTTTCTCACTCTGAGCTTTCTTTCACACTTGAGGCCTCCCAGAGAGGGTCACTCCTAGTGGCAGATGTTTTTCACAACAGGCATGGTGTGAGGGTTCAGAGAAGGGTTACTGGAATGGGCTTCAGTTCCTGAGTGCACAAGATTTCCCACTGTGGTGGAGAGAAGACCAGATTAGCCTTGTCTACAAGGGGACACCAGCACACCAATGAGACAGCCAAGATGGCTGAGACAGAGGAGGGTAATGGATTTGTCACACCAGTGCATTGAATGGGCATTCAGACAAATAAAAGTCTATAGAATATGCGCTTTGGAAATGTTGGAGCTTTCAGTCTAATCTCTGTTCCAATCCTGCTCATAGTTTAGTTTGCACAGAGTTCACACCATGTCAGATTTGGTGTCAATTAAGTTGTCAATTGAAGTGTTTATTTAAATAAAAAAAAAAAATAATAATAATAATAATAACAATAAAATCATGGTCATTAGATGTTGATTCTCTTATTTTTGTGTCAAAATCTGTTCCATGTGTTCCACGTCCTCCTCAAAGTTTTCCTCTCACCATTTAACCACATAAACCACATTAAAGCCAAAAGAGGGCAGCATAGAGCTGCTGATAAAGACACACACACACACACACACACACACACACACACACACACACACACACACACACACACACACACACACACACACTTTGTCACTGACTCCACTGAGGTAATTCAGCTTGCTGCTGAAGCACCTCACATATTGCGCTGCGGAATTTAATTACAGCGCCTTGCCATATGTATTTGTTGAAATAAGTTAAACGGAAGTTTTTCCTTTCCACAGCATTTTCAACAACTGTGTACAGTTATAGACGTGAGAATAACAAAGTAATAAATAGTTTACTACGTGTTAGTCGAGTTGATATTTTTAGCTAATTTTATTCATTTATTTATGTTCCAACAATACTTATTACATAATTTTAATACAAATATATAAAGTTAAATATTAATGATTACATTTTTACATGAATAACTGCTTCATTACTCGAATATATAAATATATTTCACAGATGACGAGAGTGTAATAATCATGTATTAAATTAGAAACATGACCAACAAATTGACATTTAGTCTCATTTAGTTCTATGCATTGACACTCACAAAACATAAAAATATACAGAAATGCACACAAATAAACATTTGCACATACTAAGAATTTATCCTAAACATTAGAAACAATTACACCTAATGGTTTGTAATAATTGTAATAACAAAAATGAAATCCAAACATAATTAAATAAAATGTTATTTTAGTGGAGACATATATCTGCACTTTTGACTGACATTGTAGAGAAAGCAAATCATGAGAATTCAGGAAATGGCAGAACGGAATGTTTCTCTTATTCTCTCTCTCTCTCTCTCTCTCTCTCTCTCTCTCTCTCTCTCTCTCTCGCTAGGTTATATGAGCTGAGTTGTATGAGCTGTATGGGACCAGGGCAGTAAACTCATACACGGCTCCGGCTGATGACAGATCAGTTTGGATGTAAACATTATTCTGGAGACATTTGTGGACCAGGCTGTGTGGCAGTTTGCATTGTTTATTTCTTCCTTTCCACTGCAGAGAGAAGAAGTCATATTCATATTTGACTTGCGTGCAGAACAGCATCATACAATTTTAATGACTCTTAAGCGTCACATTTTTCTTTTCGTTTTTCTCGTGCCGCAGTGACTTAATATGCATCAGCTGCACTTGTTGGTTTGTGGTGACATTTTTATAATTCCATACCAGACTCTGGTATTTATTTATGCACAATAGGCCATATTTTTGTTGAAAAATGGCACAATCATGCCATGGCACAATCGTTTGACATTTCATAACGCTGACAGATTTTAAGTGCCAGTTCGCCTGCCACAGCAATGAAAATAAATAATTTTTAAATGAGGTTATAGGCTTCGTTGTTTGCAGATCCAGGGCTGATATTTGAGCTGTAACTCATGTTTACTCGGGGCGCTGAGCTGAGCTATGCAGAAAGACAGAATTCACATGATTGTCTGCTCACCCAGAGTTTGCTCGTATGGACCTTACATTAGGCTTTTAGCATTAAACCAAACTGGACTAAAACTAAGATCAAATTTGATTTCAAGTGGCTCATTTATTTATACACACAAAGTTGCCAGAGCAATATTGCAAAAGTGGAGCAACTACTTGTTTTCGAAGAAAACAAGCCTAAAGTTAAATGCGTATGGGTGGACACATACAGACATGCACATGCATATACGGTATGCTTGAACAAATCTACTAACATGCAATAAATAAAAGCAGTCCTTCTTACTGATGTTAAAAAAATATTTCTGGCTCTACATGTGCAGGATTATTGAGAGAAAAATGAATCTATTGAGTGGAATTGAGTGACATTTAAGTGCAACATTATTTGCAGTGTCTGCTGGTATGCTATGAAATAGACAAACATAAGATTTCAAGGGTTCACACATCATTTACTAAAATAATAAAAAAAAAACAATAAAACACAAAAATATGTAAAAATATTTGTGCCTCTCATGCAATTTCATGCAACACTTATACAGCTGCCTGTTCTTTTAGAGCCTTAGTGTAAAGAGCCAAAAGGTGTGTTCTACAGTGTCTGGCATTTTGGGATAGATAGTTAGCTGAGCCAGTCACCAGGGGAGTAGAAGGGACAAATGCTTCTTTAAAAATAACTGAGGGCAGCTGGCTTGTGCAGTCTTTCAGCAGGGCCCCTCCTGCAAGAAGAAGAACATGGTGGCCCCCAGTCTCAAGCTCCAGGCACAAGCTTTAAAGGGTAATGTGGACCCGCAGATTTCAACCGAGGGGTGTTCCATTACTGCTGTACAACTGTGTGGGTTAAAGAATCGCTCCCAGTCGACACGGAGAAGCACTTGCATATCCACAGAGAGATGGTCATGGGAATAATTTATGGCCATTAACTTTCTGGCCCTGACAAGGTGCAGTGCGTCAAAGGAACACTCATAATGTTTTAATGGTTAGTATTTCATTTGACATGCTTTCACAAGTCTATCCCTAAAGTCCACCTGCATTTAGATGTATGGTAACAATGGGTAAAGCTGTTTTGTCTGAATATCAAAGATGAACACTAAATGCTAAACATCCAATACAATATGTATAGTAAGCCTGCAGCTGGTTCAGTTCATTCGTAGGTCAACATACATTTTTATTTGATATGATTTATCTTTTCTTTTTAATGTTAATTGTCTATAATGCTGTCTTTAGTTATACAGTGATGAAGGAATGATTTAAAACGATACAAATTCATTTAAACTGCCCAGTTATTACTATAGCCACTAATGAAGTCTCATAGTAGAGAAACTAAAGAATGTCTTATTTAAGTTACAACCAATTACACTTCCCAACCCAGACACTGATGTGACCAGACCTAACAGCTCAGGCTAATTAAGACATATCTACTCGGTTATATGTTCTCGGGCTTCTTGAAAATACGTCTTGGTAAGAGTTTCAATTTGACCTACAAAGCTGCTGTTCACCTGTCACACCAAGCAGTGGTTATGCAAGGCACACTACACAATTACACTCTTCAACCACCATCCTTCACCCACCCAGGCATCATTACTGCCTGTCACCTTGGACGGCTCTTTTTAAAACTTTGTTTGGAATAGTCCAGTCACATGTGTTCTCCTGCTACTGACAAACTATGAACAAGTGGTGAATGAGCTATCCTGACAAAGACTTTACCCAAAAGCCTCTGCACTTCAGATCTGGCCGATGAGATCATCATGCGGTTCCTTGATCCAGCTGTCTTTCTGATGCTGGGAAAAAAAACAAAAAAACAGTTCCCCTTCCCCATGCTCAATAATGTGAGAATGCAGTGACAGTGATTATAACAATATTTATTTAAAAAATCTCCTCAAACAGAACAGAGAGGTCACTCTTTAGATATTTCATATTGTAGTTTTTGGTTGTGTGATATTTGCCTCTGTTTCTCTTGGCAGAATTAGGAAACTGTGTGGGCATATGTGTCATTTGATCTAGTAGGGAAGATATTGTACTGGATTGTCAAGGTTAAGTTCTGTGCTCTAATGTGGTGACAGGGCCAGGAGTACATTTTACAACATCTTAGGCAAGTGCTTCCTGTGAAAACAAAAGCTTTTAAGCACTCAATTTATGACCTCCTTACAGTTTGGACCAGTGCCTGTTTCTTCTGTTACTGCAGCACTGTTACGGTGCCTCTGGGTTACTACTTTGCATTTAAAGTGGAAAGAATCTACAGTTCATAGACAGGCAGTGAAAGCAGCACTGAGAGGAGTCGAGGAAATAAGGATCTGAATTCCATGATATTGATAATGCCATGCCAAGGATCATGCCTCACTATACATCACTGTGCAGGGTTTTCGTTGTTTAACATGCAGCTTGTTACTAAGTGAATAAGTGCTGAGAGAAAATTCATACAAATTGGAGAATGGCTCTAAAAATGTCTTCTAACACTGCTTTTAGACATGCAATTTCTTCCTTGCTTTTTTCTTTTTTTCTTTCTGCTACCATGTTTAGTGAAATTGGATGCTCTGTTTGGGGTCATGAGTTGTCTTAATTATCTGACAAGATTCCCTCCCATCATTTGCTTCTCTCCAATTTCAACAACTCTGCTCTCATTTGTAAACAATCTGGTGTCAACAAACTCCCATTGGCTAGTGGCAGAAGAGATAAAGACAGGTGTCATGTCTATATGGTGTTTTTTCCCAGGAGTAGCTGGGTTCCAAGAAATACACACTAAACAGAGGTTAACTGCAGTAACCCCTGAAAGCCCATCACCAGCAATGCCATAGAGAGCTGCACTCAATATACTTATGGATCCAGGCACACAATGAAGTTGTCTGGCGTCAGGTGTACAGAGGGGGATTTGAGCTGGTTGCTGCTGATCACAGTAAGTTTAACAGATCATTACATTTCCAGTTTAGAAAAAGGCTCTTAATTTTTAATTGTGGTACAAGTTGCATTTATTCATCTTCATGAAGAGGAGCCTATTCTGGGTCTGAGTCAAACCAATGCAGGGTACCATACACATACAATTTACAAGGGCAATTTTGAATTGCCACTCCCCCTCATGCTTTTAAGAGGAAAATCAGGAAGGAAACTCTCACAGTAAGTAACCTGAGCTCAGGACTGACCTGGGGTGGCAGACCTGGGGTACTGTGAGGCAGTATGCAGTATGCTACATATGCAATAGTGTGATGAGCAACACATTTAATAATCTATTGAAGGGCAGTAATAAGTTTGTTATAAAAAAAAAAAAATCATCAAATGAACCATTCCCTAAACTGTAGCAAATGTGTTTTAGTATCTGTTTTATATTGGCGATTACTAAACTAAACTAAACTCTAAACTGTGGAGATTAGATAAAAAAATGTTTTTTATGAAAGTTGGATTCATACTTAGCTTATAGAAGTAAATTGCTGAATTTGGATTTCTGGGCCGCTTATTTTGAATTTAAAATGCATGAAAAAACAATTATTTTAACATATTGTCCTTGATTGCGGTCAGCTGTGATACAAAGCAGCATAAATGTGACAGATAAGAAGCCGTTAAAAACATTTAAGACTAATGATAATGTTTAAATAAGAAGCAAAGATTCAAATAAACATTTTAAAGTCAGGGGTTTCCGAATATTTTTTCCCCACAATATTATTCTTTTACCCCAAGTTTTAACAATTTACAATTATGTAACATTTTACGTTTAGTTTGGTAATAAACGTGTATATTTTTGTGAAGTTTCCAATTTGAATTGTAAAATGTGGTGATTTTATGCACAGTGTTGTAAAACGGATAAGCTCTGCTCTCAAAACAAAAACAACAAAAAAAAAAATCACTGAGGTTTACTTGATCTCGAATCAAAGACTTTTACAGAAAACAGACTTTTCTGTAGGCCATATAAGTGTGTGATTTGAGATGGATGGGAGAAATGTAACAATTTTTCTTGTCTTATTTTACTATTGCAACTTTTTCATATTTTGTTATACTTCAATAGTGGCTTGTCTAAAAGTGACTCACAGTAATATTAAAAATAATGCCAAAAATCCATCTCTGATATTTCTAAAATTACTTTATCAAATAAAGGAATGAAACAAGAGACCCCATTTGCAAATCAATTGACACCACACAGAGTCATGGCACCTAATTTAGGAATTCCTGTAATAATCACAGTCTAATACGTAGCAAATATATTAAAGTTATTTGTCATGATCATGACAGTCCCAAGTCATAATAACAATTTTAATCATCTGATCACTCAATTTAACAATATTTATTGGATTTTAGCCTACAAAATAGCACTTAATTCATCACATATTCATTTTGGCAATTTTACACAGAAGTATACAAATATTCAAATATTGTGAAAGAAGGAAGCTTATTATAGACTGGAATAAATATTGTGAAATTGTCATGAAAATAATTTTTTTTATTCAAAATTTGGAGTCATGTAATATATTAAATATAATGTACTTAGTAAGTTTCATCATAGAAGTTAGATTTTCTGAATGAATTCATCTAATTCATTAATTTAATCATTTATTCATCATTCCTCATTTCATCATTCGAAAACAAATACACAATTTGTATTTAATAGATACTTTTTACACAGAAATATTATTTTCTATTTGTCATATGTACAAATGTACAGATGTCAGCGACAGTTTGTACAATGAAAATTAAATTTTTTTAAATGTTTAAAACATTTTATACAAGACTACACTACAAAATATTTATGTAAAAGTGGGGTCTCAAAACATAATTTGGGCAGAATTACAGTGCCATAACGCATTCAAAGCAAAGCCCTAGCTGTAATGTTGTGTATACATGACCCCACAAAGACCCATGTGCCACGCTGACTGACAGGAGAGAAAACATAAGCCACTCCTCCCACACAGTGAGTTTTGTTTTTTGGCCAAGGCTGGCTGTGGTATTGTAGGGTTTAAACCTTTGTGCTCTCAAAGATAAATGCACAACCCTTTTACCCATAAGATTACCCAAAATATCTATTTTTTCTTTTCTGTTTGCATAAAAATTTTATATTGGTTAAAAGTAACACAAGTACCTTTACAATAAAGTTGGTTTTGAAATATAGTAATATACATAATATACATTAGTGTCATCCTATCCTGCTCATGCTAAAGAGAAGTTCCTCAGTGTAGTGGACAGTAGTGACAGTATCTCCACCTGTCATTGAAAAATTGCAGGTCAATTCACTGTGAGACAGTTTTTGGGAAATAGTAGTTCAATAATTAAGGCTTTGGGTTATTATTCAGAAGGTTGGTAGTTCAAGCCCAAGTACTGTCAAGCTGCCGCTGTTGGCCGCTTGATGAAGGCCCTTAACCCTCTTTGCTTCAAGGGTGCTACATCAGGTCTGACCCTGTGCTCTTACCCAAGCTTCCTAACAAGCTGTGATATGCAACAGCCACATTTCACTGTAGTGTAATGTGTATTTGACAAGCATAACCCTTGTTCTTTTTACCTTATTTGCTGATATTAATTTTTAATAAAAATAAATTTAGTGCTGCAAATTGGGGCTGAATAACAAATGTAGGATTAAGAAGGTTTGTGTAACTATTGTGTATCTGTGGCTGTAGAAAGCATTTCAGCTCGCTTTATCCAAACTTGTTAATTTCTCAGCTAAGTAAGCTATGAACCACTGTATTTCTCACTTTTTGCTAATGAGAGTGATTTTCAACTTATGTTGTAATTCTACAATGGAAAGGTTTGAAATGGTATGAACTGAGGTCAATTTAATTTTTTGTGATAGCCTTGCCAAACATAAACCCATAATGTAACCAAAAAAAGGACATCATAAATAAATATGGATAAAAAGCAACACAAAGTGGAGCTGGAAATAAACAAATCAGCATAATAAAATAAACAAAAAATGCTGTTGGCCTCAAATTGCTGTTTATGTTTTTGAGCTCAGTCTCATAAAACCAACATGTGTGTTATGTTTAACACAGACTTCTGACTGTGGTAAACGTGCAGCACCAGTGGCTACATGATTAGCAATTAAAAAAAGTGTTTGTGACAGAGTGTGTCTTGTTCTCCTGATAGGTGGAGAACAGTTAAGGTGGCTGGGGTGAGACAAGACACATCCATGTTCTGATTCACAGACAGAGAGAGAGAGAGAGAGAGAGAGAGAGAGAGAGAGAGAGAGAGAGAGAGAGAGAGAGAGAGAGAGAGAGAGAGAGAGAGAGAGAGAGAGAAAGAGAGCAAGAGAGCAAGAGAGCAAGGGAGTAGAAGAGAGAGGGGGAGAATCGCACTATTTTGCGATGATGATGTGCCCTGCTGCCTCAGCTGTCTGCACTCGCTCTCTAAATGTTTCTTTATGACAGATAAACACAGTGAACTAAAAGGCCATTTAAAGCTGTCAGGGTTTGACAACCATTACCCTTCCATTTATGTCTCCATGCATGCATCGTTTGTGAGACTCAAAATAAGTACAGCTCTTTCTCTTCTGCTTTCTGTCTCTCTGTCTCTGGCTTTGTCTCTCTCTCTTACTCCCTCTCTCTCTCTCTTTCTGTCTTTCTCTCTCTGTGGCTAGTCAGAGATCGGAACAATCAGTTGGTATCAATTCCTCTTCTTTTATCCCCTTTTCATTTGTTTATTACTCTTACATTCTATCTTTTCCTTTTAACCCCTTTTAAATTCCAAGAACCCGTTGGCAGGTCCAGACATTTGACTCTTGTAACTATATTCCTTTAATGTGAGTTCTGTGCTAGATCATTACACTGGCAATCAGAATGGTGATTAAGTGTAAGTTCGTCCCTAATGAGTTGCCACCAGATTTCTCATTAGAGACAAACGTACACTTTTTAAGAACAATTATTCATTCTTTCTTACCACATTATCTGTGTAAAGCTGCTTTGAGACAATGTCCATTGCCAAATGAACTGAACTAAATTGATTCACAAACAATAATGTATAAACAGCCACTAAATGGCTAACACTTACAACAACAGTACATTAATAATCATTCACTAATTCCTATATAAATATGTATGCAAATATGAACCTATGATGAGTAAAGGTATGAACTAATCACAAAAAGTAATGAATATCTAAACTTAATTACACCATGTGTCATATGAATTTATGCATAAATAATGACCACCTTAAGTACATAAACATTCTAAATATACTAAATCAAACATGCTCTATAAAAAGTGGATAAAATCTGTGTACACAAACTTTATTGGATGGCATTTTGCACAGCATTGTCCCAAAGCATGAGAGCAAGAGCACAAATTATACTATACAGTTCAAAAGAATTTCAAGCCACGAGACTTGATTGACATAGCTGCAATAAAGCAGTCATAATAAAACAAAACAAACAAAATAAATGGCATCTACTGAGGAACACTGGGTTTAATTGTTAACAGACAATATTGTGTACTAACAAAATACATATTACTCTACTCATGTGCTTGTGTGTAAAGGAGCAGTGTCTTACCCCTCTCCACCCAGAGCATGTACTAGTACTACACTGGGAATTGAAGAGAAAATCATGCAAAACAAGATGAATTTATTCAATATAAATGATGAAAATAATCGAGCACCTTCCATTTTTCAATAATATTCATTCTTATAGAGCATGTTTTGAGCATTATATTTGCTCCTACAGGTTAATCAGACATTAACTCCAGACAACCAGACATATCAAATCAAATATTATATCAAATATATATTTATTCACACACAAATACCCACCTTTACCTCTTTTTACCTTTTGCTCTTCATTAGTTTGTGATTAGTACATGCCTTAACTCAGCTTTAGTTCACAACAAAGTAAGTATTAATTCTGTTATTAGTGCATGATTATTTATTGCAAGGTGTTTTTTTTTTATTTAAAAAGAGCTTGTTCAATTAATTTAATATTGCAACAGTCATATTGATGAGAGAGAGAGAGAGAGAGAGAGAGAGAGAGAGAGAGAGAGAGAAAGAAAGACTTTCTAAAGGGCTTGAAAATATCTGCATTTATCTGCATTGAAATAACTAACTAACAGTGTAACATGAAGTGTAACAGCACTTCATGGTAAAGGTCTCATTATCAAAATCCATCATCTTCTCCATTTGCATTTTACTGAGTGTGTCCCAGATCTTGTGTAAGGAAAGAAAGTGTTTATATGTAGAAGAGAGATTGTTTTTCTGTTCCTGCATTTTTGTGTGTAGGAAAACAGGGTTTGGAATTTTTGTGTAAAATCAGTAGCTGCACATTAAAGTGGTTGTTTGCCAAAATATTTTCAGAAATGTATATCTATGCTGAAACATCCAGAATGCTATGATGATAAAATGCAGGTAGATCCTTGCCAGTCTGTGTTTTGGCATCTGTTAAATAATCTCATAAACTAGATTTTTCTGCTGCCATGGAAAGATTCTAGATTCACCTTACTTTTAAAAATCACTGAAAATGTTTGTATAATTGTAGGAATTGGGTTTGGAATTCAGATTATGTTCAGTTGAGGCTGTTCTGATGTTCAAGTTGTCACACTGTTTTTTTTTATAAACAGATTTTTTCTAAACCATAGAGTGGAAACATCTTCTGGAGAATGTGGCCCAGTTATTTTCAGAACCTTTAAAAGTTTTACATTTCTCTGGCCACATTAAAAAATACCGTGATAACTAAACTATATTAATTAGGCTTTTATTTGTTTGCCATTTATTTCTTATATTAAACACAATGTCTTTGCACATGGCAGCTTTTTGATTGGGGAAAAACTTTTGAGATTGGAAGTTATACATAAATTTTGCCTTTGCAATGATACAGTTTAACAGACAATAGGTTATAGGTCAAAACAATATGAGTATTGAACTTATTCACTGTAGGAAAGCTGGACACTCCATTATTTTAGTGTTTTTATTCGGTATCACAGTGATGGTTGGAACAAGAATAGTGCCCTCACTATATTATATATATGTATATATGTCAGTTCAGATAGAAGTCTATGTGAGGTTTCCATGAAAAACTAGCAAGCATAAGAATGGCAAGAAAATTTTTCTTGGTACTTTTCTACAATTCTGCCTCTCTTTTTTGACCATCTCAGAACACCTCTTCAGTTTGTATACTTCATCCTATCTTCACAGCTCTGCTGTTTTTCTCCTTGACGGTGCTTTTGGACAGGTACACAGACCTCGGCATGATCGCCTCCTGCCTGGATCTCTCTACCTCTCACCAGAGCAGCTGTTTCCACACAACTATATTATTCTCGGGGGCTCTTGAGAGATCCCATGCAGCATCGTTAATCAAAGTACCTCATGCCTTACTGGAGCTGAAGCTCCTTTGCAGCATCATCAATCATAAAAAAGCAGAGTGTGTACTTTGGCTTTTGAGAAATAAATTGAGACCCAATGAGAAAAAAAAGCAATTAAGGGAGGTCTTTGGCCTATCATTCATAACCTAATGTATCAAAGCTGAAATGTGGTAGAAGGTGATTCTACAAATTTCCTAATGATGATTGGGAAAGCAACCTTTCTGTATGGCCTTCTGTACACAAATGTAGCTGTTCTGTTTAATTTGGCTGGAATTACCATTTTATGGTAGACATCATCAAGCCACTGATTTAAAGATTTAACTACAGCACAGCATGATGCCTGAAGCGGTGTTTTACTCGTTCACATTTGTGTAAAACAAACTGTCATTAAAGTGGGAGGAGGAAAGATAAAGGGTGAGAGGAGGGGGAAATAATCAGAAATTAAGTGAAAGAACCAAAGAAAGAAAGAAAGAAAGAAAGAAAGAAAGAATGGAAGAAATGAAGAATTCTTTCTGATTATTTCCCCCCTCTTCTCACTCTTTATCTTTCCTCCCACTTTAATGACAGTTTGTTTTACACATAAGAAAGAAAGAAAGAAACCAATGTCTTTTTGATGGTGACAGGAACATAAGTAATGTATGCTGATTCTGTGCCTTCAAGACATGAGAGGCAGAGGAATGTGAAAATGGGTAATGAATTCCTCATTATGTCTCAGTTAAGGTATACTAATGAGGGGTTGATACTGTATAATTATCTGTCTTCATTATACTCAGAGCTAAGTGTTCCACTGCATTTGTAGCAAATTGACCATAGTTGGAGATTCGGATGGGGAGGTGAATTGGGCAATTTTCATGCCTCATTAAACCCAATATAAACAAGAGTAAGACATCTTCCTGCTGAGGTATCAAGTCAGTAGTAGGCATAAAGGTTATGAGTGGAGTAAAATGTTTATGTGTATCAGGTTAAGTCCTGTCACAGGTCCATGTTACTTCAGTTGCACATGAATGAAAATGTATCAAGCGATCCTCTGCTTTAACACACCTTTAGAACTGAGGGATCGAAACAATTTATCACCTGTCAGTCAAAATGTTTGAGGAAATAAGGACTGTTCTCTGTTTGACGATAGACAGGGGCAGAAAAAGAACACCAAAAATAGAGAGTTTTGACAATTGTTTTTGATTTGTCATCTAGCATTACAATTGTAACTCTATCTTCTTTTTATAATGCATTTTTATTATGTATCCCTGCCATATACAGATCACTGCTTTGTTCATATTTTTTCATTACACACTTACTGTCTAATCCAAAAAAAAATTTAATATCTGAATATATCTAGTTAATCCTTTTTTAAATAGTTTTTATTTAAAATAAAATAGAGGTGTTCAGTTTATTGCTCGAATGTAGATGCATTCATAATAATGACCTCTCACTTAAACATTTGGTCTGGGGTCAACTATCTAAAGTCTCTGATTGGCTAGCAGTTGACCTGGAACATCCTTGGATAGCCAGCAAGATTAAAATTTTACCTACAAATATAGAAAGCAGTCAGGGAGATGGAAGGATATGGACATTAATGTTCTGAATGAGCTCCTTTAAGCACTAACTTCTCTAGAAACAATTTTGACGAACATTTTAATGGCCTTCTGTTACAAATTTCTACATCATTCTGTATTGCGTAGCAAATGTGATATAATAGCAAAATCACTCAGGATAGTAATGAAAATGAATTCCAGACCCTGACTTATATCAGTGCTACAATTACCAAGAATTACAAATGAATCATTTCCACATGTTCTGAATGAAAATGCTATAATCCCACTCTCCCAACACATTAAGGTGCTTTTGTTTGGCATTTAACCAGACATGGATAGAGAAAAAGAGATAGGAAGAAACAGAGAGAAAGAAAGAGAGAGTAATACAGTAATATTACACATTGCATATATAATTACATTTTACTGATTTAAATCAGGTTATAATGAAAAAAACATGATGTGCATTATGTGATGTTGAACACGCTTATACACACTTTACAAGTTCATTCTTAGTTTATACAAACCTGTGTTTTTTTTCTTATACCATTATTAATAGTTCAGCAGCAGCAAAAAGAATCATTTAATTTCAGAAAGTATCCTAAGATAAGATAAGATAAGATAAGATATAACTTTATTCGTCCCACAGTGGGGAAATTTCTGAAAACACTGTAGAGTGAGAACTACCATGAGTACCGGAGGGTGTGATTATGAGTAATGTCCTTTCTACAGTCGTATACAGTCAGTTGATTTTATGGAACCAGGAGCTACTGAGCAACTCATAAAATAGCAAAACATTTGAGATTGTCATAGATCCAACACCAGCTTCTCCATGCCAGAGCCTTTAAACATTCAAACAGGTCTAATGTCCAAACTCTACATGAAGTGGGATTCAAATAGCGCTGGCACGACTCTAGATGGTTCAGGATGTTCAGCATCTACTTCTTTGAAGGTCCATAATCCTCTTGAGGTGGGACGTGACTGTAGCTGGCGCAACCTCAGAATGCCTCAGGATGGGTAGAGAAAGAGAAGCAGTGGAGAGAAATTAGCATAGCTGCTATTCATAATATTATCAAGCAAAAGTTGCTAATGTGCATTTGTTCAGATGTACTTTAGCACAAGGTTATGATATGTGATTTGTGTTAAGTGTAGGCCTCGCTAAAAATATGCGTTTTTAATCTGCACTTAAACTGGGAGAGTGTGTCTGAGCCCCGAACACTATCAGGAAAACTATTCCAAAGTTTAGGAGCTAAATGTGAGAATGCTCTACCACCTTTAGTGCACTTTGCTATTCTAGGAACTACTAGAATTTCAGAGTTTTGAGCTCTCAAGAAACGTGATGGATTGTAGCGTGTTAGAAGACTGGAAAGATACACGGGAGCCAAACTTTTTAGTGTTTTGTAAGTAAATACCAATAGTTTGTAGCCGATTTGAAACTTAACAGGTAGCCAGTGAAGGGATGATAAGATTTGGGTTATATGGTCATATTTTCTCAACCTTGTGAGAACTCTGGCTGCTGCATTCTGGACTAACTGTAGCTTGTTTATTAATGATGCAGGACAAACACCTAGTAATGCATTACAATATTCCAGTCTGGAGGTCATGAATGCATGGACGAGCTTCTCTGCATCAGATTTAGATAACATGTTTCTTAGCTTAGTAATATTTCTAAGGTGAAAGAAGATGTGTGTGTGTGTGTGTGTGTGTGTGTGTGTGTGTGTGTGTGTGTGTGTGTGTGTGTGTGTGTGAGTGTGTGTGTGTGTGTGAGAGATTCATACTGGGCAGAGAGTAATAGTGTTACGGTGTCATTGTGGAAATTTACACTGTAGATCAGTAGATATTCCCAAGGCCAAATCAGAGAATACTGCGCTATCGATTGCTGTATTATTTTTACTGATGAAAGGTGTATCACGTTGCTTGTTTTTATTTATTTTCAATCAGGTTTGCAATATGATTTACAAATGCAGGGGCATTACATAAATAGTACTTTATGTAATAGGCCTATATGTGCATATTGTTACATTAATTCTGTCATCCTTTTTTGGAAATTAAGCATGAAAGCAAAGATATAAGTCCTCTGCAAAAAATATTACAGGACAAAAATAGCCCATAAAGAACAGTGTTAGATTTGTCTTCTTCAACTTCTGCTCTCTTCTTTCTTTACTGCATACACAGAGAGAGAGAGAGAGAGAGAGAGAGAGAGAGAGAGAGAGAGAGAGAGAGAGAGTCTGTGCATATAAGGTCAGCTAGAGTGCACACCTACACAGGTCTGTTTCCCCATGGAGTTCAGTGTCAGAATATTCAGTAAAAGCCATCTATATCATACAAGGCTATATGTTTCCAATTTTGCTCCTGTAACAGAGCAAGAGCCCTACACATTCCCATTACCATAATAGTGTAGTCTAATTTAAAAGCATGTGTTTCAAATATACAATGTTGTTTTAGGTTTTTTGGCCGTCAAACAGTTTGGTTGTGTTTTGAAATATAATTGTGGAAGTGTAATACTGAAACCAAAACATGACTTCAATTTGGGTTTCTAATGTTTCAAATTTTGTTTTTTTTAAATATGCTGAAGGAATGACAAAAGTTTCACTTAAATAAGCCAAGAAAAACACATTAGACACTGGCCCATGGAAAGAGGAAAAAAAATTCTAGAACATAATCAATGTTCCCTTCGTTAATTGGCTAAGGCTGAAGTGAAATGTGAACTTTGCAATATTGTTATAATGCATATGTCATACAAAGATTAAAAGAACAACATCTGGGTGTCTCAGATATTATTTAATATGCAATACAATATGCCGATTGTAGCGCCGGTTTAAATGTCTTGTAAAATTGGCTCCAAAAGTTCATGAGTCACTGATGAATGTGGACACAGTGAGCAAAGGGGTGAGCGCACATGGGCAAGAGGGAGCATGAGTGAGTGTGTGTGTGTGAGAGAGAAAGAGAGGAAGAGAGAGAGAGAGAGAAACAGAGAGAGAGAGAAAGAGAAAGAGAGAGAGAGTGAGATCAATCTACTTGATTCATGAATTGCAGTGACTGTGGCTGGCCAGGTGCACCCTCCGTCCTGCTGCCTAGGGCATTAAATGCTGTGTAAAAGCTGTGGTCTGTGTGAGTGTGTGTGTAAGCACATGGCTCCTAGCCACAGCCCTTTTGAAGAAGCTGGAGCTCTGAGAGAGGCCTTGGTATTTCATACCTGACTCTCTATCCCATCTTCCCCACTGCCCTTCTGTACAATGGCCTCTCACATTACTGCAGTTTCTCACCTTGTTGAGCCCAAAACAAACAGTGCAATGTGGAAAAAGATTGCTTTTTTTCCCCAAGAGTGCGTGAGAGAGCTTCACCAGATGTTTATAAACCATAACTTTGAAATATGGCACTAAATGCTTATAGCCTGTCACGTTGTGTTAATGCTGAGAGGAAGACAAAAAAGAAACTAATCATTTCCAGATGAGGATTTTTTCCCCTCTGTCTTCTTACTTTCTGGACTCTTTCTCCCTCCGAGTAATCAGGCAGGAACGTGAGGAGTGAACAAGCTTCATAAACTTGAAATATGCTTTGCGCTCTCTATTTTCTCTTCTTTAGGATAACTCTCCTAGAAACCCACATCATGCTGCGAAAGAAGCAAACACTGAATGAATGTGGGCTGTAGAAAAGGCACGAGTGTAAGAAGGTACAGGGTAAATGCTCTGGCAGGAGTGGCAGGGGGGCAATGGAAAAATGACTGCCCTCTCGTTTATTATAAAAGTCAGCTAGGACTGTCCACTTTCCAGACTGTGGTTCCCATGCTGTGATTGTGTGATGAAAAGAATTGAACATTTATCATCATTTATCCAGAAATAAATTCTCAAAAATGATCCAAACAAAACAAGGTACAGAGAGAAAAGAAAACTGAAATTCCAGATAATTAAGCAAACTGTATGTAAATAGAGCAATGATTTTATTAATGTATTTAATTATTATTCTTTTCCCCCAACATCTTAGTTTAGTACCGGAAACATTTCAATCTGGCAAGAACTGTGCAGTGATATCTTTCTCTTGTTGGTTCAGTGTGAGGGGCCAAATGAAGGCTGGGAGGGTTTGGGGTACTGCTATTAAAATTGTACACCCGAGACGGCAGGAGTAATGGAGGAACACACAGTCGACCTGCTGGTCTGGAAGCCATTAGACCGGTCCAAGGCAAGACACGGGCCATGCATTCACCCATAGCAAATGGGACAGCAGTGAGCGAATGCTTCACTCCTTTCGTGAACTTTTGGAAGTCTTTTATATATAAAAATAACATAATATTGTAGAAAACAAATCAAATAATGATATCTTCTTTCAGTCTTGATTTCACCCTGGAACACATTTAGACATTTAGTCCAACATTACAGAATCATGGTCTCCACTCATTAAACTACACAAACTACACAAAATTCAGGACAAAATGCCAGATCACACAGCCCCAGAATTCAGCATTTCTCCTTTACAGTCCCTTCTGATCTCTCCAGGCTGTGAGTTAAATCACAACCCTCTTCACCTCTCCAATAAACACACAACACTCTCACAAACATGTACTCTGAAACGTAATTGAGATACTTACATACATAAATTAGAAGTGCAAAGTTTGCTCCCTCTGGACAGTGTGTTCCTTGGTTCTTGAGATTAAGCACTCATCTCTGTATTGACGTGCCGGCGTGGCTGTAGGTGTTTCGATTTAAGCCCAATCGATTCCTTTGAGTATCTAATATAAGGGAGGCAGGCCATAAACACGTCAAATTAGTGGTAACAAATAGCAGCGTGCAAGCAGAAGGGGCTTGTTGAGACCTGCGAGAGGGACAATACATTAGGAAGAGTTATATGTGCATGCCCTCTCTGGCTCACCGGGGTTAAACAGCGCCTTGGCAGCCTCGGCTCCAAAGTGGATGGGGCCGTGCCGTGGTCACACACTGCTTCATTGGCTGAGCTACAACAGCAACAAGCATAGATTAATGGCAATCTGTAGCTGATTTTTTGTGGGCAACAGGGCCTGTAAACACGAAGCTTTCACAAGCCCTCCAGCCTGGAGGAGAGGAGCCAGGAGCTGGGTATGATCTCTGCCAAGAAAGAGGGGGGAGCAGACGGACGTGAGGACAGAGGGAGAGATATTTCACAATCAGACACGCAACACAGATTGACATCCAATAGAGATGGATGGACAGAGAGACAAAAGAAAACCAAATGGGCTGTATGAAGACATACACAAGAGGAGGTAGATGAAGGAACAGAATTTAGAGAACTTCTACTAGAACAAACTAAAAAAGTCTCAAGGCACAAGTTTTTTTTAATGTATATAAAACATGCAAATTGCTCTCTTACCCCCAAAAAACAAAACAAAAAACAACAACCATAATTTCTTTCGCATTTTTATTATTGTTTTAAAACCAACTGGAGCGTATTTCGCATTAGGAGTAAGTGGTCTTGTTATGTTTTGTGAAACTTGCTGCCACTCTCATTAGACTGCCTTAATTTCTGTCACTGTTTGCATTTTTACCAATTCAGCATTTAAATACAGAATTGTCTCATTAAATTGCAAATCTTCCATTTGCTCTCACTGATACACAACATTAATCACAAATTAACTTGACTTGTGACTCTGCATTTCTCCAATTACAATATAATGGCACTTAATGATGCTTAAGAAACGTAATTAAATGAATAGAATATATAACATGTGAAGCCACCACCAAGCATCAATCAACATGCTTCTGTCAATTGGATGCACAAGATTCCAGTCAGCCAAACATGGCTCTGATGTGACCCCATTAGGATTGAATCAAAGGCTGATGTGGCCCTGTGCTCACGTCCTTCAGAGCCAAAACAGTGTGATGACTGTTGTTTTGCAACACCGATTAAGCAGATTAATAGAATAAAATAAAGAATATCCAAATTTTTTTTTATTTCCCACCGTTTTTTTTTACACTGAAAACAAAGAAGTGTGTGGGGACTTGGACAAATTGGAGCCATTTATTTGGACTTTAAATAAATTATACTACATTGCTTTCCCAGGTAAATATCACCAAGGGTCCTAAGACAGCAGTTGATTTGGTTTATACTGTAAGTACATAAGGGGCAGTTTATGTTGATGGCAAGTGTACTGTTTAGCAAAAGATTTTTATGGTATGTAATTTAGTACAAAAATTTCCCAAATGCAAAGGGTGGTTTGTGTGTGATTTCAAGTTTGGACTAAACATGGTCCAGCTGTAGGCTCAGATCTTGTGACTGTGCTTTGACATCACTGTGAGTTCACAGCGGTATGTGGGCCAGATGATGTGGTAAACTTTAAGCTTTGACACTTTTTCTCTCTCTTGTTCTCTCTCTGCGTATGTTTGCGTGTGCAAAACTTTATTGGCCAATGGTTTGAATGCATGACAAAGCTGCAGATAAATATGTCATTCATAGCACATCGCAAAAACTAAAGGCAAAATCATCAAAGTATGACAGCTATCAAACACATTGGATGTAATATATTGTTGCTACGTCTCACATGACCTAACCACTTAGCTTTGTGTATTTACTGTGATCTCTGTCCATTTATCAAAGCCATGGTGCTTTAATCATGAAAACACATTCAGATAAATAATTACTACAGTGAAAAAAAGGAATAAATAAACTGCTAAAAACACACTGATACCTGTGCTAATGGGTCTGCATTCATTACGCAGCCATCTCTCATCTCTCATCTGCCGAGCTGAATCACTGCCAACTGGCATCAGCTACAGTTATGAGAAAAGAAAATGCTTGTTTTTTTTGCCACAGCAATCAAAAGAATGGTAATGTATGCAGATTATAAAAAAACCCCACCTATTCAAAAAGGTCCATAAATATATAATATGATTTTATCTAACAGAGTTTATGTGTCCCTCACTGGTGGCACGGGTGAGAGCTAAGCAGCTAAATGCAGGTTCCATCATCCATTAGGTCCCTCAGACCTCTCATTAAGTACGACTCACAGCAAATTACTCATGGCAATTAGAATATGTATCAAACCCAACAAGAGATGCTTCAGTGTCTGGGGGCGCATGGCAGCACCTACTGTGGGTGTACTGATCAGGCAAATTTACATCTACACCTCACAGCGTGTACAATGCAACACATGCCATTTAAAAGGCTCACAGTGGCTTTTCTGCTCTGCTCAAGTCAGAGGATTTTTTTCTATTCATCAGAGAGGCAGTAAGATCCCGAGTGGGTAAGATTATGAAAGACAGCGAAAAGCAGTACAATGTACTGATGATGTAAACCAAATGAACAGATGATTTTCTGCAGATTTACTTAGTATAAAGTTTTATGTGTTTGCCTGTTTCGTTCTAACTCCTACTGAATATGCATTCATTTGCAGATGGTTTCTTATCAAACTTGATGCTTTATGTTTTCTTTATTTATCACAGGGTTTTTAGCATTATTACAGGGTCATAAAGATAATTGTCACTGAAACACTAAATGATATGGATGTGATGAAAAACAAATTGTAAACCAACCCTTTTGTTTCATTTCTGCATGTGTTCAATCCTAGAGTGACATAAGGAATAACACAGGAATACAGGAAGTCCTTTTCAGACATCTTGCACACACACACAGTTAGATACTTATTCATACCCAGAGGCAATGTAAAGCAGCCAATTCACTTAACTCCATGTGCTCCCCACAGTGTACCATTTTAATGAACAAATAAATTAATACAATTTAAAGTTTTCTATCAGAATGTGTCACTATAAAATGCAAGTTCTTTCTAAAGATAACCATAGCAGCAGACCGCTTTAACAAATACATTGTGTGAAACCACAAGTAAGAAGATCACATTCTTGAAGTAAATAGTCTGCCTTGAGCCTAGAAACAAACCATTGAAGAAAAAGCGTTTGTGTAATATGAAAATTATCTGCTCCAAAAATGGTCAGATATGAAGCTCTGAAGTAAATCTCAATTTATGTCTTTGCCCTTTTCTTTGTATCTTTCTCTACTGCTATAAATCTCTCTGCATGCATAAGAAGAGAAAAAATGTCTACAGTGCAAAACATGCACACTTTTACAAATCTAGATTGGACAAAAAACTATGCAAGGATGCATAAAATGAAAATACGACCCTTTGACAGGCTAATCTGGTGTCATAAAACACTTCAGGTTTGCTACTGTGCTTCTCACATAACACAGAACAACTAGCCTTCATGTGTGCTAATACATTTGTTTCCCTGTGCCATTCAGATTATCTTTTAACATTCAAGTATTTGAGGTCTTGTATAATTTTTCTGTTCTACAACAGTAGATTTAACATATAACAGTACCGTTATAGATGAGCTTTTTATTCAAATCAGCCAGTGGGTCATTAAATATATTTCTGAATTTCCATATTGCAATTTTTAACAAAATGTCTTGTATTATTATTATTATTATTATTATTATTATTATTATTATTATTATTATTATTATTATTATTAATTCATTTATTTGTGTGATAGCACTTATAGCCATCAAAGCCACCCAGCCTTCACCACCCAGTGGTCAACCCTTTACATGACAATCAGCTACAGCTTCAATAATTACTTCTTTTCCCATTGCCTTGTAGGTCACATTTAACACTAGACTCACAAGCAGGGCATGACAGTGAGTAAGTCCTGCCATTTTTTATGTCCCATGATGTTTTGTTAAACCTCATGCCACCAGCCACCAGCCCCTTTGTGCTCTTTATAAAGATGTATCTGAAGAGTGCCACTATACACACGAAGACAAGCAACGTCTTCACCACATGTGTATGTGTGGTGTGTATGTGTCAGTATGTGTGATGCAAAAAGAGGCAAGGGCTGAAACATTGTCCCTCCCCCCTTCTTCCCATCACTCTCCCCATCTTCCCCATTTCTATAGCTTGGCCCCTGTGTTTTTGTGTTATGCACTGACAGGCATGTGTCCCCTGGGAAGACCCTCCCCTCCAACCACCACCTGTACCCCCGCCATCTCTGAGTCTGGTCGCTTTCTTTCCTCTCCTGGCGCCTTCCCCCATTGTCTCCAACGTCTCCCTCTGATCTCACAGATCTCACAGGACCCACTCTTTCACTCTCTCTTCCTCTTTTGGCAGCTCCCCACCACTCTCTTCCCTTGTTATTCTTTTTCGTTTTCCCCCCTCTTAAGTTCGCCATCTTTGTCTTGCTCGTCCCTTGTTGGCCCTTTTCTCCCGTCTACCTGAGCTCCCTGGTGGGACTCCTGTTTCTCCCCTCAAAGGAGCTTTTCAGCTCTCCCTATACTCCATTGCCGTGCATCCAGGGAACTTTAGAAGCTCTGCTTCTCTAAATTTATTTTGCTGCTACAGGCAAGGCTAGCTCCTGCATGGCATGTAGTTCTCTTGATCTCCAAGTATTAAGTGAAAGTATGCTGCCCGGGGAGGGATATTCGCGCAGTGAAGCGCATCTCCATAGTGGCAATGGCTGGCTATATGTTCCTCACTGCTGTGAGAACCAGATACTTGGCATGGCCAGGTTTAAGCGGAAAACAAGTGTGAACCT
Organism: Silurus meridionalis; assembly: GCF_014805685.1. Taxonomy (NCBI): domain Eukaryota; kingdom Metazoa; phylum Chordata; class Actinopteri; order Siluriformes; family Siluridae; genus Silurus; species Silurus meridionalis. Next base: position 13,468,303 of record NC_060888.1, read on the forward strand.
GTAGAATGTCAGAGGATTTAAGCCAGTAGTGAACATGAATAAGAATGATGAAATTTTGAGTTAGGGATAAGCAAGAATGTGCATTACACATCCAGCATATAGTGCATATAATTACACACACAAAAACAGTTAAACAGCCTTTTGTCACCATTCTCTACTGACCCTGGTATGTCATGTAAGCGCACTTCAGCTTATTATAAATGTACTGATTTAGGTAAACTTTCACAATGTCACAAAGTATTTCTTTTACTCAAGTGACACTTGTCTCTCAAAATCTTGCTCTGAAAACGAAAAAACCTCTTCAGTCAACAGTTCACTTTTTGTATCTTGTAATGCTGCTTTAATGCCTTGGGTATTTCCATACAATAAATGCTGGTTTATCCTTGGCCTTGCCACATGATTTAAACATTTTTTTATATTATGTTATTCTTATTGCTGTTGTTTTCAGATAGCATTAAATGAGAGTATACAATAACTAATGTTTATAATATATTTATATTTCTGAACCGCAGTGTTCATGTGACAAACATTGCGATGAAATTTATATATTTGGACTTATATTTCACATTCTGATAACACCAATACAAATGTAGTTTCAAGATAATCAACTGTGACATTAATGATGATTGGACAAATCAGTTGTATAAACATTCTGTCTGTGAATGTCAACAGTGATGTGTGACATCGGCACTCACCTGCATGTAAACCTCTGTGACAGAGAGAGTGAGAGAGAGACAGAGAGACAGAGAGAGAGAGAGAACAGAAGGAGAAGCTTGATACCGCACCAGGGATCTATAATGTTTAAAGCAGGCTTTGTGTGCTAAGTGGCTCTCGGCAGGGGTGCGGACTGGAGGTGAAGAGGGTGCTGGTGGTTGTGTCTCAATAATCCATTAGCTAATGGCTATCTAAAGCTCCTTCTCCTTCTTCTACACAGCAGCTGTTTGAACAATAAAACAGCTTAAGCTGAAAAAGGAAGCACACACCACTTCACTTTACACTTCATTCAGTCAACCAGTGTACTGAAACGGCAGGATGAACTTACTGTGCAATATTAATACCAGAACAGAGCAGTGCTATAAAATCATCTCATTGATCTGTAAATGATTAAAAACCTGGCAGTCTCTGCAGTCTGGGTTTCTTGCTCAATTTTGTTCGACCCTCCTCCCTTTAGTCATTTAGTTGCATCATTCCTTTTTTTTTTTTTTTTTTTTTTTTTTTTATAGTCCAAATCAGATGTGCAAACAACAACAATCCCTATAGTGCTGGAACCAGGCAACGCTTTGATTTTCTGGCTGATATTAATGATTAAACTCACATTTCATTACTGTTTCAGGCTTGTTTTGCTGATCGTTCCAAAGCCCAGCCAGTGAGGTCAAGTTCAGCAAAAAAGCTGCCGATGACTTTTACAAGTTAATTACAACAGGATGGTGTTGAACCAGTTACGCAAAGAAAAAAGGATAACATTTTTGCTGATGACTGCAAATGCAAATGATGAGTCAATTAATTGCAACATGCAGATTAATTAATAAATTTAGGAGCCCATCATTAACATTAGGGCACATTGTTATATTGTATCATAATAATACTGTAATGAATTAGACTAATTAAAATGTGTTTATTTAAGAGGATTCAGTATTAGCATTAATGTATGCTGAAGAACACTGAGGGTCACTTGAATGTAACAAAGCATAGTAGACAATAGTTTGGGAGTCCATTTATACATGTTTCAAACAAGCATTATTCGAACCAAGAAAAGGATACTTGCAAGATCACAGACAAGAAGTAACTTTAATTAAATATTGTGAATTTTAAAAGTTATTTTACAGCCGTCATCCAAAAAAATGATAACAATCTATACAGTAGTTTTTGTCAACAAAACTGCTCAGTGTGAATCTATTCAAAGACATGAAAAAAAAACAAAAACAAAAAAAACACAAACAAAAAAAAAAAAAGAGAAAAGAATAGAGAAAAAGAAATAATGGGAACCAGCTTTTTTGGTTTGAGTGTTGTTTTATATAGAATGCTTGTTGCTTCATCAGCTGACCATCCTGATCCTGATCATTACGATGGAAAAAATTTACAAAGAGTTCATTGTAGGACAGCCATATAGTTATAATTAATGTGAAAGAAAATGTTTGTTTCACTCTTACGGAGTGAGAATGTGATAGAAGAGCTCAAACGCTGCTCTGTCATCAGTGGCTTCAATCACAAAACACACACACACACATGCACACACACGCACACACGCGCACGCACACACGCAGACACAGAAAAACTCAACTCAACATTGGTTCATTAAAAGCCATATTCTCTGTTTGATGGTAACACACAGTACAGAAAACAACACTTTATTCTCCTCACAAAGGTCCATGCACTTTACAGCCTAAACACTTAGGGCTCTGTTGGCAATATTGTTCCAACAAGCAGTTTGGCTGGCAGAAGAAAGCGAGTTAACGGCGAAGCAGACAGAGTTAGTGCAAGAGCCTGAGAGGCAACATGTTGTGCTCTGACATTCAGACCTCTCACTCCAAAGGGAGAAATGTGTCAGTGCTACTTACTGGAGCACTAAGATAGCATCACACACACACACACACACACACACACACACACACACACACACACACACACACACACAGACACGCAGCAAAGTGTGCTACCATCTGTAGAGTTGCACCATTAGATCGGCACTATGTACGCTAAATGTGAACTTCTGGCTTAAACGCTATGGCTTTTTAGGGTCCCCCCTCACACACTCAAAAACACGAATGAAATTAAAAAGGCAGTTTTTGTTTTAAATTAATAATAAAGTGCACCCTATTTACCCTTTGCAAAATACATACACAATACACAAAAAAATATGAATCATACAGTCTCTCCAGACACAACATCAGTTTCCACATTATCCTTCATAACAATCCCCCCCCCACCCCCAACAAAACCCTTAATTTACCATTTCCCTGCTTTGTGTAGCAGGGTCTTATTAACAGTATTTATGTAAAACTGCCCAATTTGTGCTTTTTTTGATGTCTTAAAACTGCCCCATTAGAAAGTCGATGGCATTGTTTAATGGTGGTGATGGGACTGTGCAAGTGATTGTATGCTTATTAGTTTGCATTGTTAAGGCATCTTAACTGCTGGTACTGGTAAAGTGAAAAGACTAGGACAGAAAATATACAGATATACAAGCAGGCATAAATAATTGTCAAATAAAATAAAAAAATAGAGAAGCATAGGAAAGTAAATGCAAAAGAGAAAGAAAGTATTTTCATATTTCAAAAAAATTCCCCTCTGGTTTCAACACACAAAATGGAACTGTCACTCTCAGGAGAGAAGAGCCCATGCATATTATTAGTTTAACAGTATCAACTTCTGTAAGCCTCAACAAGAAAAAAAGGTATAGATTTATATATTCATTATATATATATATGTATATATATATATATATATATATTTTAAAAAATCTACACTACTAAATGCTATCAGAATTAGATGCTACTTTTCCATACATTAAAAAAATCCAAAAATGAAACAAATTCTTTTAACTTACAAATTATACAAAAATAGACAATGGATTTTTTTGTTTATGAATGTAACTTAAAAATGAGAGCATGGCAAACATGAAAAAAGTTAATAAAACAATCTATGAAGTTCATACATAAAAAAAAAAAAGTACAAAGACTATGGTGGCGAATATGACGGCACATGATCACATAAACGTACACGGGCGAATCAAATGAGGGGAGAAAAGCAATGTACAAACTTTAAATTCATGTAAATTAACATTCTACAGAACCAGTAATTAGTTAGATTCATGTAAGTCTCCTGTTCCTTTTCTTTCCTATAGTAGGTGAGAGGATTAGATCAGATTTGAGGACAGATCACTGATGATACTAAATTGAAAAGCTGCCATAAGACATTTGAATATATAAATATATGTAACACTTTTGCAAAAAATGTATGCATATTTACAAAATAATTGCAAAATAGAAAGAGCTGATTAAAATATTTATTAGACTGAATGTGTAACTCTTTTTTTAAAGAGGAGCACTGTAACTAAATTTCAGCATCCTCTGTTCATTTACTTCACGATTGTATTATTCAGCCAGAACAGGTGCACACTCTTTGCTCCTGCCTCCCTTCATTTGATCCTTCACAGCAAAGATGACACATGGAGAAAAAGTAAGAATCACAGGCTTGTGGTATTTTGCTCTTTTTCCATTTGAATGAAACCAACAACCGCTCAAATTCAAACTTAAATAAACTGAGTTCACTTTCAGGAACTCGAGCTGGGTCGAAACACTTTGGAAACACGCCTGGGTATAATAATAATGATAATAATAATGTGTGTAATCAGTCAAAAATTGGACGCTGGCTGTCACCGGTGGGGTGATGTCATGACCAGAAAGTATAAAGCATATCAAGTGAAGGCAGCGGGAGCTTCTGTTTGTTCACGAAGCGCTCTGTGTGTATGTGTTGAAATGTCTGTCAATTGTTCGTCATAAAAAAAAAAATATATATATATATATATTTCACCCTTCACCCTGGGAGCGAAACACGCTAGTCGGTTCTCGAACCGTCTGCATGTCAATGCCATCGCTCCGCTCCTGAGAGCTTGCACTCCTCACGGTTCTGCCCCCGCTCTCGCTGAGGCGGAGCAGCACGCTAGTTCCTGGGGCTAGCAAATGGACCTTGCAGAGGGTTTCAAGACGGGCTCGTCTCTTTCTTCAACCTTACCTGCTTGGTCCAGCAGTTGCTCACTGGCTCGGAAGCACACCGTTCGCCGGTTTCTGCCTCCTACGATGAGAGCATTAGCTCCGCCTCTCTTCCTCTGAAGGAAGGGGGGCGCTTTGCGAGTTAGGATCGAGGAGCTATGGAGTTGGGGGGCGGAGCTAGGTCGGGTTTCTCTGCACATTCTGTGCATGATCTGCGCATATTGTGGTGCTTATTGTGCCACACACATTCTGCTCGCATTTCTACCGGTCACGGGTATGGAGCGATGCTGTGGGCTGAAGAGATGCTTGCGAGCAATCTCTCTCCCGGGATTGCCTCCTCCCTCATGACCCCGACATTACCCACGAAAACACTGCGTAATACGTCAACGCTCGTGGGTAAGGCTTATGTCTCGGCAGGTCAAGCCGCTGCATCCCTGCACACCATGGTGGTCCTATAAGGCGTTTCAGGCTGAACTGCTGCACTAACTGAATGTGGGAGGTGCCCTGGGTGGCCAGTTCCCTAACCCTCACCTAGCCTTCAGAGCCACTAAAGAGACTGCTGGGGCTGCTCGACAAAGAGGCACATCTGGCTCACTCTCTCAAAAATTTCTGGACTGCTTGATGCCCCACTCACTCCTTCAGGAGTAAGAAACCGCCGGCAGTGTTCCAGCAATACCTCCCATGCCTCTCTCATCCCATGCCTCTCTCAATCCAGCATCGTTGTGGTCTAGGAGATCTCGCCACCCCTAGAGTCTTCTTAGGGCACTGCCCTGGCTCTAGGCACACCGGAGGTCAGTCTCGAAAGACTAATACCCCTAAGGCACTTTCTGGCAGCTTGGAAAGCTCTTCCAGATGTGTCAGATGTGGGTCCTGCTCACTGTAGAGCGAGGCTATTCAATTCAGTTCGGGTCTCCTCCGCCCCGTCTTCACGGGATTCTTCCCACCCTGGTGGAAAGCCAGCAGGCTCTGGTCATGGAACAGGAAGTAAACACTCTCCTGATGAAGGAGGCCATCAAAGTGGTCCCTCCATCAGAACGAGAGTCCAGGTTCTACAGCCGGTACTATATAGTTCATATGCAAAAAGGACGTAGGGTTGCGTCCTATCTTAGATCTACATCAGCTGAACCGCTCTCTCATGAGACTCAGGTTCAAGAGGCTGACCCTCAAGCAGGTTGTGCTTCAAATCAGATCTGAGGACTGGTTCATCACGGTAGATTTAAAGGATGCCTACTTTAATGTATTTATCCTACCTTCTTACAGGAAGTTCCTGACGTTCACTTTCGGGGCCGAAGCTGCCTAGAGATGCTGGCCGTGCAACTGAAGCATTTCCTCTTACACCTCTCGTCACCACGTGTTGGTCTTTACAGACAATACTGCAGTGATCTCCTACATCAACCATCAAGGAGGTCTGCGTTCGTGCCCCCTATTTAGGTTGGCGCACCAGATCCTCCTTTGTGCCCAGGGGAAACTCCTCTCTTTGAGAGCAGTTCACATCCCGGGCCAGTTGAACGAGGCAGCAGATACCCTGTCGAGGCAGGGGTTGAGACCCAGGGAACGGCCTAGGTTTGGGAGATCTGTTCGCGTCTCGAGAGACATTGCACTGTCCACTCTGGTTCTCCCTTACCCCTCCAGCCCCACTGGGGCTGGACGCCATGGATCAGGCATGGCTGAGGCTGTGTCTGTACACCTTTCCCCCTTCGCACTGCCTCCAGTGAGAGGGTTTGCCTGGATGCATGAGAGATTCCTCTGAGGAGGGATCTCCTTTCCCAGCTTGGGGTGCCATATTTCAACCCCGTCCGGAGCTGTGGAGGCTGTGTCTGTGGCCCCTGAGGGCCTATCTGTAACTGATTACACACATTATTTCAGAGCGTGAACACTCGGGCGTGTTCTCAAAGCATTTGGATTCAGCGTCTCATTTCCTCAGGGAACTAGGGTTACATACGTAACCTAGAGACATTTTCTTATTGGTTATCGTGCCTTAGACATTCTTCAGGACATATAAAAAAAAATAAAAAATAAAAAATAAAAAGGTAGAATAGCAGAGCAACCCATAACATACTCTGTCTTTTTTGTACTACATATTCTGGCACTGATGAGCAGCAAATTATTTTTGTACAAATATAAATATGGATTCATTAAAAAAGAAAAAAAACCTTTTCCTCAAGCACTCCTCTCTTGGAGCAGGATGTGGGTCTGGGATCTTCACAGTGGGCCAGAAGGCTAATAGAAATCAGCTCATGACTGCTTTTGTTTTTAAGTGTTTTGTCCATAAAGACATAATCAAATCAGCATGTACCTGGACAACCAATACAAAAGTTTACTGAATATGGCGGTAAAAACAAACAAACAAACAAACAAACAAACAAAAACATAAAAGCAACGTGTATGGCAAACTTCATTTGTTTGGCCGTGGACTAGCGCCATGATAAAGAGTTCATTTTCATTTTGTTTGTACAGAAAACACCTGTTTACACAGTTGTTCAGTATTAGAAACTTCTTAAACATCTCAAAAACATAAAACATAAATTCACCTGTGAGACAGAACTGCGATTTTCCCCTCACTGCTATACAACAGGAACATTATAGATGAAACTTTCATAGTGTCATATGTGTATGGTACAGTCTGTATAAAACGCATATAATGTTCACTTCAAAATGACCGAGTTTTAAAAATGAATTTAGAAAAAAAGCAAACCGACACCCCATACTTTCCCCTTCATTTCAAATTCCTTGTAAAAAGGCCTGAGTTTTCAAAGTTGGGGTTTATCTTTTCTTTTCCTTGTCCTCATGGAGACAGGGAGACCATCAGGTCCAGGAGCATTAACTGATCATCAGCAGCCCAGGAGCCACTACATGGGTGGAACAATCATCCCTGTGATCGCTGTTCAGAAGAGAGAAAGAGAGAGAGAGAGAGAGAGAGAGAGAGAGAGAGAGAGAGAGAGAGAGAGAGAGAGAGAGAGCCTTTAGGTTAAGTAACAACTTACTTTGTTTCGAATTCAAAAACACATCCAAATAAAAGCAGGTCTGGCATCTGGAATGCACACGCTGTTAAAATGGAATGAACAAACTGAAATCACTAAGCCCCAAATTTATTTTGGTCTAGCTTCCAACTGTTGCACTGATTGATTATAAAATAGATATTGTGCAATAATTATTTGTTACTATGTGGAGGAAATATGATACAAGGAAAATGGAACAAAATCTGAGAAGCAGAAGGAAAGACAGTTAAATTGCAGGCACATACTGTAGCATGCATGCAAACTGGCAAGAAAAAAAATCAACCAAAGAAAAAACCAAAGGGAATGAAAAAAAAAAACAAGAGATAACAGAAGGAGAACATGTAAAGGAGTGAATTATAATGAAAAGCAGTTTTAGAGTCCTGCTTGCTCTTTCCTTTCACATTGACACTTTATGTGATTATTTGATTCGTTGTGTATATTCTCTATGTTTAATTAGAGTCAATTGTCAAGAAAAAAAATATGTCAGTTTAATGGTTGTAAATCAGTTCCTCCCCTCCATCAGGGACCCATTATGTGAACAATTCATCTACACAATTAGTGATAAGACTATAGGACAACCTCTGTGCCTGAGCAATGATTGAGAGTGCTGTAGAGCGCATTAAATAATGCCTGTCTCCCAGAAGGACCTAGCTGCTTAGGGCTAGAGGAGACTAGTATTGTATTCCGATAGCCAAAAGACAACACTCTCGCTAGGTTTATGTGCTGGAAAAAAAAAAAACGCTCAGTACTCTAAAATTCACTGCAGGAAATGTTTTTTGGAAACAGTATTCAACTGCTTAGAATAAAGTGAATAAGACAGATTATGGCCTAGTCCTTGTCCCCTGGGACTAGACTGCATTTGCTGTTCATTTATCCATTCCTGTGACAAATAACAAACAAACCTGGCAACCAATAAATAAACAAATATCGTAAATTCATATTCTCAGTGTCATTAGCTCGCCTGCGTGCATAAATAGCTTTAGCGCAAACAGCATGTGTTCCTCACAGGTCTAAGAGTCTCATAAAGCTGATAATTGTAAGTAATACAGGCAAACAAGTGGCATACATTTTGAAGTAGAGAAGAGAGGGAGAATGTAGAGCTCTCCACATGAAAGATAATTTCCTTACCTCTCTACCCTCTAAAGACCTCAACAACACTGGAGATTTTTCATACACCATTTTGGCGCCCTATTGATCGCCGCTCCATACACTGCACTAATTCCCAGGCTATTACTGGAGTGTCTCATGCTTGCTCAGAAGAAGGGTTGGGAGAATGAACTGCGGCTCATCAGGGTCATAGGTGCTCTACACACTGAGAGGAAGCACTCACTCCACCATGATAAGTACTGTCTGCCTATTAGACTCAATTACTTTTATACTGAACTCTGAACACAGACTATGAGACCACACTGAGTGAAAGCTTAAGAATGATTAGTTCCTGCCTATACTTAAACTGGGGGCAAAGATACATCAAAATGTATTTTAAAATAAGATACCAAATACCTTAACTTTAAGCATATCAAAATAGAAAATACAGCAGCCACACCATGTATCAAAATAAACTATTTCATTTTTGTATTTTAAAAATACTAAAAAATACTTTTACATGGGAGCATGAAATTTCTTCGCAAACCTTCCATCAATTGGCCTATTTGATCCCCTTCACCATTACACTGACTCAGTTGATTAAGCAAACAATGTTTAATACTAACAGCTTTTCTCTGGCATGCAATAAATCTGACGTATGCAACCAGCTAGCGGATCAAATATTCACATACATTTCACTTTGATCTCCCTGATGAAGGTTAGTTTTAAAGTACAGTTTAATGTTTAACAATTTGAGAATGTCTGTATATTGTATCTTAATTTAGTTACTTGGTGTTTCGTAACAAAGGGCTACTTTGCAAAAGCAACACTGACTCAATGACAAACAAGTCATTCATAAGAAAACAACTGATTAACTGTAACTGTATTCATAGCAACTTTTTTTTCATCGTTGAGCAGCTCCTTCAGTGACAGACTGTTACATCCTAAGTGTCTGAAGGAGCGTTACAGAAGGTCTTTTCTCCCTGCTGCTATTAGACTTTACAATCAAAGCTGCTCCCAGTAAACCAGTCATCATAATACACACTGTTATTACTGTTTAACTTTTTAATAATACTACCTGTCTGCAATATTACCTGCAATACATGCAATACCACCTGTGTTCAACACTACCTGCAATACATACTTTTTTCCTTATTTGTATTTATACATTGTGTGGTGTATATACTGTATACTATAGTATGTGTCTATTCTTTTATATATTTGCATTTATATATATTTTTTTCTTTGCTGCTGTAACAAAGAGATTTCCCCACTGTGGGACGAATAAAGGTATATCTTATCTTATCTTGTCTTATCTTATCTTATCTTATCTTATCTTATCTTATCTTATCTTATCTTATCTTATCTTATCTTATCTTATCTTATCTTATCTATTTCCAAACTAGTTAATCATTAATCATCATTCAGGCAGTCATTCAAGCAATAGTATGCTAAATCCTGATCCTACTAAACAGCAACTTCAATTAGGGTACAATATTTAGCAATATTAATTTATTAATCACTGGATACCTATTTAAATGCTGACAGCCTGCATGTTTCTTCCCTTCACCACCTTCTTCCACATCAATTTCCTGATCTCGACAAGTCTGTGCAAACTACTGAGTAGGCATTAATCAGAGGCCACATTTTTATGATCATCATGTAGACTTCTTACAAAGTATTTTACAATATTTTAAATCTACAAAAATACAAAACTATCAAATACAATTTTAAAAATACAATCAAATACAACTATTTTATGTTTAAAATACGTATTTGAAATACGTGTCATAAATGCTGCCCATCCCTGCTCTACTTAAGTCTTGCTGTCTTTCTCCTAATTATCATCTATAGTAAATTTATTGGGTCTGTCATTTGCCTTTGTGCATAATTTTCACTTTGATTAGATAGAGTATAGAATATATCACCTTTTAATTTTGCCTGGAAATGTATGTTAGTGAAAAAAAAAAAGATCAATAATAAATAATAATCCACTTTGTTAATGTTTATTGTACCCCATAAATCTGTAGCACACCTCCAGATGATGCAAAACAATGAAAGCATCATTAAAAGATGACTTTCACTGATTGGCCAACACATTCGCACCCCACATCGTCACATATCGACGCACCCCACATCGTCACATATCGACGCTGTGGATGTTGCGTCCGACGGCGTCCACATCCGACGCCGAGGGTACCCCTTCGCCGCTTTTCAACGCATCGACGGAAACCCTTCGTTGCTTTTCGACGCAGATGGACGGGACCCCATTTGCGGGTTACGGTTAGGGTTTGGGTTAGGGTTAGGGTTCGAGTTAGGGTCAGGGTTAGGGTTTGGGTTAGGGTTAGGGTTAGGGTTAGGGTTAGGGTTACGGTCATCTTCAGAATTTTATGAAATTTTAAAATTAGTCCTATACACTTATTATGATAGATAATAAATTATTAAGTGTATAGGACAGCGATCTGCATTGAAAAGCGGCACAGGGGCTCCCATCCATCTCGTCGGCGGCGAAGGGTTTCCGTCCTGTCGTCGAAAATCGACGCGAAGAGGGTACCTCGGCGCCGGATGTGGACGCCATGACGCAACATCCACAGCGTCGATATGTGACGATGTGGGGTGAGAATGCCCTGGATTGGCTGCATGATGCTACAGTGTTTATTACCGCCAGCTAACATTCGGGTTTTATACAATTATGTGTCTTTTTCTTATGACCGCTGGTGGTGTTGTTGTGGTCAGTTTCACAAACATCTAAAATATCACTCTATAAAATGTTTGTTAACAAATAATTTAATGTAGGTCCAAAAAAATAAAAAATGTTAGTTTAATAAATGTATATTTTATTAGGATTTGAAAGAAAGGAAGGGCTAATCTGTACTCTCTCATTGTGAGTTTCAGGCTTTTTCAGATCAGTATCCTCTGTGGCTATTAACAAATGAAACACATAAAAATCTCATTTCAATTGTGCTTCCCCCTATTTGTGTCATTAAGACAATTAGCTTTGTAAATAATCTGCAACACATCCACAAATTGATCCGAAAAACACATTACATAGTTCATTATTTAGGAGTTAAAATTAAGAAATTAGGGTTGAGTGTGCAATGAATCTAGCATCAATGATGCTCCAAGAGGTACACTAGGTTCATGAAACTATGATGACAAAAATAAGACTATAAAAAACTGTCAACAGACTTAGGAAGCAGTACAAATGAAGCTACAAAGAGGTGCAGAAAACAGGAAACAGAAAGAGGAAATTAAACACACATGGCATGCTCTCAGTGACCCAGCAGTGAAGAGGGGCATGAACAGAGATGATGAGGAGGGTGCAAAGTAGGCTGAAATGACGGCCGGCTAATGGACTGAGGGAGGGAAAGACAGCAAGAGGTAGAGATGTCACATACTTCAGGAGAAGGCCAGTCCCTGCAGGGAGCTGGCTGTGGAATACTTGCTAGAGTCCACAAAAGACTGATCTACTGGAAGCAGGGAGAGGGAGAAGGGTCACAGGAAGGATGGAGGTTTGGGGGTGGGGGTTGGGGGAGGAAAAAGAACAGTGTTATTTTCATGTGTTGAGAGAAAGAGAGTGAAAGAGAGAGAGAGAGAGAGGGGGTTACAATCAGATCACAGATCAGTAGGTTAGTACAAGACAATACTAATGTAGTATTTTTTTAAGTTACATTGTAGGTTATACCACTGGGAATCTGACTTGATATGGCAATGGATAATTTGAAAATTTAGTGCAATATATGTAGTGAAATAAAAAGTACATCAAATTGATATTAACACTCAAGTGCAATCGTTTTTGGTTTTATTATTATTATTATTATTATTTACAAGTGTATTAAAAGAATTCTTGACTCAAAGAATAGAATAATGAAGATATACAAAGCTTTTTCCTATACAGTAAAACCCTATTGTACGAGCAACTAATAGTACGAGCAAACAGAGATATGAGCGACCTTTTTTTAAAGTGCAGAAATAAGCGATCGAATGAGGTCTCGGAGTGGATTAAATCACTTTTACATTCATTCTTATGGGGAAAATCAGTTGGAACGTACGAGCAAATGGACCTACGAGCTATTTTCAAGAACGAATTATGCTCGTACAACAGGGTTTTACTTTATATATTCATCATATTTTACACATTTACATTGTGCTTTGCTTTGTGTGTTTTGCAGCACCTGGCACTGCCCTTACCTTGAAGACCGTTGCCATTGGCACTGGTGCAGGTGGGAGGTGGCGAGGCCTGGGGACGCACCACTGGGGCAAAAGCACTCTTCTGTTTAACCGCTGACACCATGTTAGCCGGCGAGAAAGAGAATATGCCTGAGGAGCTGCTGCAGTTTGAGGGCAGGCTGGTAGATGAGGCCATGGTGGGACTGGAGGGCACGACTTCAGAGAAAAGTAAGTGAGGTAGAGAGGAAAACAGATGGGTGGATTGTAAGAAAATGCCTTATAGCCCTACATCATACAGACAACAGTGAGAAACTGAGACACACTTTACACCCAGGATAATAAGCATATGATCACTGAATTATCTCATATAATGGTTACATACATATAGTTGTTACAAGACTTTAATATAGTAATTAAAATAATACTAGCTCTAAAGACCAAATGCCTTGAAAAGATGTGATATAATATAAACCTGGCCCCTCCTCTGGCCTATCACTATTTTTTCCTGCTTGTAATACACTAAGAGCATTTTCCTTCAGTACTTTTACAGGCACAGAAGTGTTTCAGCTTGCGTCTAAAATGATCTTCAGCCTTTATTATTGTTACTATATACTATGATTACATTTTTATGACCCTTTCCCAAGTTAAGTCTCTTGATAATGTCATAATTCGTTTATGAAGGCCTTTCAAATCAATTAATGAAAAGTGGAGCCTCTGAAGTCTGCCCTCCCACATTGATTGAGAGTGTCTGTGCAGAGTCACCGAGCCTGTTAAAATACTTGTTAACATGTCCGAATCAAAGCCTCGAAATTGAATTGCTTCTTCTGCAATTAGTTTATTGATTTAATTAAGACTCTTTAATTTAGAAGCCAAGGTAGAAGATTGGTGTTATACGAATGGCTGGACATTATGGTTGAATGTGCTCCAGAAAGGGAAGGGTGTACATTCATCTCCGCTCGTACAGACCTATACACAGAGTAATAGCTTTATCTATTGCTTTATCACAGCCATCTCTAATGGGGGCTGAGTATTTCACCATTAGAGCGTTACTGTTTGTTTCACACACCAATTTTAAAGGCTTCATAGAAATGTCCTGTCTTTGAGTTGAATCTCTTTAAGGTTAAGTGACGTCCAGTAACAAAGTAACAAAGGCTTTTGTTACACACAAAAGAAATGTCCTGTGTATAAACCACAGCTACAAAAACATGATATCCTGATCAGTACTTTTGTTTCGAGGGTCAGTGTTTAAAGCAAATCAAACGCATACAGTACATACAGCATTTATAAATGAACTCTGTTTTGGAGCTGGATGAGAGAGGTGGGCTGTACTCACTGGCATATGGTGAATTGGCAGCTGAGCCATTTAGGAAGTTGGGCGATCCTCCTAGCGTGGTCATGCCATTGTTACCATATCCGTTCATACTCGTGCTCACGGTACTGTAGCTGCTCTGCTGGGGTGTTGTGCTGGGCACATAACCATGAGGAGACACACTGCTTGTGTTCCGACTGAAACCTGACACACACACACACACACACACACACACACACACACACACACACACACACACACACATATATTGAAATTGCTGTTTGATTTGGAAACAGCAATACTTTGTCTATTCTCAGGTTTCCTTCTCTCCTAACATTGGCTCAAATCTTCATTACTTTCAAACCTAGATTCCTACAGATTCCTCTGGATTTCCCCTGTCACTGAGGCCTATGTTCTACAGGAACTGCTGTATAAATTTTTTCTCGAGTCTATATTTCCCCCAATTCTGTCAATAAAAAGGTCAAGACCAATAAAAATCGTGTATGGAGTGTGGGAGGAGGTACAGAGGAAAAGGGGGACATGGGCTATAAATATACATCAATGCATTATACGCTGACATGGGTGAAAGCAGCAGGAAGTTCTTGCTCCAGGAGTCTCCCGCTGTCTGCTACAAAAGGCAGCACACATCGTGACTCTGCTCGCAACACTTTCATCCTACGCCTGATAGATTACCGCTGACTTAACACAAATCACTCACTGTCACGGAAGGAGCAAAGGGAGCCGACAAATTCAGAGAGCAGAGCACACGCTTTTCCTTCTGGTTACAGCTGTCTCACCAATCTAATGCAACATCCCTGGCTCTGAGCTAAAATATCTTGGTCCTGTGTTTGTTTCGGACTTAAAGCTTAAATTGGCTACTCAATTGAGAGAAGATTGCGGGTGGTTCCTCTTACCCTGATTGGCTCCCTGTGTAGATTCAGAGACGTTGACAGCAAGCTGCCCATGGAAAGAGTTGACACCCATCATGCCAGTGTGCACAGAGCTGTTTGCCAGACCAGAGAGCTGATTGTGGGAGCGTGGTACATTGTAGAGTGCCTCTGCAATGTCAGCTGCCCTCTTCAGAATGATCTCCTGTCATGAACAACATGTCACATCACGGACAATCACAAACACTGACATCAAGGTTAAACTAAACAGAACAAGCTGCATGAATATCATATCTTTGCAATATCATATATATTATATTGTGAGAAAAAAAAGCCTAAAGCTGTAATGTGTGGTCTAGTGTGTATGTCTGTGTGACTTCATCTGCAGACACTAATGAGGGACCGGCTGAAAAAGATTATGAGGAATACATTTATCAGACATTTTTTGCATGCTCTAAAAAGCTGTGTTTCTTGGTAGGGTGAGCACAAAGCATCACAAATAAACAGCAGGGGATCTGGCACGCTTCACGGAACATACATCTCTCACAATTTACCCCCACAATTGAGTCCTTATGAGATATTTGTATGGTAAATGACAAGGGATAAAGATTTGTGGGAAAGGTGAGGCAGAGAGGAAAGAGGTTCCTCTGAGACAGACATGGCCAGAGGCAGACCCCCATTCACTATCTAAATAATTCAGCAGCCCTGCACTTTCAGCACTCAACCCTGCAATCGATGACCTGCCTTGCAGGAGTGGCCAACTGTTCCTCTGCAGGGAGGAGGCCCCTTGAGCTCTTTCAACCATCGATAGAGAAGTTTCAAAGAGTTATGTTGATGTGTACGCAAAGATCGACTTTTTAGTGGGGACTAGGGAAATACATTGTGACATGATACACTGTCCTTATAACTTTCATCTGTCCTCTGAATTCAGCATGATTGTGAAAAGTACATCATGTTTAAAGATGGCTACTTTTTTTCTTCTGTATTTTGCTTTGTTCTGCTTTATTTTCTGGTGCTTTGTATTTTTTAGGAGGAGGCCACTCACCTGATTATTGTGAGGCATTCCGTACAGAGCTTCTACAAGATCTGCTGCTCTCTTCAGAATCACTTCCTAATGAGAAAATAAACAAACAAAAAACAATAGTTATGCTCTGTATTTATGGTGATATCTGCTGTTTTACTATAAACATAATTTTTTAACTACCTAAAACGCTATAAATGCTTAATATTAGATCTAAGCAAAGAAAGAAAGAAAGAAAGAAAGAAAGAAAAAGAAAGAAAGAAAGAAAGAAAGAAAGAAAGAAAGAAAGAAAGAAAGAAAGAAAGAAAGAAAGAAAGAAAGAAAGAAAAAAGGAGTCTAAATCAGAGATAAGGTTGTATGTCATATAGGTTTGTTCACTTCTTCTTGCCCAATACTACATTCACTTAAACATGTAATCAACATATAAAGCTCTCTAGATTTTATATTAAGGGTCTTATATGTTTCTTTTTCTGCCTGCAATCCAACCAATGCTTGTGTCCCCATCTGTATGTGTGTCCCATGAGCATGAGTCATCCATTTAATACAATGTACCTCATAACACACTTACTGTAGAGCAGCCCACATTTCTCATCCAATACTAATATAGTCTATTATATGTATAATACATGTATACAAATAGACAGTGAAACAGATGAATGCATGCTTGTAGAGGTAAATAAATGCCCTCTTGCCTTGGAGGGGATGGATGTGTACATATAACACCCTTCTCTTGTAGGTAATTGAGTCTCAGCTCCTCAACCAGAAGCCTATTTATTACCATACCTTCCCACACATTAAACATTTATTTACTGTGTTCTTTACTCTGTATTCATTTTCTTTCTCCTCTCTCCCGCTTCCTTCCATCTCTCTCCTCTTCATTTTTTTCCCCTCATAGGCGAAGTAGGCGCCTGGAGCTCCCGTGGAACCCTTTTTAAAAGTTAATGTGCCGGGGCTGAGGAAATGTGCTTGGGGCACGACAACCAGAAAATTGCTCTCACCCTCAGTGTGTAACCCTCGCTGTGAACGAGCCCCCGAGCATGTGTGCCCGCCCGCTAGCTGACATATTGCCTTTCAATCAGATCCTGTCTCTGCTGCCACCCCCACAACATGCAGGCACGATCATGACGAGGGGGTCAGCGAAGCAATAAAGATTTTTAGTGTGCTGTCCGAGGTGCTAAATTCACTCAATAATGGGTGTGCTGGCACTGCGTTAACCCCTCGTTAGGGATGCTTGGGTGGGGGGGAGGGCCTGGCCCAGGTGATTGAAGGAGGCGCAGGGGGCCTGGGGAGGCCTAAAGTGCTGCTTTTGTATGGATGCCCATCTTGGTAGCCTGCTTTTCTTTCTAGATTTGCTGCACTCTCTGTGGCAGTGCTTTCTCAGGTAAGGGGAGGAACATAAGAGATGGGAGGCATTAAGTCACAGCTGGATCCGCTGCATCATCCAGACTGTGCTATCTATCCTACTCCTCATTCTACAGTATGTACCTATGCTTTCCTGTTACCCTCTACCTTTCTTGTCGATGTATAACGGGGTTGTATCCATTTTCCATCATTACAATAGTGGGTGAGGGGATCTGTTGAGAGTCCAAATTTAATAAGGAAGAAGCCAAAAGTTGGTCCAGATAAACAAATAAATGCTATTATCAGTGGGCTGTGTGTGGTGGCCCTGTGTCTGGAAGCAGAGCCCATTTCCTGGGTGAGCAGAAGGGTTTCCAGTAAAGGCTGAGAGCTGAGAGCTGAAAGCGGTAAACAGGAAAGAAACCTGATCCTAGATCTGTGTGTCTGCTCGCCTGCCTATCATTCAGAGCCATCATTATCCTGACGATGCCCTACTTCCTGCTCTGCACTAAACTCTCTAGCCATGCTAAAGCATGAAAGACCTACAGTTAAAAAGCATCAGCCCAGAACCATGTTGGAGTGATGCCCTTTCAGCTAAGAAAATGTTTTTTTATACCTACATGTAAGCTACTGTACAAACACACACGCGCACACACAGTACACAGAGTATAGTAGGTAAACAACCCTCAGGCATTGTGTTTTGGTAATGCATGATATGAGGCTCAGCCTCGGCATTGAAACCAACCTACGTATTACTGCACTCTGGACTTCAAATCTGCTCCTGTGTGTAAAATGATGATGGCTGGTAATAAGATATATGCCCAACAGAGAAAGTATTGCTGAAAAGATGAAATAATGGCCAGATCATATCAGGAATGTTAACGCACCACAGTTTGTACTTTTATACTTTTACAAGAGAGCTAGGCCTGAAAGCAAAAATAGAAACAAAAACAAATAAGCAAAAAATATTTGTATGTATTGTTAAAAGGGAAACATTCCACTATAAAAAATCTCTGACTTTTCTCATCATATAACAGAACCAAAGTAATTAAAATAATACTTCAACAGTCAACTGAAATAAAGGTGAAAGAAAGTGAAACACTAATTTTGGCAAAATTCAGCAACATACAGTAACATTCTGAAAAGGGGTTGATAGTAACACAGGCTCTGTTTGGTTGTTATTGTAAATGGTGACCACACCATTGTGTTATATCAGCCTGTTTACACTCATCTGAGCTTCTGTTGATTAAAACCTCTCATACTGCAAGCTATTTATTACAGTAACAATGAACAGATTGATTTCCCTTAACCTCTAATTCACTGCTATTCACATAACACAAATAGGTAGCGGTAACAATGACAGCTTATTTATTGAACCATGTGTAGATTTATTTTTAACCAAAAAAAAAATTATTTTATAGAAAGTCTGGTCCCTTAGTGACAGGGAGGATTATAGTGCAGTCATGGCAATGTAACATGAACATGGTTTTAAAATGTCCTGAATAGTGACACTATGATGTATGAAAGCAATTAGGAACAGTATATTTGTGCCACATAATTTCTAGCTGCAGAAACGAGATTTCTTAATCATTTGTTACAACATCCAAAGGTTAGAGCGGTTTAATTAACCATTTATTAATTCTGTATAAACATATTAATAATTATGTGCAGCATAACTAGGTAAGCAGAGAATGCCACTTTAAAAAGGTTTATTTATAGAATACGGCTTTAACCCAGACTATGCACCACAGTGAACAATGTCCCAAACTATCACATATGAAATAGTGCAGAATTCTTAGCCATGCCATGTGGATAAAACTGATGCAGTCCACAGTGTCTTTCTGATCAAACTCTATGTATTAATATGCAGATTAATAGTATAGAAATCAGCTGCAGAGCATTTATATTCTTTATATCCCTTGTCTCGTCTTTCCTTTCACATTACCAACCTGTCAATTTCTGTCCATCACAAATATCAGTCCCTTTACTCTTTAACCATTCCAAGTCTCTTGCATAATTCATATTCTGTCTCTACAGACTTAAAAGGTTACTTTTTGAAAGTCAATAACAACCTGTCGGCCTGCATCTGAACAGCAAGCAAGTGACGACTATATCCGCCGAACACACAAACATTTCAGATCTACTTCAGTTGTCTCAAAATGTAATGGTAAAATAAAATGTACACTTGCGCATTAACATCTACATATTTTAACAGTCACTTGGATTAAAATAATATAAGCACACACATTCTGACCTAGTGCAGTATTTGTCTTGATTCGCCAATGAAGCATAAAGAAGGAAAACACTGCGGAGGGGGACGACTGATTCATCAGAGCACAGATTAAATTGTAGGCTCTTTAAAGGTGGCCAAGAGGGGATCAGGTGGATGTGAAGTGACAGAGAAAATAGGAGGAACAAACACTGACTGGAGAGAGGGAGCGGGAAAAACAAGTCCACAGACTGGCCACACTGGACCCCAGCCAATCTCATCGACCGGAGCTGTGTCTCTGGATCCAGACGCAAATGCTCACTAAGCAATTAGGGGCTGTTCCCTCAAATGTCTGTCTCTCTAATTATTATGCACACAATTCTTGATAACATGCTACTCTGAATCCGTTGTTCAATATTAAAAATAATGCTAAATTAAACAATTCATCTGTCTGAATGTGCTCATGGTGTTGGTGCCTCTTATTAATGTTTAACTAAAAATTTAACTGAGTTCTTAAAATAACATCCTTGATACTCATAAAAATACTTAGGCTCTGCTGACTTATACCACAATTTTTAGGGGCTTGCCTAACATGTCCACAAATTTGGCAGAGAATTGAGGGAGACAAGTTAGACTGCCTTGTTCCCTGCTTGCCCCTCACCTGTGATTTAGTCTAGCGGTTGAGAGAAGTGCCGTCAACAAACTGTTATTACCTCAATAAAGGGTAAAATCGATAGTGCAGAAATGAGCAGCCAGGCCCAGCGGCCGATGCTGTTAATATCTGGCTGGGAGTGTTAAAGGGAGCAGAGGACAAACTGAGCGAGAGAGTGAGAGAGGCGTAGACAGAAGTAGAGGATTAAAACCTCCACCACTCACAGAAATTGAGGGTAAAAATCCATCTGCACACATCAACCCTGTCACCACAATTTACCAGACATGTAGAGCCATGCAGAGAAATGATTTCTCATTTAACTTCCCCTGTGTGCTAGCTAGTCTCTTCTTTTCTTCACTTACTCTCTCTCTCTCTCTCTCTCTCTCTCTCTCTCTCTCTCTCTCTCTCTCTCTCTTTCTCGCTCTCTCTCTCTCCCTCTCTCTCTCCTCTCGCTTTCTCTCCTTTTACTCCAGCTGCTTCTTCCCCCTTGTGGTGACTCAATTACTGTTGGTTGAGCAATAATAAAGTGTGGGCGGCAGTGGCTTCGATCGCATGACCCAGGTGAAGGCAGCCCAGGACAGCTGACTTCACCATGATGGATCACCCGGATCCCTTTCTTTCTCTCCCTGCTGCTCTCCCTTGGTTACCCTCTCTCTCTTTTCTGCTCCCCATCCTCCCCCACCACACAGCCTCCCTTTTCTCATACCTCTCTGTGAAAGCTTGTAAAGAGCTAAAACTGAGGACATTTGCACTATGATTTTACACTATTTTGGTTTAAATTAATCAAAATATACAAAACCTAACATACACTAACTTTGTGTTTGGTGCTTACCTCAAATGTGCTTTTGGCTACACCTTCACCTACACCTACACCTACACCTACAACCGATATATATATGTAATCAAGCCAACATAGAAAGCTGCATCCTCTGGGACTTCCCCAACACCTGACTTGGTAGTTGCCGTGCAGTGGAAGGCAGTTGGGTATTTTTTTCCTACTCATCTCATTCACATGTGCCCATGCTGCAGGTGCACAGCTGCTCATTGCTTGGTGGCTGTCCAACCATATTCATTAGAACTGCAAGGGAGTCTGTTAAAAATATGGCATGCCGTTAAGTCTGTTCTCCAGGGAGGAGCAAAGGCAGTTTTTCTGACCTGCTCCCCTCTTGATGAACACAGTGGGAAAGGTGTGATGGCTCGCCCCACCTGGGACCCGACTAATGCATTCAAATTCATCACTGGCCCAGTGAAATGAGCCCAGGCCAAGCCGAGGTTAAAACCACATCGATCACACGTGAACAGCAGAGTCAGTCTGTCAGAAATGAACCAGGCTGCTGTTAACATGACAGACAGAAAGAATGATCAT
Organism: Silurus meridionalis; assembly: GCF_014805685.1. Classification (NCBI taxonomy): domain Eukaryota; kingdom Metazoa; phylum Chordata; class Actinopteri; order Siluriformes; family Siluridae; genus Silurus; species Silurus meridionalis. Next base: position 13,490,052 of record NC_060888.1, read on the forward strand.
GAACTCCTTTCTTAGATTAAGCATAGAAATGAATTTAGCTCTGGTAACTTGAATGTCTTCTATTCAGAAGGGTCAGTAAGTTTAATAGATGGTGGCATAGGTGTTTATAGATGACTGTGTGTGTGTGTGTGTGTGTGTGTGTGTGTGTGTGTGTATGTGGAAGGTATGCTGACAATGTTCATGTGGTGAATTAGGGACAGAGATCAAACACAACAGCCCTATTTAGCCCCGCTAACAGTGGCTGTACATCTGTCTTCTCCAAGCCAGCTGGGGAATGGCAACTAGGAGGGCGATATGTGAGGAGAGAACAGCAATGGTGTTGAGCAGCTTTTGGTCTCCACAAACTATCCAACATAACACTGCATCACATTCTGTAACATGGGTGAAGACAGACCACAGTAGCTTTAATGAAGTTCCATCCTAAACCAGGATTTTGGACTGATGTATTGTGCACTGACCTCAGTCAAATTACAGGTATAATAGATGCAGTGGCTGTGGGACAATGAATACCAATAGCCCACTTCTAATATGGGAAAGACTTATATAACAGTACAAGGTCAACCCTGAACTGACTGCAAAAGAGCATGACCAGCCAGCCATAATTACTCTTTTTTAGTCTATTAAGTGCTGCAGCTCACATGGGGCTCAGGGGTATAGAACACGTAGAAGATAAAGTACTGTTTATTTATCACTCCCAAAGGATTCATTAACATCTCTTTAAGTGGCACGAGAATAGAGGAGGAAGTAAACACTACTGGATCTTTCCAGTTCATTCCAAATCTGGCCTCACCTGGGAAGTGTGTGTTTTTCTGTAGAGGAACAATTTTACAATTGTAAAAGCCTTCAATTTAGGGTTATTAAAGATCAAAGAAAGATGAATAGCATTGCTAGATCAAGCAATGTATTTGAATATTACAGAGAATAACAAGAACATGATTACAGTGAAAGCTATGGAAGTTAATGCAGCAGAATACTAAATATTAGAGGATGAGCGGTAATAAACTGAAACTGACCTTTGGCAAGCGTTCTGGATCACCTGGATGTCTGGGGATGACCTTCTGTAACCGCTGGAAGCCATAATCAATTGTGGGCTCATTTAGTGCTGAAAAAAAATATATATATTGTGACCTAAAATTTCACATCCATCCATTAACTACTTTTTATACTGTGCCAAATGAACACAATGATTGTTCTTTACATTTTTCTATTGTCCAAAATAAACATGCAAAAGAAAAATATGTCAAAGCCATAAATACAATGTCAAATGAGGAATGGTCCCAAACAACCAAGCAGAAAAACAGCAAGTACTGCCAGGCAGCACTTTATGAATAAAACAGGACTCCAGGAATCAATGTGTACGCCTTCTAACAGTTCATTCTGCTCCCTCTGCAGCAGCTCACACACAGCATTCTATATCAGACATCAGCCTTCGCAAATGAAGCCCCCCACGATGGTTATGTAAAACTGTGCACATGCTGTTTAGGATAACAGGACTCTCTCTCTCTCTCTCTCTCTCACACACACACACACACACACAAACAAACACACACACAAACAAACACACACAGAGCTCTGCTGATGCTATGATATGACAGAATTTCACCAATTTTTTCTCACTTTTAAGACTTTTATTATTAATAATAAAAAACACTAGGTTTTTCGAAGTCATATCTTGTTAATACCTTCACATTTCTCTGCCTTCCCTGAATTCCATCACTGGTTGCTTGTTAGCAGTTGTTCTTTTTAATATATTTCTTGGTTGTCAAGGGCTGTGTAATAAAAATTGTGTTGAAATGACATTCAAACTACTGCTCAGTGCTGTGGTGTACAAACTCAACTAGCTGTTGGACATGTCTGTTTCATATCACTGGCTATTAATTTGGTCATAAGTAGTATTTATATTTATACATATTTGCACTTTGTTACCATTCATAACATTGTGGTAATAAAGAAGTAGTATATTTTAGGTTAGAATTATGCTGTACCTTAGCATAACTAAAATCTATGCTTGTACTTTTACTCCATTATATTTCCATAAACAATTTTCTATTTTACCCTTCCTCAAGTGCTCACTACAAATCATCCCAGGTTATTTGCCTAGAAACAAGAAGAAACAAAGTAGCTCACATTTTGGCACTTCGCTCAAAGATAACAAGTAAATGTCTGCCAACAACCACTAAATTCTGCTCCACACAGGTTAATACATGCTGATTTTTGAAGGAGGATGGCTCTTAATAAATCTCACTCCTGTTCAATACATGCACTGTTAATCTGCAACAATATTTGTAGGTCCAATAATTCAGTTAAAGCTTTGATTTCTGTGAGGCAATACTTCAGGATTACAAGATTACAGTCTTCATAGATTTAGGAACAGCTTTATGAACTCATGCTGAGAACACAGCAATAAGGCAATATTTAAAAAGGAACGTGATCCGGGCGATAGAACCAAACATCCTGCATGGTCAGACCACACGGGCCTTGATGCACTGTTTTTCTAACCTTTCTGGACTGAGGGCTACTTTTGCACTGACACAATAGGCCTTTCTTCAATGATCAGCCTGCTATGCTTGCTTATGTGTTTGTCTATTGTGCTGCTCAATGCAGATCCTCTGAGGCCACACTGACACAGAGCCCCCTTGTTTAAAAAAAGAAAAGAAGAAAGAATGCAGTTTACTATTAAAAGTAAAGGAAGGGATGAGAAGAGTGATGAAATTCTAGGAAAAGCTAAAGGCTAACCACATTCAAATTAGTTTGGTGATTAGTATTTGCTGTCATGTAATATATGACACCTATTCATTCTGAATGCAGCATGTATCACTTAGCAAAGTGACAAAACTCACATAGGAACACCTTGCCTTAAAAAAACAAACAAAAAAACAAACAAAATACATAATTGGGGACTTTATTGCTAGGAAATCTTTGAAAATGACTGTTTCTTTATTTTTTAATTCCCACTAATAGGTCTTTTGGAAAGCACTAAATAAAATGTTGTCTGCATTACAGAGCAATCTGATGTTTTCTCATTTGTTTTACTCACATGGTAATGTGCATTGAACAGAGGCATGTAAGGGGCATGTTGATAATGAAGGAAATATATTTGTGGGTGCTGATTATAGGTGTCATAACATTTTATTAAATGGGCTGAAAATTGGCTGACAAAACTATATTGTAAAAGTGAAATAATAAAAAATAGGATTTATGTAACTGTCATAATAAAGCAATGCTTCATCATAGCGTTACATTCATTTATTTAGTTATGTATTTATTTATTTATTACTTATTTTAGATGCCTTAAGCATCAACTCAAAGATAAGAAGAGGGAGCATTAATAGCAGTGTGTAACCTAGAATATTTAGCCTGCATTAGATTGCATTCTGATAAAGAAAGAAGTGAGACAGAGTGAATGTGGATAATGAAGCACTTCTTTCTGACTCTGTTGGCCACCCTTATGTATAGCAGTATAGACCACCCATCTAGACATTTCCTAAGGTACCATACTCTCAACTCTCAAGCTCTCTTTAACCTCCAAAGCTAAAAGGACAGACCGAGGACAGCTTTTCCATTCAGTGGAGTGTAGTCTGAATCCTGATCATCACTCCTCATTACAGTGCAGGAAGACCTCCAAGCAGCAGGTGGGAGCTAACACTTAATGGGTATTAAAGTGGAGTGAACAAATGGCTCTCCACCTAGATCAAGTTCCTGTTCCTAGATAGCTGTGGGAGTCTGAATTCAACACACCTGATACAGATAATAAACTATTTCTTTGGCTAGACTGAGAAGTGCAGAATTAGGTTTGGAATAAAACTCTACAGGAGAGCTGCTTAGGTTCAGTTCTAGAAAAAACAAGTTTGAAGGCTTGGAAGCAGAGTGCACCTTTAAAATGGATCTGCAGTAATAACTTTTCTTAAATACAGCACCATAACAGTGGCTAACAATAGCCACAGTGTGTAACCCTGATTGAACCCCAGCATTAAGAAAAGTGACATAAATCATGACACCACCAAATCTCATAGCTGCTTGTTCGGGTACATGACTGACTGAGTGTTTAAAAAAGGAGCTGCATAAAAAAAAACTGTTAAAACAATCCATGTCCCATGATGGAAAGCAGAGCACAGCTATCGTCTAGGGGAAGGAAAACAAAAACAGCCGAATGTGACAGAATGATGCAAAGCCACCCTAAGGCTGATAATACATCATATCTAAATAGACTTCCTGTAATTAAGCATCGTGGAGGTTCAAGTCAAGGATTAGGAAGTGTGGTCAGGAATCAGAATGTGGCAGGCCCTGGGTGGGCCATACACTGTATGAGAGTTAACATCCAGCAAGAATGGAGGAATAAATTAATAATGCTATATGAATAAGGAAAGAGGCTGAGTAAATTTCTAAGTTATGAGTTCAGGGCAGGTTTATGATATATGGGGAAAACCAAAGCAAACACTGTACTCAGAGATGGGAAGTAATGAAGTACAAATACCTCGTTACTCTACTTAAGTAAAGGATGTGTGTACTTTTGCCATCTCTGACTGTACTAAAAAAAATGTAATTTCACATCCAGCCCTAAACCAACACAGTGCAATATTTGTTAGGACCATGTCTAGTTTGCTTAGCTAAGTTACCTTTTCAAACATGTATAAAAGAGCTAGCCTGGGCCTTGTGAAACATCTCCAGAGATAGAATGAGTAATGAAGTGTACATGCAAAGTGTGTGAGACGCAGTACTAAGTGTAGCTACATCTCCTTTAAGAGGATATAATGAGGCAGGACGCTGGCACTACTGAAGGAGGCGTTTTCATGTGCTGATATATGGATGGATGGGGGAGATCTCTAAACTGTACTCTACTGCCCTCTCAGACATCTTCACATGTTTACTCCCCCTCATTTCTATTGATTTCCACATTCTGTACAATCTCCTCACCAGCAAGGCTGATAATGCAATCTTACTGAGAACAGGGAGCAAGGAGAGAGAGAGAGAGAGAGAGAGAGAGAGAGAGAGAGAGAGAGAGAGAGAGAGAGAGCTGAGAAATGACTTGAGCATATATTGAATGGTAAAAAAAAGAAGTGAAAAATGGTGATCTCATTTGGCACCCCTCATATCACACCCAAAATGATATTAATGAACACACTTTTTAAAAACACAGTCAACAATATCATAAAAAGGGTAGAAAATATTGACAAGCAGTGACAACATATTATATTTAAGCAACCCAAACAAAGCCAATGTCCCAGTAGACCATCCCAGTAGACCAGATAGAGAAACCACACTCTCAGTGGGGGTCTGGTTTTTTAAGGTTCCTCTGCATTCCTCTGCAAAGAGACCAGTTTTCCACAAACGGCACTGGAGAACATTCTTTGTCTGTGTCCTTGTTTATTTTCATACATTCAAATAAAGAAAATGAAATGCATATTGTTCATTTTCCTTTAGGCACAATACATAGACTGTGGACCAAAATAAAAAATATCTGCGATATTGGATATTAACCAACATACATGGGAGACTGGCTTTCATCGCAGTATCAGTCTCACTTCTCTGGTTTCACTCGTCAGAGAGGGGGATAATAAAGTTATGTGTGATGTCATAAATAATAACTCTAACATTGAAACCAAATCTTCTCAATCAATATAGAAGAGAATATCCTGGGTATACTATACTGTCTCATTATGTTTACACAATGTAATCAATATAAGCAAATATAATGCCGGTGCTTACTGGTGCCGGTGCCATGATGATCTTCAAATTGAATTTTCTGCCACCTGACCTGACAAAGTGGTGAGGGACAAAGCTGTTTCCTTGGACCAAAGGTACAGACATATTAACTGTCTGAGATGGCCACTTTGGAAATCGGAATGGGAGAAACATATGAACAATAAATATATAAATGAACATGAACCACAGCTTGAAGGATTGTGTGCAATCACACAGATCAATGCTCATTGAAATTTCATGAAGGCACAGCCAGATCGCTTCATATTTCACAATAATAACGAGAGGCCTGCAGGGATAGATTGACAAGGGAGGTGAAGCTCAGCCTAAAAGATAACCTGAATAAGTCTGTCAGGGCTGGACGGGCAAACCATTAACGTTTTATTAAAATCAAATCAATTTACAAATCTCTCAGAGACATCATCCATACCTACTCTAAAACTAAGGATTCTTCTTAAAACATTTGCAACAATGTAGTTCTTATGACTAACTACTTGTTCTGAGTTGTGAACTGAATCAGGTGACCAGACGTAGACCTGCTCCAGCTGTATCCCTGATTGACAGAACAGAGAGGCATGCTGGGTAATTGGTCTTTAGCGGAACCTTTTAACAGGCACTTGTGGGCTTTGTACAGAGCTGTTAATGTCAGGGTGGTAATGTTATCTCTTTTCTCTCTCTCTCTGTTCCCAAGAGCTCTCTCTCAGGTGTGATCTCATACACTGTGGATAGGAATCAATAGGCGCAGTGGCAGAGTGTTCGATGCCTGCCTGAATTATTGCTTCATTTTTCTCCCTATATAGATGAGGCCTGTTTTTCCCCAGCCCACCTCACACAGGGATCAATATCTTACAATCTCATTTTTATCCATTTTTCCATAAAACCAGTGATTGCGTTTATGTGGACAAACCGACAAACTAAATAAAGTATGGCTTTAAGAAAGCGGAAAATGTATAGTAGGAGCCTATGGCCATAAAATGGATGACTTGTTTTCCTTGATCCTGAGAGGTGGCTGCTGTGAGGCAAATGCATTTGTGTGAAATGGCCCACTGAAGACTTTATGCTGTAAAGCAAACCGATTTCACTATATCTTTATGGTGACAATTTTCACATGTCAAGAATCAGCAATTTAGTTGGAACAGTTACCACTGATCAAAGAGCATGGCACCATTTCTCAGTTGAATTTAAGAGCCTTACTCAAAATCGAACTTGACCAATCACTCAATACCTATGAAAAATAATATTGCTGGCTGAACACACTGGCTAATTATCTATAAATTTTGTTAACAGAATGAGTAAAGGCACAATTGTGGTTGGTTAAACACATTTAACATAAATGTCAAGGGATATTTGTTTAATAACATCCATGATATCCGACTAAGCCTTTGCTTTGCATTATTTTGTTTTTCTCATTCCCATCTACAATAAAATAAAATAAAAAAATATAATTAAACCCGTTAAATGTTCCACTTTTTGTCCAGCTCTATTTTAGTCTGGGTCAAAAACCTTTGTTCCTCGGTTCCAGTGAATAATGCTTCCCATAGTACCAAGCATTGGATGGGAATTAGAGAACTTCCCCTAATGTGATCCAGCAGAGTCTTTTTAATATCAGGCCTGATGGGTGCTGTTCAGCCTACTGGCCTGCATACTGAGCAGGAAAGAATTGCCTGCTGAACCTCAGAAGTGATTCATCAACACCACCAATCTATCGGGCGCGTTGCGCGCACACATGTCTGTTGGGAGATAGTGTTATAACTCTCCCTCCCATTGCATGGAAATGGATGGAAAGCCTTTTTCAACTAATGATTCAAATGTGGCAATCTTGTACAAGGTAATACGCAACCAAACATGGAAATGCATTTTTTGCTGATGGAGAAAGAGAGCGAGAAAGAGGAATGATTCAGTCCTCTTATCTGCAAAATGCCATGCAGGAAGGGTAATGTCCCAGATGGAGAATGCCTAATTGTTTCTGATGATAAATATAATTGCACAGAGCCCTTGAATGTCTAATTGCAGAGAGAAGAACCAAGAAACTACTTGCACTATCACAGAGGTTTCTTTTAATCACTATAAAACCCTAAAACTCTGCACCCAGGAAAAAAGCAAATGGTGTTGATATTTGTTGGCCTATATCAATGGCTAAATTATGCCTCTTTGTGCATGTGGGCTTCCATTTTACCTTAAACTCTTGTATTGACCAGCATGTGCCAAGAATTTGAGACCCCTAAAATGACATCATCCATTATCTGGCAGGCTTTTGAGAAATCCATTAACCGAGTGGTCTCCGGGTTCATAAGCAGACACAGCAGTTGGTACCATAATGCAGCTAGATCATCTGAAACCATCAAATGCCACTGAATACGAATATAATACATTTAATATTATTTGTTAAATCCAAAACTGAACCAGAGCAGTTCTGTAATATCAGTATGAAATTAATTTACACTTATCCAAATTGAGCACAGCTAATGATACTCTTTAGTGTGGTTCTCTGCTGTTCTTCAGGTAAAACTCCACATTTCTGCATGGTATTGTGGCGTATAAGCATGGCAGCATTGGTGCACCATTGATTTAATTAGGTCTCCATTTCCTCTGGCTGACAGAAGTTGATTAGAGGCGCCAGATGTCCCATACGTAATTCTGTTGCCAGCTGCCATGCAGTCCGGCCAATCCTCTATGATTAGTACCCACTGGCAACTGGGCATGGCCAAGGTGCCAATTGGAGCCAGGGGAGAGGAACGACAGGCTGAGGCCCCAAACACTGCACTGCACACCAAGGGGGCTGCTGGGACATGGGCACCAGAATAAAAGAAAGACTTGCATGTTTTATGAAACTCTGAAGGCAAATAGTGTCAAAGTATAAGAAAGTTCAGAGCAAAAATTCCTTCGTAATTGTAGTATGAATCTTTAAAGCACACTAGAGTATATATTTGATAAAGAGGCTGGCCATTTACCCTATTCTTTGATATGTGAGTTTTGTTTTTGTTTTTTAGTTTTAAATATCACTCCCTTTGATGCTGAGATTTCCATTGGGAGTGACGAGGATGGACAGAATTAGAAACGAGTTTATTAGAGGGACAGCGCATGTAGGACGTTTTGTGGACAAAAGGAGAGAGGCCCGATTGAGATGGTTTGGTTATGTTTAGAGAAGAGACATGGGGTATATATCGGTAGGAGAATGCTGAGGATGGAGCCACCAGGAAGGAGGAAAAAAGGAAGGCCAAAGAGGAGGTTTATGGATGTGGTGAGGGAAGACATGCAGGTAGTAGGTTTGAAAGAGGCAGATGTAGAGGACAGGGGGTATGGAGACGAATGATCCGCTGTGGCGACCCCTAATGGGAGCAGCCGAATGAAGAAGAAGAAGATCACTCCCTTCATGCCTGGCCATGGACTATGCCATAAACCCAATGAACATACTCATTCACACACATGAATGCGTAGGCACAGACATAGATACATGCTGAGCAGACAATGGCTACAGCTGAGCACCCTTTAAATGCATTTATGAAATCTATTTTTCATACTCCCGGGCATTATAGGTTTAATTACTATCATTTGAAGTTTCAAATTAACAAACACCACTTAAACATTTCACAACACACATTTCTTGCAACCAAATGCTTAATATGCACTGTTGTATTTTTTTAAGTCATTAAGTTTGTTTGTTTTTACCTGTGTAGATGAATCTGCCTGGTGTTCCCTTACAGAATTGTTTCGACTTGTAGGACAGAGTGACTTCGACCACTCCGGGGATGTGCCTGGGGGGCGTCTGTACCCGAATGGCATGAGGTGTGATAAGCTATAAGACGAATATATATTTATTAAAGAACAACCCATTTCACACAGTTTTTATTTATTTATATTTACATGTAATGTTAAGGAATGCCCCTGAACCAAGTAAGTTCCTGTAATCACTTGTCCTTTACACTGTTATTCCCCGACCACCAACAAAATATACAGCTTGTCATGCTAAACAGAAACCAGAAATCTCATCTGGGTAAATTTCTACGTCAGAAAACATATACAAACAGCTTTATCTCAGCACTGACACAGGAGAACCTTCCATAAATATTAAATAAGCATCTCCTAAAGAAAGTTTATTTTGAATGGTTTTGTTTAACTTTTAGAAATGAGCCTTATGTCCTTGTGAATTGTTAATATGAAAGCAATAGAAGAATACTCACATACTCACACACACCTATCTATCTATCTACATCTATCTATCTATCTATCTATCTATCTATCTATCTATCTATCTATCTATCTATCTATCTATCTATCTATCTATCTATCTATCTATCTATCTATCTATCTCTCTATCTATCTATCTATCTATAATTATTTCTGAAAAAGAATTTCCTTATACACTGGGGCCAATAGTAAACAAAGTGAAAACCTTTAAAAATCTTCTGCTAGGCATTATTTTTCAATTTAACGCAAATATTTGTAGTACAAATGATATTATCAGCTAGAGTTTGAGCATAAATTAGGATGTAAACATATTAGCCTTAATAGTAACATTCATTAAAAAAAAAACTTAAAGTGTATAAGTGACAGTGTATACTTGAGCTGACACAGACGGCACAGTTTTGCATAAAAACTGATGATCCATCTTAGTTCAAATCTACTGTCATCTGAATATTTGCTTCAATAGAATAAATAAGACTTCCATGAGAAGTAGTTAATGATGGCTGATATGACAAATTTGTAAATAGTGACCTGGAAATATTGCAAAATATCACTATTGAATATTGTAGTCAATTTATTTATTTTATTTTTTTACAGATTTTTAATGTTGTTTCAGACTTTTGGATTCCACTGTATACTAAATCAAACAAGCCTTGTGCGTTTAATAAGCACTGAATGTGCTGTGAGCTTGTAGATTATTCATTGCGATACAAAGGGAGATTTTACAGGACAATATAATTTTCACTTTCAACAAATATTTTTTTTTTTCTGCTGACACTACTCAGTGGGTGAGTCAGCAGGACAGAGGTAATGTGTCTGAGAGCATTACCAGAGTCGAAACTGATGTCTTTACTAGAGCTGACATATGGAACTCCACCAGGCATTGCCATCAGGTTACATATGCCAGTATGTTGTCAGTCTGACAATAAGGATGCTAAAAGGCATCACAAATAGACTAAAATTCTCACAATCGCACTGTAATTTAAAAAAGTTTGATTTGAACTTTTCCCACTTTTTTGTCCATGAATTACTGTATATGTGCATGAACTGCCTCGTGTAAGTTGTAGACTGCATTTTGATGTATATAAATATACAGTCAGGAGCCTGCTTTTAAAGGGATTTTGAAACTTATAAAAGATATTCAAAGGTATAATTATATAACGTATATACCATTTGTTTGTGCAAAAGCCCAGTGAATGATTATATGGGCAATGACCTGCAGAAAATGCTGTTAAATAATAAATATGCAAAAATCCTAGGCCAAAAAGACTGACCTCGCTCCAGACGAGCATGGTGCCAAATATGACCTGTAACCCATCGAAGAAGTTGTCCCCGATGATAATAACAGTGGCCCCTCCTGTAGTCCAGCCCTCACTGGGACTGATGGCCTTAATGCAGGGTGTGGCTGCTTTCACAAAGGAAAGGAGAGAGAGAGAGAGAGAGAGAGAGAGAGAGAGAGAGAGAGAGAAGAAAAAGATTTCCCTGAGATACTGCACAACATGCCGGTTAATATATTAAAAAAAAAAAACATTACAAATATCAATTCCACTCAGTCATTTGTGCATCAATGACTTACTCTTAATAAATAAAGCATTTCAAATGAGCCAACTAAAGTCTGATGCAAGACACTGCATAAACTGCATGACAAACCATTAAAAGGAAAAATATTGTTCATTTTACCAATGGCACACACTACAACAGCCTATAAAGCATATCAAAAGTCAAAGTAATTGACATCTTTTCTTGTGTATAGGATCACATTTATAGAGCCCATTTGGAAAATGAGGCTTTAAACACCTAATGAAAACTGACAGAATAATTAAAGAAGTCGCATATGATTACTCTGAGGCTGGTCCTTTTGTAAAAAACTCATACACTTCCTGACATTATTAAGAGAGAGAGAGACAGAGAGAGAGAGAGAGAGAGAGAGAGAGAGAGAGAGAGAGAGAGAGAGAGAGAGAGAGAGAGAGAGAGAGAGAGAGAGAGAGAGAGAGAGAGAGAGAGAGAGAGAGAGAGAGAGAGAGAGAGAGAGATTGCCTGCACTCATCAACCATCAGTTTAAAACATCACTACATGAAGCGATAACCTGTTGTTTTACTATTTACTGCTTCTCTGGTGTTACCAATGGCGTACCAAGATTGAAAAGATTGAAAAGCTCTCATCACTTTCCACCAAGGGCATGACACTGGCCTCTGTTGGATAAACTGTAAACAGATTTGTTTTCAATCAAAAATGGTGCAGAAAAGGTGGGAGTGCAGGAAGTTGACAGGAATGCAGGAAAGAAAGTGTCTGTCATCAGTGGCACACACACACACACACACACACACACACACACACACACACACACACACACACACACACACACACACACACACATTCTCAGAGGACTGTCTGTATGAAAGGTGATATTCCCAGTCAGGTTTTGTTTTGGGTCTGGGGTTGATTAACGGAATCTGTCCGAAAAAAAATGTGTTCTTCCTTTCTAATGTTCTGTCAGTGATCACGTCACAATTATGACCCTGAGCCCCACCATACCCAAAGTCAGTGAATGCTAATTTGGATGATTATATTTATTAAATATTACCTCGACCCATGCACATAGGGAGGGCCCTGTGCGGCTGCTTGTTTTATGACACTCGTGTAAATGTCATGAGATCCCAAGTCTGTACAGGAGTCGATCAAAAGGCCAGCCGCTGCGGGACACACTGGCAAAACAGCAGCAGGCCATCAAAATTCAACACCTTAATAAGCCGCAATTTCATTTCGCCATGTTGAACTTTGGCTCAGGAACCTGAGCTTGCCATCACACCGAGGTGCACTTTATTTGACTAATTACTCCTATTCTGTGTTGGGGGAGGGGTGAAGCATGGAAAAGTGAGGGAAAAAAGGAAATAGATTAGACAGGAATAGAAGGGGTGATCCTTGGAGGTTGCTGTCTGAGTTAATGCATGTGACAGACTATTTTGCTGGATTCTTGTGCTAGAATTTACTTGTTAGACTGTGCCCAAAGTTGAAGAGTGCATTTACAGCCCTTTGCAGAAGTGTTGTAAAATGGGCTCTCCAACTCTGTGCATTTTGCTCCTTGTTGCTGCAAACATGAGCAGGATGATTGCAGCGACATGGCATAATTCAATATGGTGGCTGCACTAAACTGGTAGAGATAAAGAGGTACGATGCAGCAATCTGTGATGGTAATCTTGGCTTGGGATGACTCTTTTGCAGTGCTCTGAAATTGTGCATGGATTAACCAGATGGTGTACTGGGAATCCATCTGATAGGATTAAACTTTGCTGCCTTCCATTGCCGCCATCTGTTCCCCTGCACCGCTTGCTTGTGTACAGAACGTGCGCATGCACACTAACACACTTGAACACTCATGCACATGTCCCGAACAGCCACACACAGTGTTTATTCCTCTGAGTTTGTACACTGAAACTGACCAGGGCAGCTTTTTTTTCCTCACCATACTCGCTTTTTGCCATGGCCTTGGCTCTTGGTGTCCCACTCTGTTTTCACAACCTCCAGTTAAAAGACCTCACTGCACAGACTGCCTCTGAGATGGCAGCCTTGTTAGCCAGCAGGGAATGAGAATTATGTTTCCAAATCAATGCAGCACTGCACAAGCTGCCATGAGCAGAGAGAGTAAGAGAAATACTGTAGGAGCACACTGTTTATGATTTGACCTCCGAACCCTGACCAAATGTTATAGATTTAACTTAATTATAACAAGCCTTTTAGTGGAAAGCTGACTTTTTTGTGGCATCTGGGCAAATACACAAAAATAATGTGGTAGTATTTTCAGAGAGTGCATATCTATCATAAAAACAAAAACATAAAATCTGACAAAATCTAACTATGTATAGGGTTGAATTAGTTTGTTTCTAAAGATTTAATCAGATTTCAGATTATTTCACCTTGAGTTATTTAAGATTACACGGAGAACATATTGCTAACTCAAGAAAAGACATACGGCATTGTGAGAAAGAGGTTGCCAGATCAGTCCAGAAATAATTTGTACAGTTTTTAAGCAGCTCCGTTTTTATAAAGCACAGGTAGAAGTTTAAAGTCAACAGGCCATGAAGTTGGTTCCCACTTTCATCCAATCTGTGCAAAAGTTTAGCCAAATAGTAGAGTGACAGCATTGTTAATGTTTGATTTCATTTTTTTTTTTTTTTTTTTTACAGCATATATTCATTGCACTGTAACTATTATTCCCATAAAATTTATGGTTGTAAAACAGGAAGCGTTGCAGTTGAGCAGTGGTAGATCCTGCATTAAGCTCAGTCATGACTTGAAACATAATCATCTCCACAATGATGCTTTAAGCACTCTAGCTTATAAGAACATTGTGAGTGCTTTCTTCACATTCAGAAATCACTTCATACTCTCCTTCCTCTATGACTGGTTAAGTGTAATCCTTAGATAAGAACATCTATAAACTGAAATTCCTGTAGCTATTTTGTATGTGCTTTTTGAATGCATGAGGCACAAAGGGAACCGCTGAAGTGCTGTAGCTACTATTGCATTTTCCTAAAAGTAGTAGTAAGATACAGAAGGAGAACTGTGTTCATAAAATGATGCAACACAGTTTCTCAGTAGGTTTAGGGGCTGCCATCTCTCTCTGCTCTGCAATTCTCCTTCTTGATGTGAAAAAGCTCTACGCAGTGTGTCAAAGTGGCCTAGTTTTACTGAATTCAGCGCTATTAATTATCTTCATGCAAAAAAGAGTTTGTTGGTCTGGGAAAAAAACAGTGCAGTAAATTCTCTAAAAAGTCATTGGATGACAAACAGGGCCACTGAGAGATTATAGAGATGAAAACATTAGTATTCAATCCTCAGATGTAATCTTATACTACAAAGACTATGTGCAGACTGTTGAGTTCAACTAAAACAAAGGTGTGTCTCAGTTATGTATGATTTTGAGTTTGAACTTAAGCCATATTTTCTTGTGCGATATTTGCTTGAGAATAGACCAAAAATCAATCCAGCAACATGTCTGACAGTTATTCTAAAAGATTTTGCTTGTTTGGAACACCAGAGACAACATCTGAATTTAAGATGTTGCTCAATTTAAGTACCAAATCATGAGCTACACATGAGGAGACAGACCTTCTCCTGTGAATGAAACCTAGACAAATGTTAAAACAAAAAATGTAACAGCACCACTAGTGTAATCTGTCGTCACTCAAAATAAAACCAAAATGAAGCCAATAACTACATTAATGCTTAGATAGTTACAGACACAAATGTAGTATTTTTATTTTTATTATTTATTTATTTTCTCCTGTGATGAGAACAGTCAGTGACAGGTAAGGTTGAGAAGTGACAGGTAAAGTCACTGCTCTGACCCTGACTAATGCAGGTAAAACCTCTACCTTATTTTGTCAAATCTCTCAGCTAGGTTAGATTTTCCTATATCTGCATTTAAACTGCAAAAAAATAGTTATTTTTTATTTCTGACCTTTCAAAGAGTTAAATAAAACATTTAGCTTAATATGTGAGGATATCAGATGCCAGATGTCGAACACCAGATATCAAGGATAAAAAGACACAAATATTGTATACTCACCATGTTCCAAGTATGATGGAGTGCCCTCTGAGGGGTCCAGTCGGCGAGCCCTGCGCCCGTGTTTAGAGTTGTTGTGTACAAACATGTTATCAGATACAGCCAGAACATGACCATCCACACTCACTGTTGTCGAGACCACGACCTGCAGTGGGACCAGAGAAACTGATGCCATAAAATTGCCACCTTTACCCCTCATATTCACCAGATAATAGTGATATACAGTATTTATTTGGGCCTTGGAAAAGAGATCTTGGTAAATCCTGGTAAGCATGGTTTCACCAAGTACTGGTCTTCACCTCTTCTTTTCTTATTATTACCTTTGTCTATCCTCTTTCTTTTAATACATTTTTCATATATTTGCCTCAGTTTCTACTTTGTAAAGTAAATCATAAATATACAATAATAATAATCTAAGTTCATTTATCTCTTTTTTATCGGAAAACAAATAAAAATTTTCCTTAAAACTATGCTGAAGTGTGCTTCATTTACAGCCTGTATTTATACAAGTCAGAATAAGTACTCTCTTAACTTGACCACATAGTCATTCTGTGTGGCAGTAGCACCGCAAATAAAATGAACAATTATAGTCAAGAATTGACGAGAGAATTAGTGTGTACAGGCTGAAAAATGTACCCGTCAATAACTTAATAAAAAATATATGGCTCAATAGAGAGTTCAGTGCAGAAAAAATATATTATATAAGAAAGAACATGGCAGTA
Source organism: Silurus meridionalis (assembly GCF_014805685.1). NCBI lineage: Eukaryota > Metazoa > Chordata > Actinopteri > Siluriformes > Siluridae > Silurus > Silurus meridionalis. The sequence goes on from NC_060888.1 coordinate 13,506,225, forward strand.
GGACCTCAAACTGCAATTTTCAGCATATTATAGAAACCCAGTAGACACACTGAGAGAATAACAAACAATTTAAAGCACAAAAACAAAAGAATCCTTGTTTAAAACATTTTATATATTTACATATTTAATCAATTATTTAAATTTACAGCCAGCACCCCTGACCTTTTTACATAAATTATTCTGGTGTTTTTTTATTTGTAATAATAATAATAATAATAATAATAATAATAATAATATTAAAAAAAATAATAATAATATTTTCTCTTGAACAATATTTAGACTTTTTCTTTTTTTAAACTTCTGTTTAATGCTTTAAATTTCTCTCCGTTTCCATTCACTTGGCACAACTATGCAGCAATTTTGTGCACTGTTTAAGCTTAAAATATCACTCTGTATATGTTCTTTTTATAACATTTTTCTTACTTTCATAAAGGGTGCCAAACATTCTGGATTGTAACCAAACATATTATGTGCCAAAAAAGCAGTGTAAATGAACATTCATTATAACTTACAGTACAGAGAGCAAACATTAATATATAAAATTTTGCCTTAGTGTCAGTTGTTACCTGGAAGCGTCGCATATCTCTTGGGTTCCCTGCATTCTTTAGACAATTCTGGTTGCACTTCAGGAAGAACTTTAGGAAAAATCTGAAAAGACGCAGAAGAACAAAGTATAATATTATCCCATGGTTTATAAAACATCGCTGCACTGGCATGCTTTTATACTTGTCTTCATAAGACTCGTTGAAGGAATAACAACTGGCATGAAATAGTTAGTTTTGTCAATAATTTTTCAGGCTTAAAAGCATACAACATTAAAAAATTATACAGAACTATTCCTTCCATTATTTTGTCTTTAATTAAAGCTTATTTTGAGGAATATGCTGACTTTTCTCTACATATTTGTAACAAGATTTACAGGTTTTCCCCACATGTTGCATGTTCTATTCACTGTTAATTAACAAAATAAGCTTTCTTTATTTCTCACTTGCTCTCTTTATTATTTTCTTTTCCCTTTTTTTTCCTTGCACTGTTGCACCATAGTGAAGAAACAGTGAACACCCGTCCACCTGCTGTTTTAAGCCATACTCAATTATGCCCTATGGAAGATCACAGTCATGCCTCAGTCACGTGCCACCTCTTGCAAGTGCTGTGATTATTCATGCACTAATACAGTTGGCTTTACTTTTCAAAGTCTTCAAGACGTGCTTATAAATGCACATAGAGACATGTATCCCTTGCTTTTTTATGTGTTGGTAAGTGTGTTTGTTGACCTCTAGGACTTTTCTGTCAGTTGCTGTGCGTGTGTATGTATATTGGCTGGAATTCGTTCTAGATTTACACAGATTGTACCCTTCATCTGCAGTTTGTCTGATACCCTTGAAATTACACATTCCACTCTCATCCTCTTGCCTCCTTTCATCCTTTTGTCATCTATCTGTTCTAAACATTCATACCTCTTCCAGTAGCTCTAATGAGCAGAGGGCAGAATAACAGCATACACACACACACTCACACACACACACACACACACACACACACACACACACACACACACACTTTTAACACTTTTAACACTTTTAACACTTTTAACACTTTTAACAATAGACATTGTCACAAAGTTGATCTAAATATTTATGCAACCCATTTTCTTCTGGATGACATCAAATAATAGGATTATATATTATTACTCTTTTACAACTGTATTCCTTGAAGTCAAACAGCATTACATGTATTTGGACGACGATCAGTAGAAGTATATATAGGCTATAGATTTCACATAACAAATGGTTAGGTTGACACACAAAAAACTCTACATGATCCATCTTGGTGATGTGGAAAGTTCTTTGAACCATGAGTATGGCAATGTATTTGTGTGTATGTTTGGGTAAAGGTGTCCACAACGATAACCAAGCATAGCGCTGTTTAGGTAAACAGATTCTTCCCTGAGGGTTGGCTATACTGAGGCTCTGCAGCCTTCTCTGATATCATTTACTGTAAGGGCTCTAAGCCCTGCAGTGTTCCTGTCTGATTCTCCAATGCTGCCGCCTGTCTGATCTCACCATAATCTCTCTATCCATCTCTCACTCTCGCTCTCAGCTGCCCCTGTGTGTCAGTAGCACAGAGAGTGTGACCCATTCCTTCTAACACTCAGCTTAACCCCAACACTCATATCACACACTCTCTCAGTCCTACTAAATCCCCTGCAAAAACCAGGGTGTGCTGTCTATAGCTTCCCCACACCTTTGTGTTTCACGCCTGCACTGTTTACACACACACACATACACACACACACACACACACACACACACACACTCACACACATTGTATGAAAGCTTAAACCAGCACTTCAGAAACAAGATTTATAAGGTAACTAGACCATATACCAATGACCCAGGAACCAAAAGAGATCCATGAAATGTTCATTCACATGTGTAATGTTTATTAAACTGCACACTTTCATGGGACACTTTGTTTAGGTACCTTGTGCTTGTAGAAGGAGTTGGATGGGAAACTAATTGACAGCATGTCACTTAAAATAGTTTTACAGGGCTCCAAGGTTCTGATAACAACATAATGCAATCTACAGTACTACACATGCTCCTCTACCTGGCATATATAATATGCAGTAGCTGTATTCTGAAGTACATACAGTACGAATATTGACAGCTATAAAAATGAGAATATGAAGGGCAATGGCTGGACATGCCAAAGAACATATTAAAAAAAGAAAGAAGAAAAAGGAAGAAAAAAACTAACAAGGAGGGAAAAGGGCATAAGCATATAGTTACAGGGGTTAAGATAATCATCAACCCTTGACCTATGACTCAGGGTCGCATCTGAGAGATGGGATGCTGAACTTCACCTCTATTTGCTCTTTATGACTCACCAAGACTCAAACATAAGCATTCATAAAAGCAATTTAAGTAAGAAGTAAAAATGAAATCTAATAAGATAAAAAAAAAATATTTGATTGCTACGAGCTGGGTTTAAGACATTTGTGTTTAATATGAGATGATAAATTTGAAATATATATTTCATTTTCTGATATTTACATCAGAAATTATTAATCATTTTAGGTGAGCAAAAGTATAGGATAAACTTAAAGTAAATAAAAGTAAAAAAAAATAAAACATTTTATCCTGTATCACTTGCTTGCAATACCTGCACTAAGCCATGATGTTTTTCTTGGCTGGCCTTTTTCATATCTGGTTGTTAGTACACCAGCTGTTCCTTTACAAATTGTTGCATTAACTGTGCTCAATTCTTATGCAATGGCTCTGATCAGTTTTCCCTCTTTTCTCCATTTCAAAATGTTTTTCCTTATGAACAGAATTCTGGTTTTCATGTTTGTTTGTTTGTTTTTTTAAATAAATGTAGTCTTGACAAATGAAAACCAGGGTAGACATTCAGAGCTGTCAATTGTTTGGACCAGTAAAACAGTATGTCTTCAGTATGTGGCAAAAACTATAATAAATAATTGCTTTCGAAATGGACTGAAATACATTTGTTTAACTCATAGATGAAAGACAACTCTGAGACTCAAAGAACATCTGAAATGTTCAGACGACTGACTTTTTCAAAATTATTTTTAATATTAAACCTTTAGCCTCAGTTACTACTGGCTAGCCACTTAAAGAGCAACTGCCATTCTATAAATTGCTTGCTCTAGCTGTGTGGGCTGTGAAGAATGAATGTTAGCAGAGCAGATAGAAAGCATGTGCTAATCTAATGTCAGCACTAAATGCAGCAGTGTGGCATTGGAGCATGTGGCATGTGCGAGTATGGTGTTACCCACACCCTCAGTAAATGAGACCTAGTTGACGGCACTGGCCATCAATTATTCAGAGGCTGAGATGGCAATTATGGCACTGAGCACAACCAGCATGAATATTTTATGAAGGTTAACACAGAGTGAGGGGGATGCAGAGAGAGAGAGAGAGAGAGAGATAGAGAGAGAGGGGTTGAGTGAGGTTTAGCCTTGAGAGACCCAGTGTTACCAATTCTTACCATGGAGCACACAACTTGCTATTCTCCTATAGCCAGATATCCTCCTTCATCTCTGTGATCTTAGCCTGCCTTTCTCTCCTCACCTTGCACCACTCTGTTTTTTCTTCAGTGACTGTATTGGTTCGCTTTAGAGTGGTCTGCATTGAAAAATCTTAAAGTGTCCCTGGTGCAGTTTGGGCACCCAGCTCTCCATTACTCCAGTGCTGTGGGCATGGCAGGAATGCTGCAGTTGTTTCGACTGTGTCATGCAAGTCGTGGCTAATTGAGTAACCAGACACCGGGCTGAAGAGTGATGGCCTAATCTTTGGAGCAACAGTGTCAAAGCTTGCCAGCTCCACTGTGCCTTCCTGTCTGCTTCCAGTGTCTCTTTGCCGTACATGAAGTTCCTTACTACTAAAAAAAACACACTTCGAAGATACATCCTGCATGTCCCTTACCAGGCCAAGCAAGCACATAAATGACAGCACTGGTGATCTCTGTTTTAATTCAGCTAAAACAACAAACAAAACAAGACAACACCAGGAAATACTAACACGTTATAGGTAAAAATATATTTCTCTCAATAAAAGAAGAGAAGCACAACAATGTGACAGTTACAATGTCACTCCCTCCCTTCCCCCATTTGGAAAACAAAAAGCAAGCATGGGGTGCCGACAGCTCGGAAACTGCTTACAATACAGATTTCCGAAAAGATCTACCCCAGGCAAAAAAAGTAAAAATATCACTGGCTTGCTTAGCTGGTCTTTCAGATGTCTTACCCCTCCTTCTCAACCCCCCTCATTGCTATGGCTGGATTTCTGCACCGGCCTGCGAGTTTGGTGCCAAATGCAACCCAAGAACTATTTCAGAAAAAAAAAAGAAAAGAAAATGAAGAGAATTCGCTTATCATAACAAATGAGCAAAGGAACTCTTGTTTAGCTTTCTACAGCTGAATCCATGTAACAAATACTTATTCTGACCAGCGTCACCACAGAGAGAGAGTTTGTGCTAGCGAGAGATCATGCTGTGTTTTCTGTGAAACATTCTTCGGAATTTTAACAACTGTGAGCGCATCATTTGAATATCATTGACATGAAAACATTTCAGAGATCCAAAAGTAGGTAAACATGTAAAATATGTGATTTGAAGAAAGTAAGAAAATATGATGCATTTTGATGCAGCGCCACCATCCAGACCATCCAGTTATTCAAGCACACCTTAAACTTGACCACTTTTGTGCTTATCTATGTCATGTTATCTCTTTGTCACTGTATCCCTTATCTTTGTGTTCTTGCATGATCAATCCTCTCCTTATGTCATTAACTCCTCAACTGCATCTATTTGAATGTCTCCTTCGAAAAATGGAGAAATACAATGTGGGGAGGGACCGAAAGAATACAGGGAGTGAGAGTGATTTTACATCAGACAGAAAAACTAAACCCTGGAGATAAGTGCACTGTGGCTGGGGGCAAATTATTTTACATAATAAATGCTTCATATTCAGGCTCATAATTGATAGCTGAAGTCAGGCAAGGAAGCGTAGCTGCCACATTTGGGCTTTGGGAGCTGTCAGTCATGAGGAGGAGGCCGCTGGTAGAGGAGGGATAACGATTGTCATCTAACAACCGGCTTATTTAATTTGAACATTACTGCTAACATTAGTAATTACAAAGCTATGATGACTTAGCAGCCATGCTAGGGTGCAGTTTGGTCAGTTATTGCTTCAAGAGTATCAGCAACTCATTAATTTTTTATGTTACGTAAAATATCGAGTATATCGAGTATATATATATATATATATATATATATATATATATATATATATATATATATATAGAGAGAGAGAGAGAGAGAGAGAGAGAGAGAGAGAGAGAGAGAGAGAGAGAAAGAATGAAAAACAGAAAGAGTGATAGAGAGGAGAGTAGTTATATATTAAACATCCTGCTTCACAGCTGTTTAAGTCTTTACACATCAAGCACAGCCGTCTCAGGTTTAACCTTGGTTGTAATTGTCAAGTTAATGCTAGATTAAAAAGTGGATTACCTGATAAGCTTTAATTTATCAGATCTATATAAATGTGTTTAATCTTTTATTTACATGAGCGAATCTAGTTGATCTAGCCCTTATAGAGAGATCATACACACTGCAAAAGAAACTTCAGTGGATTGTAAACAGCTACACTTTAAATATGAGGGCTGGAATTGTGAAGAAAGATACACTTTACATATGTTTTAAAAGAAACACACAGAAAAGAGAGAGAGAGAGAGAGAGAGAGAGAGAAAGAGAGAGAGGGAGAGAGAGAGAACACCCTCCTGTATATTTCAGAAGCTGTAGGCAAACACCTCAATAATTCATGGTGTAGAGATTGATTTTTTTTCCTTTGGCGAGAAGCAGCAGATGTGGCGGGGGTTGGGAGGGGTGGAGTTGGGAGGGGGGTGTTGATGCTAAAGAGTGCAGGATGATTGGGAGGACAACATTGGGGGTTAGCAGCTAGAGAAATCATTATCTTGCCCACTTATTGTGTGAACAATGGAGTTTTAAAGCGCACTTTCAAATTACCCCAAAGGGCAAAATCACACTTCTGAAAATGGCTAATATATGTTTGTAGAACAATCCTAATTGATCTCTCTTTCACTGTCTTGCGTAAAACAACACAAAGAATGGTGGATAGGGCAAGAAAAAGGTGAAGACTGAGAATGCTTACAGTCAGAGGAGGTAGGGAAAAGGTCATATTGGAGATACTACCCAAATGACCACCAGTAAGGGTTGTGCTTGGGAATCTGATGAGAATAAAGTGTTTTTAAAAGCTGTACATTCTGTACATGTTTTTTTTTTGTTGTTATTTCATTTTGAAAAACACCTTTATAAAATTGTCCACAGACATCCCATTTCTTGTACGCTGAAAAAATTATGGTGAGTGCCTAAGAAACAGCTGAGAGAGAGAGAGAGCAATATTGTGAGAAGGAGGAGCAAAGTTTGCAATTTGTTGTGCATGTCTGTCAGAACGAATCAGCTGTGTGCCCCTGATGTGATGGCAGGTGAAGCTTTGAGTGTGAGGGACATCCTTTTGTCATTGCGCATACTCACAAATAATTCATCCCTTCAGAGTGGATGGAGAAGTGTATTGACATGTACCACTTCTACTTTCCTTCACCTGTCTCTTTCAGGCGGGACGCAAAGAACAGAGAGACCTTTTCACAGAAAATGCTTGTAGGCACAGGAACGCTCAATCCCCTACTACTGACCTAATTAAAGCTGCACATCTCTCACTTCTCCACTCAGCTTTCTTAAAGGTAAAAAGACATAAATAATCATCATCGTAACCTACAGTCCTAGACTGCAGCTCTGCCTTTTTTTTTTTTGTGTGTGTAAACTGTAGCATTTGTACAACGCAAAAGAGTTTGACTGTTGAGTTTTAAATGTCACAGAGGTAGCAGCCACCACTTTACCAGAAGTCTGGAAGCACTCTGCTAGGTACAGCACATGAAATGTCAGTGTACAGTCAGCTGCCTTGAAAAAAATTTAAGGTTTTCTGATTTTAAATTATGTTTCTTAAATAGGATTGTGTTATTCCTCAGTAATGCAGCCAGAAACCTTGCTCTAATTATAGTGAAGACAAAAACTTAAGGAAGAATAAAACATATGAAACAAGACTACATGAGGTCAGAATTAGCCACTAAACATCTAGCCATGAAAAAAAAGGGAGACATGAAAATTGGAAAAAAAAAAAAAAAAAATTCTATGAGACCTGCGATGTTGTATGGTTTAGAGACAGTGGCATTGAGTAAAAGACAAGAGGTGGAGCTGGAGGTAGCAGAGTTGAAGATGTTAACATTTTCGTTGGGAGTGACAAAGGATGGACAGGATTAGAAATTAGTTTATTAGAGGGACAGAGCATGTTGGACGTTTTGGGGACAAAGTAAGAGAAGGCCGATTGAGATGGTTTGGACATGTGCAGAGGAGGGACATGGGGTATAACAATAGGTTAGTAGGTACATCGGTAGAAGAATGCTGAGGATGGAGACACCAGGAAGGAGGAAAAGAGGAAGACCAACGAGGAGGTTTATGGATGTGGTGGGGGAAGACATGCAGGTAGTTGATTTGAAAGAGGCAGATGTAGAGGACAGAGTAGTATGGAGACAGATCATCTGCTGTGGTGACGCCTAATGGGAGCAGCAGAAAGAAGAAGAAGATAAAGACACAAACACAAACTCTTTAAATGTGTCTGATATAGGTTTTTTTTTTTTTTTTTTTTTATATCATACTCTCATTACAAGAATTAAACTAGAGATGCCACCTGAAATGATAATGAAGAAACCAGACAGTGAAAGATGCTGCGAGAACAAGGAAGTGAACAAAGTGTTTGTGGCTGTTGCTGTGTACATCAATGTGTTCAGTGTGAGGTGGTGTGTCTCTCTTGCCTGCTAATCAGCTCCCTGATAATTTATTATTTAAATTATATTAGGCAATGACGTGCAGTCAAGCGGAAGTGGTACAAAACTGTGGCATATTGATTTTAACAGCGTGCTGTCTCCTGTGATTTGTGGCGGCGCACGGCTGTCGGCGAGTGACAGTCTCGGGATCACAGGGATAGGATGCCACCGCGCCACATGCTAATGTGCACTTTAAACATTTAGCAGTAGGAGGTGCTGTAATTGCTTTGACAGCATACAGGTGACCAACATAAGACATGTGGTATAACCTTTCTCTTCTCTTCTCTTCTCTTCTCTTCTCTTCTCTTCTCTCTTCTCTTCTCTTCTCTTTTGTAGACAAAAACTGTTGGTCTATTTCCCCACTCCCAAGGAAAGAAATAATATGTCTCATGCCTGTTTAATGCTCTAAATGTTTAATTAGCATTGGAGGATGCCCACAGGAAGAAATGTTTCATAGACACAGAGTAATGTTGTTGCTACAATGATGATGCCATCACCTTTTCATTAGTGTTTTCGCTAACTACTAGTTCCAGGCTGTTTGGAGTTAGCATCATTAGCCGGAAGTGCTGGAGATATTAGTACAGCATATTGGTATGGCTTTCTATTGGGTTACAGCACAAAACATTCTTCCTTCATAAAATGAGAGGTGAGCTTTATTAAATTAGCCTCCAAAGCTCATGGAATTAATGGCTGCAAATGAGTGGAGTCTGGGTTCCATGCCTCCTAGCACAAATCTACCAAAATGATTACATACTCTGGCCGGCAATGCAGCCGTATTTTAATAATCTCACTTTCTTGCTTTCATTAAATTAAAATAGGGATTATGTGTCACTTTGGTACAATTAAAGACACAATCAACCCGCACAAAAAAGATGAAGACATCAGACCAATAATAAGCCTAAAGTAATCCCTGTAGCAAACAAAATTATTATACCAGATATAATAAACAGCTTGATAATTGCCAGTGTTACAGCATGCTCAGTTGGATATTTTTGATCTATGATACAAGCCATCATCAAGATGAAATTCTGGAGAAGGCAAATGGGACAACAAACCTGTGCAATAAAAGAGGATGAAGGATGTATTGTATGATTGATAATAGAACAAGACAAAATTAAAGAAAGTAGTGGTGTGAAATGTGGCTTTGACAAGTCATCTTGAGTTTATTTATTATTATACAATCACAAACAGGTTGGTTTCCTGCTAATTTTGTTTTAACTTAACCACATTAGTCTTGTGTGATGTCAACTTGAGAGGAGGACGGTGTTATGTCCAGCTCCACTGTCTGTGAATTTGATGGAACCACAATATAGCATGCAGATAATTATATATTGGCCTGTAAACTCACTCAAAAGTGATGACATGCCATAATAAATATATACATAAATAGTATTAGCCTAGGATAAAAAAGAAAGGTTTTTTATACACATAAACATATGTATTAAATTAGACTAAAGTAATTAATAACTTTAGTCTAATTTATAACTTTAATTCAAATTAAAAGTTATAAATTAGACTAAAGTAATGGATGTGATAATTACAACAAGAAATAAACTAAAAAGATAAATTCATAGTCATAGTCATGAACTACACACAGTTGATTTGCGCATTCTGAATGGAGCAACCAGAAATTAGCAGTGTGTTTGTGTAAGCCAGTTCTAAATATACACATAAATATTCCTGCAACTTTTAAATTTAAGTTGCCTATTTTAAATATGGCCCATTGGGAGAAGATAGTCGTTTACGTACTAAACCCCAGGCTAAGAGCTTCTGAGATTATAATAAGAAAGCAGTAAGCATTTAGTTAGTACACTGTGCTGAAATGGCAAAGTGGCTTGTCTTTGTAAGGGCTTGGGTTACTGAGTAGAGACATCTGCATTTGTAGCTAACAGCTCTACATGGTTAGCTAAAATAAATTTTTTTTATTTTTTTTAACTATAATGGACAAAATGTAAAAGAAAATACTTTTAGTTGAATGTGTAGTGGCCATACACAATATTGTTCTTGTAAATACAACACTTTAAAAAAATCTTGTAATAATGTGTAATTATTTTGTATTTTTAATATTGTATTGTATTAAGTCCTTATGATCACAGCCTTAAATACCATAGACATACTGCTCTCTTAATTCATTTATTTTAATTTTAAATGTATTTGCTTATATGCTATTTATTATGTAAATGAGAAATAAGTTGGCATTTTCCTCTAAATGATCATAACTGAAGAAAAAATCCATAATCTTAAAGGTATTAATAGAGCATGTCTTGTCACACAAGCAGTGTTGTTTAAAGGGCTTCTCTAATCCATATTAATGGCACTTGAAGAATAGAGTTAACCTGAACAAGCCATCCCTCTCACCTCTCAATTAAAAGCTCTTACACACACACACACACACACACACACACACACACACACACACACACACACACACACACACACACATACACACATGAACATGAACACTGGAACAGTGCTTCATCTCTATTAGCCAGGAGGCATTAACTGGACTCTTTCATTATACAATCAGACGAAGGTTTCTTTTTGCACCTTTTTTTCTGACGATTTCCTTTCTCTTCCTTTCTTGTGGCTGTATAAATAGCTAGGGTAGGATAAAGTCATTCCTCAAGCTGTACTGGCAGGAGCTTTCATTATTTACACTATTTACTTGGGGAGGGCTGAGTCACGGCGCACCGTGAGATTTATCCGCCTGTGAAATGGGTCCCGCCATGTAGATCATCCTCTGAACAAAAGGGACATGTCCGCTTGTTGCACTGCACCACTAATTCGGTTCATGAAGTGTGTAATACAGACTTTTCCGACAATGGAGGGCCTGCAGGGGGGGTTTCATTTGTCTCTGGCTTTATTAAACTAATATATAACAATCTTCTACCCGCTCACAGCCACAGCACACAGCCAGAGAGACCCAGAGCAAAGCCTGAGGGTGAGAGTGAAAGATAGAGAAATGGAGATGGAGAGAAACAGGCAGACTGCACTGGCTGGTTGCTGTGTAGCAAGAAGCCTGGGGCAGTCTGTAGGTTCACGAGAGAAATGGAGCAACCAAATGACATGCTGCAGTTTGACCCTGAGGACTAACATTCGCTCTCTGTTTAGCATCAAACAACCTATAACCCATATGCTGAAAAGGTCTGGATTGAACTATGTGCTTTACTGCAAGAAGTTTAACTATTAAATGTAACATATAACGTAGTTAAATGCTTAAGAAAATGTTTGCTACTTTTACTACGTTTGCTTCTTGCTATTTGATAAATAATGTAAGTAGGAGATGCATTAAAAGTGTGGGAAATTTTTTTTACATCTTCACTGTGACTGACCACAGGTTATCATCAGATACTGTCTGTTTATACTTTCCTTCCCATATACTATTTTACTCTTCGGCTCCACTGCATCTGGTCCTGTGGCTGTTTTTAGAACTGGAGAAAAGAAGCTGCTACCTGCAAGCATGGCATGTTGGCCATGCATCACTGACACTTCATCTCAGCCTGACTTCCTTGTTTCCATGCTGACCCCTTCCCCCTTTTGCTGGCATGTTATTGAAGGAGATTTATGAGATGAGGTCCCGTGCCAGGCTGACCCCTGGGGGCCAGGCCGTCAGCGGTGGAACCCATTAATAACCCTCGGCTTTAACTCAGATTCCCGCTCTGAGCGTCACACAACCGCCACTCAAGATCCAGCCATATGACAATAGTGGAGACTGGCAGAGTGGATGGAGTTGTGGCCACTAGAGCCTGGCATGAGCGCCCGAGCTCCAGCCGTGCAGCTCCACAGAGCTACTGAATGTGATGGATGGGAAGAGGCAGATGCTATCTGAGCCAGGGCCATCTGTAAGGGCTCAATATAACAGTAGGGTCACTGACAGAATAAAAAGCGAGTGAGAAAGAGAGAGAGATGCAATCCTAGGGAAAAGATGCAAGTAAGTGTGATAAAGTGCAAACAGACACGTTAAATTCAGTTTGATCAAATGTGTGCACTGTCATATGTTGCAGAATGACATCCGCATTATTGCAGCATATGAGATAATATCTACAACCTCACACACAGGGATACATGCACACAAGCACTCGGCTTATGTTAATACATCTTTAGTCAACAACTAATATACAAGAATAACTTCAGACATTAAAATATGGGATAAAACACTTCTAGTAAGAGTTCAGCATTCAGAGAAATTGTATGTTATAATGCACAACATGCTGAGTATGTGGTCTTTCCACAGAAATGTTTGACTGTGCAAGCCTGAAATTTTTAGTGAGGGAAACACCTCTATCGTGGTCCATGTCAATTTAAAGTGCAATGTATTATTCAGTTACAACATTCAACTCATTGTACTAAAAAATTTATCAGCACACACTTTCTGCCTTATCCTCCACCATGTCTGGTAATTTCATGCCACCTTGTCTTTAAATATTTCTCAGAACAAATGGATATGCATGCAAGTACAACTCACTCCCTTTTTGCAACACAAGCAATGGCTATGAAGGAAAGTCAGGTAACGTGTGGAAAAGGGTGGAGGCCATATATCCATTTTGGAACCTGCATTCTTTTCTTTTTCTTAATGTGTGATGTTTATTCAACAATTACATTAGAAATATACAAATTTGTAAATGCATAATTTGTCTCCAAGGGACATCAAGCTAGAGATTTAGAGAGTATCCTGTGCTTCTGGTTAAGCAGACAAATGAAATTGAGCCAGGGTCACAGAGGGGCAAGTCTGACATGATCGCAGGCAAGAGTGCATAAAACAATATTATGACTGCTGCAAGAATATGGGAAATGCACAGCTGAGAGTACAATGTGCTTGTAGGTGGGTGAGTGGGGGGTCACGGTATGTGTGTGTGTGTGTGTGTGTGTGTGTGTGGGGGTGTTAGGGAGGGGTGGTTGGGACGTTAACCATACACAGTAATAAATGAAGGGATGTCAGGATGATGGACATGCTTGGCAGGCATGGCTGATTGAAACACTTCCTCCCTAAAGCCACCCCTATAAATCTGAGCCAGACGAAGTGATGACAGTCACAGGACTCACACTGGGCCTTTCACAGCTGCGTGTGCCACCATGGCAATGAATTCTGGTCCTCTGCATATGTATACACCCCAAAAATGGTCCATTCCCAGCCTTTACCCTGTAGCCGTAAGTAATGAAGAATGGATCTGTCGCTGGCCTGCCTTTTTTAAATTGACATTAAACAGTCGCTGTTTCAACATCATTACAAACACATATACCCCAGCAGCAGTCATACTGACTACACATAAACAACTACAGCAGGTCCAGTTTCAAATAGTCTGGCACACTGAGACTCACACGGGACAAAGGTCAACTCCGAACCTAGCTAAGAAGTTGACCTCGACTGAGGAATCTAATAATGCTTTTATTGCTGTGGGATTCAGCTAACAATGAAAACCAGCTACGTGAAATCTGTTGTATTGTGTTCGTATTGAGCCATGGCATTATAGGGATATGTTTTTTTCCACCAGAAAATGATGTATAAACTCTCACCTCCACTATGCAGATACTAAATTATAAAGACAAACTGCTAGCTATATATAACTTGAAAAAGGCACCAAAGCAAAGAAGGGCAAATAGGGCAAGGTGTTGTACAAATCCATGTCCTCATTTTGTTCTTTTTTTAATTCATGGAGTATAAACATTGTTCATTCAACATAGGAAAAATAATAAAAAAACTCTTACATTAAGGACACAATTTAAACCGGAATAATAAACTCCATATAATAAACATAACTCTTACATTAAAGAATCTCACACATTTTGTCTGCGTGTTACAGGTTTAAGCTTTGTAGCTAAAAGGTAAAGCAGGAAGTAAACCTAAATGTGCAAACGGGGGTCACGGCGGTGACTGGAGCGCAGGGTGCCAGAGGACATGTTGTGTCTCCCTCCATGTTTGTCAAACAAATTAAACACGTTCTGGAGCGTTCACCTGCCCTCGCCACCATGCCACATATGGCCCAGCAGGAGCGAAATAAGGCACCGTGCATACATTACCATACTTAATCAACCACCCTCTCCATTTAATATGCAAATGTTCTGAAATATTACCGAATGCCGTCTGTTCTAAATGAATAAATTTGAATCGCAATTAGAATAATCCTTTATAATTAATGAAAACTGTCAATTTTGGTTTATAACTAATTTGATTAACGAGATGATGGTGCACTTATCAAGTTCAGCAGACTGGTAGACTTCATAGGGAGGCCAAAGAAGAGGATACGGGGCTGTTTTAGACACAGGGGCAGGTCAGACATCAGAAAGCCTGTGCTGAATAATTTTTTTTTTTTTAAGTGATTAATAAACTTATGAGGTCAGGCTGGCCCTCAGCAGGGATGCCACCACTAAAACACTGAACCTTGAGATCTGTTTATCCAGCAGAAAGACCATCCTTGAACCTGCCTGCCAGTCTTTCTTTCCACCTTTATACCCCCAACCTGTGTTAAAAAAAAATGTGGATAAAACTTATGCGAATTTGCTGAGACACACTTTATTGGTGTCTGTACTGCACATTCATGCTTCAAGTGTGTTCTAGCTGCACAAGTCCTTGACTAAATATTGGAGTAAGCACTTTAACAGGACATCATGTATTTCCAGCAAGATGTGTGCTTAGGATTCTGATATCATCCTTGATTCATTCTCTTTAGGTCCTGTAATAGATTAATTTTGTTCAGCTGGAACTGTAAAGTTCACACCAACTGAATTTGCATGTGTTTGTGTGTGGATAGTTTTTATATCTTGGTGGGAATATGAACATCTGACAGTAAGGAAAACGTCACTAGAATTGCAGACTTGATTTAACAAATTAAAGAGCAAAGATCTTCCTTCAGGTTATTGAGGATAAGGTTAGACTTAGGTGAGATTTTAGCTGCATTCATTAGATACACATATTGTAATAATGTAAATGAAAGGGCCTTACAAGGATAGTAAGACAAATGTGTGTGTGTGTGTGTGTGTGTGTGTGTGTGTGTGTGTGTGTGTGTGTGTGTGTGTGTGTTTGGGGTAACCGAAACAGAAGGGGACTACAGTTAATTAGAGCAGTTACAGTGTTTGGAAACAAGGGTAAGGGCGCATGCTGATGAAGTGCTTGGAAGTCATTAGCCATAATAAGTGAAGGTCTATGAGAGAGAGAGAGAGCGAGAGAGAGAGAGAGAGAGAGAGGGGGAAGAAAGAAAGAAAGAAAGAAAGAAAGAAAGAAAGAAAGAAAGAAAGAAAGAAAGAAAGAAAACAGTATAATGAGAGAGGATAATGGGTGTGAATGTGAGACAAATAGGGGTAAATGTGAAATGGCAGAAGATAAATTAAACCACACACGGTGCACATCTAGATTCACTGTGCATGTATGAATTTAAACACACACACACACACACACACACACACACACACACACACACACACACACACACAAAATATTACATGCATTGAAAATGATAAATGGTGTGGCAGAATTTCATTGGCAACCTGCCAATGAAAGCCACCAAGGAAAAGCAAAAGAAAACAATTTGTCAATTTGTCAATCTAGCATATGCAGGAGCATCATAGAAATAGGAAATGTAACTAGGAAATATAGGAAATGACCCATTCAGATTCCTGGATTCCTGCAGATTGTATTCTAGTCTATGTTCCATATCATCCCCATTTATGTAAACGACCGATGACTTCTCAGCCTGAGAAGGGCAACAAGAGCCTTTGTTGACCATTTCCACATCACAACCTCCAATTACACATTATCCACTACACTCCCTCCTTTCTTAACCAAGCAAACAGCCAGCCCACTCAATTCCTCTGCCCTCCCTCCTGGAGAAGCACACTTCTTTCAAATGTTCAGCACACTTACAGAACGTGTTAAAGCCCCAAACAGGAATCACTGAATCAGCCATATGACTTCCCTAGTTCTCTGCTACTATTAAAGAAACAGAAATGATCTATAAAAATACACAAATATATGGGAACAGGTCTAATAGTTCTGCAATGTTACTACATCTTACTTTGAAAATAGTTCAGGGAAGTTTCAAATGAAAAACTCATGGGGACAACTTTTCAAGGCACTATTAGGAAAACCTTTCCTTTTGCCAACTTCTCTGCAAAGTAAGAGATACCACTACTGCTCTGCAAACATTTAAAAATGTCCCTTTCCAACCAAAAGGAAGAACAAAAAATAATATGTGCATATTTCACTTCTATGCAGGGGACAGTAAAGTAAATATTCTTCTCCAACCTCTAAAATAATATAATTTAAAAAGAAAGGTGATAAGAACAGTATATGCAACAATGCATTTGTGCTTAATAATGACTCATTATAAAAACCTAGAATTCAAAATATTTTAGAGAGCCAGTAGAATTCCTTAGGAGATTTAACCTAGAATAGGTATAAGTGTATATTAAAAGACTACATTGATATATAAAAAAAATTCAGGAATGTAATTATGTCAAGTTTCATTATGTACATTTTTTTAAAGCAAATTTTAGGCTGAAAGTAGCCCAAGTAATGGTACATCTCTAAGCAATACTGTAGGTTATCATGTAGGAAAAGACACTATGACAGATAAATCCATTGCAAGATATTAAGAACATGGAACTTCAGGTTTTTATATGTGTGGTTATGTGAATATTCCTTGTATACAAAGAAAGCCTGTTTAAAATCACTGGTAGTCATTAAGATTTTCTGGCTGGCTCACCGATGTACTCCTGGGCCTCATAATGGTGTGATTTTCACTCAAGTCACAAGTGTCTATCACTCCAGCCTACCAATAATTAGTCCCATCCTCGGCACAATCTCTCCGACTAATTAGCAAATTATGTTGAAAATAGCATCCCACTAATTAATGGTTATTAATGCATTTCTGAAGTCACTGCTTTAATTAGCAAAGAATCGGAGCAAGCATTTCAATGTTGGCAGAGCTCCTCTCGTTCTCCCTGCAACTGCAACCCCCACCATCTTTTTAACCATCCATGTAACATGTATTGTATCATTAAAAACATTCTGCCCTCTTGCAGATACCCACAGCCACACACCCACAGTCACACACACCCACAGTCAACCACACACACACACACACACACACACACACACACACACACACACAATCACCCATCACTGCCATTCCACTGTCAAATGGCCAAAAAGCACATTAGAGAGAATGATCAACGAGAGCGGTGGATTATTGAATAACAAACAATTGAAGCTAGATCATTTGCCTGATTGGATGAAAAAATAACATTTATTTTGTTTCCCCGAAAGAGTCACAAATTGGGCACATTATGGCATGCTGCAATCCATCACTTGCATTCTGCCCCCCTCGATCCTCCTCTTAATTCCATTTCTCTTTGTGCCTTAGTCCGTTTTCACCCCTTTACTGTTTACTTTACCCCATTCCTTGCTTACCGTAGCATCAAAGTCAAACATTGCGGGAGTCTTAATGAAGTGACAGTAATGAGCTCGTTGAAACTGACAATTAAGCGCTTCGGTGTGCTGGCAAATATGTTTATTCTACAGTGTCATCAGTGGCACAGCCACACCGCACCTTTCCTCCCACAGTCTGTTCTCTGCCTTAAACAACTCTGCCTCACAAGGATGCTCTCGTTTTATCCCCACTCTTTTCTCTGCCTTATGTTCAGGCTACACAGCTGCATGCAGGATACCACTGAGATCAAATATCCCTGGGAATATTTAAAGCATGCAGCCTTAATCTATAGAATAAATATATGGAAACTATCATCTTGACTACACATTTAATCTTTATTAACTTTTCTAGCCTGTTTGAAATGCTGACTAAGAACCTTACACTGCAGCAGAAGTAAACAAAAGCTGTGTCCCTAAATTTACCTAGGGCTTGAAACCTAACAGTCTTGTTCATTGCTAACTAATTAGTCACTTGTAGTATGTCGAGTATAATGTTTCTGGTGGTTCAGAACCAGTGAAGCAAGAACAGAGCCATGTGTAACCAAGGCTCATTGTCCCATGTAGTGAGCAAAGATTCACCTAGTCTTGAAAAAAATGCTGGCTATAATAGAAAGTTGTCAGAACACACAATGTATCGTAACTTGCTGTGTATTGGGCTGCATAGCTGCAGACTGCTAAAAGTACTTATGCATGTATGTTGGTGCTAGAACTACAGGTTTGAGTGTTTCAGAAATTGCTAATCTTCTGGAAAATTCACAATGAGTTCAAGGAAAAAAATGCAATAGCAGAAGTCATTGAGTTGTATGTTAAGAACATAGATCTAAAGCTGTTATGGACACAGACTCATCAAAACTTGACAGCTAAAAACTAGCCTAAACATAGAAAATAGACAACTATAACGTAGATATATTTACTGTCATCACTGTGACTGTTCCACTTGCATCTATTGCTGGTGTAAAAAAAAAAAACTTCTTTTGGCTTCTGTTTGGGCTGTTTTTTTAAATCACTGTGGTTTAAATGTAGGTTTTGGATCTGTTCCTTCTTTTCTGGCCACCTACTTTAGTTTGCTAATGTACTGCTTAGCGCACTTCCTCCGTGAACTCTAAGGCAGCTCTTTGGGCAGGTTCCAATGAGGAATCTTTAAATTCAATAATCCAAGTTCACCTTTGCTGTGGCTTGGCCTTTGCTTTCCACTGTCATAGTGCTTGCTCTATTCTGAATGCAGGATAGAATGGGCACTTGTAAAGCTGCCTTCTGCTTCTACTTTGCAGGTGAGTGCGTGCCAGCATGTTGTTATTGTTCAGTGGTTGGTGTGTAAGCCGTTTTCTGCTGAGCCCCCATGTGTGGCCCGAGAAAAATATAGCACTCATGGATCCTTCACTGGGCCAAGTAGCTCTGCTCAGTAGGGGAGCATGACTAACACAAATATACAGCAGCAGCTTAGCACAGCTCGTAAAAAAGTGGGAACATAGTTAACCAGGCTCCTAAACGCACACACACACACACACACACACACACACACACACACACACACACACACACACACCTACACTTAGGCCTGGCGCCATATGCACACTCTTGCAGTCCCAGTACACAGAGCAGGAACCCTACAATAAGTCACGGCCAATCTCCCTACAGCTCCTGCAGGGCCAAATCAGAGCACAGTGTCTAAACCTGGCATGACTCTCACACACACACACTCACTCACTTGGCCTGCAGGACCTCAGGGCTAATCTTGCACACTCGAGTGGTACACCTGGTTGACGTTAAGAGGGTGCAGTTATAGTCAATTACTAAACCATATAAAATACTTGCCACCCGATCCGAGAGCATAATTGGAAACAGCCTTGACGTGCCTGGGGTCAAAACATTGATAGTGGAGCTGTATTTTGAGACACCAATACCCCTTCCCCCTCACACCCCTAACACACACACACACACACACACACACACACACACACACACACACAGGCACATGCTACCAGATCAGGAACTTGTCTGCTGTATCCTGTCCTGGTTCTATGCTGGACAGAAGGACGCAGCAGGATGCTTTTCTCCTATGCTCACCCCTGTCTTTCTCTGTCTACATCTCAACCTGTTTTTTTTCAGGTCTGCCTTGACATATCCAGTTATCTCACCGTCTTACCTTTTCCTTATCAACCATGGATAAATATCCCTTAACAAATTACTGTTAAAGATTGTTGATGCTGCTTTTTCAAGATTATCTTAAAAATACACTTAAATTAAGTTATCCTAATACATATTATTTATGAACTGTGTTCAAGATGCACATTTGCTCCTGCCAATGTTTCCTGAAAGAAAACTCTCCTAAACAAGTAGCTGTGTGATGTTGGTAACTGTGTGAGTCAGAGAGGTCACTGGAGTCTATATCTGCTATGTGCCACTTCTCTCCCCTGTTTCTTGAACCCTTTGCTCAAGGTCATTGGATAACTGTGTGATGTCTGTCTGTCTCATTACAGAGCCCAGTAACTTCCTGTTTTGCTATGGTACCTCTTTTAAGCACATCACAACTGCCTTACCCTATCTGCCTTCCTGTACGAGTTAACTTTTAACTAAGAGACCAGTGGTGCCGTTTTACTAGGTTTTAAGACACAGAAAATAGAGAGATAGAATAGAGGCAAGAAAGGGTAGGAATTACACCCAATACATAGATACATTACTACATAACTGAGAGGAAAATATGTAGAGAAAGGATGCTGCTATTTCCATACTAGGCCCAGTACACAGAATTAATTCTCAATTATTTGTTCCTTATTTCTTCATTGCATTGTTTATTTTTACAGACAAATTAATTAAGAAACATAAACCCATTGGCTCTTATACTGTACATGCTCTTTTGCTGTGTGCACAGTTGAAATACGGAGATATGTCCATAATATGACATTTTCTTCATTCAATAAATGTTCTATTTATTTAAGCAGATTTTCTTTACATTTACTTAACACCGTTCATGTCAAGTATAATTTTGTGTGTTTATAAGAACTTAAAGAGATTTGAATTTTAATACCTTCATTACTCCATTTATAGACAAGGCAGACTGTCTTCTCTGCAGACCACAACAGGCCTGTCCCCAGCATCGTGAAACTTGAAACAGGAAGTAATATTATGTCCAATCGCGTTATTCAACGCCTAGTAGAACATACCACTCATTTTTCAGAGGTTATTTCCCTGAATTCACCAGGTTTTAAAAAGCTGTGTTTACACTTACTATAAAGTGTGAACTTACAATAAAAATCATTTTAAAGTAGGCTTTGTCTACAAGAACAACTTTAGAATTTCAAAACCACAACCAAATAATAGACCAAGTACTCATACATTATAATATATAGCCATACATCCAGGTTAAGAGAGCAGACAGATGTAGTGTATAGAATCATGCACCTGTGTTCTACTTCCTCTGAGCTAAACGGAACAAAGTGGGACAAAATAGGACTATAGCCAGGACAGGGGGGAGGTGGAGACCCGGTAGTCAGAGGTCACTTCTTTGTCTGTCTATCAGGTATTTGAAAACTACCAGGTTGACTGACAGCTGACATTACTCCTTCATCCTCCCATCCCATACTCCGACCTTCTTTCATGGCTGGATGGACAGAAGGGAGATGGTTATCCAACCAGAAAAATGTCAGAATCCAGACACTGTCCAAAAGCTAGCCGTCCACTCTCAGCATCTCTCCATTTCACCATCTCCCTTTATGGAGAACAGGTTTCTCTTAGTACTTTCTTATTCCTTAAGAATGAGGAGAAGCATGCTGAAAGAGGAGGATGCAATGATTTAAAGAGATTATGGGCTATATATTCTATATTCTAGAAGATTCTATAAATCTCATCATGCTGTTGAAATACATCACAGTGACACATTAAGTTTGGTCATGCACAGATGCACAGACACCCACCCACCCACACCCACACACACAAAGGGCCAGCAGACAAAAGAGTCTGGGTTCTTTGAGAATGAAGATGTCTACAGTAGGCAGAGATTAAGTGATTAGGCTACAGTGACAGAGCAGAGGTGAGTGGCACTACAAAGGCTTTATCAGCACTCGCCAACTCATTCGTGTAGTCTTTCATTGCAGACACCAACCAACCGTGATCACTCATCTGTTATGCATTCACTTGTTCATCTATTCCTTAATTAATTTGCCCAGTAAGTCACTCACTCACTCCTATCACTAATTATTTGAGACATTCATTAGGATAATAAGATGGCTCACTGCTCCTGTCATTCTACTAGATTTCTGCCCATTTCCATCTGTGACTCTCCTTCCCTACTATTACATTTAAAGTGATTTTGTGAAATATTCAGCAATGATTGTGAATGCAATTAACTTGTAAATAAATATCTGATTATAATTTTAAGGAGTAACAAACTGCATCAATTTGAATTATTATTGTAGTAATAAAATATGAAAACATTAGCAGGTAATTCTGCTTAGAAAAATGCGTAGAAAATATAAGGACAATAAAAAAAAAAAAAAGGTGTGAAGTGCGTATTATCATGATTCTGTCAAAACTTCAGTAAACATTTGTGTGTGTGTGTGTGTGTGTGTGTGTGTGTGTGTGTGTGTGTGTGTGTGTGTGCCTAGTTTTTAATTTATTTAATTATTTTTTTTACTCAAAAAGTGACAAAAGCTTTTGAGATCAAATTTGGGATAAAAATTTAAATTACAGTTATGTCTAGTATACCTAATTACCTGGATTAATAATTATGTGACTCACATTGAAAGTAAGACAAATGTGTGTCAATGTGTTCAAGCATACCTCTGTATATAGCTAGTGTGTTTGTGTGTTAGTGTTTGCTAATTCATATGAATTAATTAATGTGTGTGTGTGTGTGTGTGTGTGTGTGTGTGTACACTATACACTATAACTAGAGGCACTCAGTTTGTTTTTAAAGCTGCTCGTCAGGCTGAACTACAGTATGCTGTTGCTGTGCTGTTGATATATTCAGTGAGAGAAATGGGAACTTAAACTTTTTGGGCTTACTGTATTCCTCTGGGTGGAGTGATCTGAGACTACATCTTGCTAGCATGCTTTTATTAGCAAATGCGCCCCTTCAGTAGCCAAAAACAACCATCAGAACTGTTACACACTGGATTTGGATAGAAACAAAAAAAACAAAACAATTTATCTTGTGATTGGAATTTTTTTGCCCCCACTGGTGAGCAATTGCACCCAGTACTGCCTAATTCCACATCCAGGACATTACCGCAACAAGGCAATGTATCATAAAGCAATGTCCTGCTTGCAAGAAGTTGAATGAAGTTTCTTAAAGTAGCGCTGAATGTTATGCAGGCTGGGTGGGCTGACCTTTCCTCCGGCTTGAGTTCAAAAAGCCCACTGCTCTTGGCGCTCCCTCTTAGAGAAAGATAAGCACATAGGCAGGGCTACATATGTGCAGCTCATGCTTGACTGAATCACAAAATGACCAGCCAATTGCCTTCATTACTGTGGGTTGGGCTCCTGACCTCCCCCCCATGGCTTCCTTTTTTTGACCTGAGCCTTTCGCACTGCCGGCCTCAAAAGCATTAGGCAAATTACTCCTTCTGTACTTAGGGCTTGCCTCCATCAGGCCATCTCATTAGCTGCAAAACCAATGGAAACCAAATAATTACAAACCTTTTTCCACTGTTCCAAGATGCCATGGAAAGGGGCACAACCAGACGGTGGATTTCTGGGCCAAATAACTTATTTCATTTTCTGGGCAGCAGAAATGAGAAGCTGCGCGAGTTAGCACAGGGTGCGGCAGTCTGGTGAGATTGGCATCGAGACTGGCATCACAAGCATTCTCCAGACTTCAAACGCCCCTTAGCATCAATTAAACACCACAACTAGACGCCCACTGCTGAAGATCGTTGCACTGATTATGCTGATTATATAATGATTATTTTTCTTGTTCTTGTGTACAGCAAACATCTAACTTAATAGTTGCAGTAGAAGAGGATGTGCTTCCTTGTGCTGCCATGTGCACAACCATGTCAACATGATTTTGACTGCAATTTAAAGGGAAAGAAGTGATTTTTCACTGACCCCTAAAATAATTTAACTAAACAGCCAACAAAATAATACTGTACACTACATTAGCAATGCACAGGAACCTTGTTTAAAATATTTCAGGAAATCATAGCATTCATGAGTAATGTTACAGTGACAGATGGTGAGAGATTAGCTCATCTGAAGTGTTTTGAAGAAGATGTCCTTCACTAGTGTCCACTTATCCAATAAACTATCAGTTTTTTTTCTATCATGTGTTCATTGTTTAGCAGCATGTCCAACTGTTTCATTTAATCTGTGATTTCTTGAGCCATGGCCTGAACCCTGATTGTTTTACAGCATGAGCACCTGGAGACAGGTGTTTTGCCAGGAAGATTTGCCTTAGCGACAGAAGGTGGTGGGACAGTGAAGGTTCACTGCAGGGACAAACACCAGGCTGCTTAGCAATGCCAGCGGCATCCTTTTCACCACAACAAGCTACCCTGCTATGCCATTGTTATCTGTGACCAAGCATACAACAGGCTATGGGGACACATTCAACTACAGAATCATAGCAGACATCAGGGGTCTGACAAAAGAAAAGGTGAAAGATGCTTTCAAAATGTATTCAAAGGAATTACATTTCAGGATACCCCCTGAGAGAAATAAATAAAAAAATAAATTGTTCACACTTTTTAATGCACTGATACTTTTATATACTGTATAATGAGTAATAAGCAGGATGATAAGGCCACTGCTGTTTTCTACACTCTCTTCTTTAAGAGGATACTGGATAATTAGTTGTTTGATAGGAAAACCCATCTCATAGGGATGCATTCATCTGTTCTGCATAGAACCTGAATGGGTTCCCCAGAGGGAATGCAAAAGAACCTTTAAAAGTGTAGTTCTCCCTTGCTGCTACACAGAAAGCCCTAGAAACACAGGAGAATTTAGAGAAAGGCAGAGAGCGAAAACATGTGAAGAGCAGGACTATATGGAGTCTGGAGTATTTTTTAATCCTTTTGTGGTGTTCCTTCACCACTTTCATATGTGTGAGCATGAAAAATACATCACTCTCACACACACACACACACATACACATATGCACATGCACACACACACACACACACACACACACACACACACACTCTCTCTCTCTCTCTCTCTCTCTCTCTCTCTCTCTCTCTCTCTCTCTCTCTCTTTCTCTTTCTCTCCACGAAGGCCAATTCAAGGCTATGTCTAATTTATTTTGTGAGTTTTACCTGTTACGCGTTTTCTTTTTAACCTAGATGGCCGTTACCTATTTTGTCAGACCAATACACAATTTTGAAAAGTAAGCCATCAGTTCACTGCCATGATAATGTTTGCTAAAGAGATGGAGGGGAAGTGAGTGAAAGCTTTCATGTTGCCGCCTCACAAACAGGACATGAAAGCAGTCTCGTCAGAAGAACTGTCCCTCCTTCTGAAGTTGCTGCTAATCAAAGATGCAGCTTTTTAGTATACATCACAGGCGAAGATGTGTTACGCACCACACACACACCACACACACACACACACACACACACACACACACACACACACACACACACCCCAAACCTTAATGTTATAGTAGACAGATTATAAAACATGGTGCATACACCTAAAACATTATATTTGAGCTATTTTTATGAAATAGCTTAGGTGCATGAACTAAACCTGACAGCATT